>NC_139962.1:19290764-19685764 GCF_963454915.1 Gymnoscopelus microlampas
GTAAAGACACTTTTTAACTGCCTATAATGCATTATGACCAGCACTTATAAAACTTCATAAACCATTTTACAAGTTGTTATACAATAATTAGATACATTTATAACGAGTGTTATGAAGCATTATAAGTGCATTATATTGCATTATTGACCCAACCCTTAAGTAAAGTGTTACCGGTTAGGTTTAGGCTTAGTTATATTGCCTGTCATCGGACCAATGGTACCATCGGACTAATGCCACGGCACCAACCTGAGATTGTCTTGATCTCCAACACTGTTGTGTCATAGTTAGCTGTATGGTCTCTATGTGTGTCTTTGGTCTGTGTGCATAGTGTTGGTCACTGTGTGTGTTGGCATAACCTCGCAGACATTATATCACGTAGCCTGGATGGAGTTGTTAGCACAGCGACAGAGAAGGCCCTTATTTTCCGTCTCCCCACCCGTGAACATAGCCAATTGTGTTCGTTGGAGCGCCTGGCCATGCCAGAGGCACTGTGGAGCATTGGTGGTGGACATGTGCCACCTGGACCCCCCAGCGCTCGCATTCTTAGAGGCCATTAAGACCTTCAACTGTTTTTAGGACAGCTCAAGCGAAGCGAGCTGTCCTCTATGGAGAGAGATGAAAGGCAACTGAGGTATGTGGGATGTAACCTCTGCAGGCTTATAAAGAGAGGAGGTGGCTTAGGCGAAAAAGGGGCGTAACGGGGCGTGATTTGGTCAGGGACTCTCTGTTTGTGGGAAAAAGTGGGCCGGCTTGCTAAAAAAGGGTCTGGTTGCCACCGATTGGTTGCTGCAACTTGGATTCATGCAGGGAGACGCCCCCTCTTTGCTCCAAACACCGATTGGTTGCTGCAACTTGGATTCATGCAGGGAGACGCCCCCTCTTTGCTCCGAAAAATTTGGAACGGCTGCCTGTTGTCACAGGCACTCAGGCACTGCAGAGAAGTAGACACAGTGGTGGAAAAAGTACTCAAATTCTTTACTTAAGTAAAAGTACCAATACTGCAATATAAAAATACTCCGTTACAAGTAAAAGTCCAGAATTAAAAATGTACTTGAGTAAAAGTACAAAAGTATTGGCATCAAAATGTACTTAAAGTACCAAAAGTAAAAGTACTAAATATTTGAAAATAGCCGATCTACAAATATTTGAAAATAGCCGATCTACAAGCTCACAAGGCGTCGCGATGCGACGCGTTGTGAGCTTGTAGATCTGCTATTTTCAAATAGCCTATAGGTATGAAATAGGGCTAAAGTGGTTAATGTATATTTCATTATATCATAGTTTATATCTGAAAAGTAACTAGTAACTAAAGTTTTCAACTAAATGTAGAGTAAAAGTGCAATATTTGCCTCTGAGATGTAGTGGAGTAGAAGTAAAAGTATTGTAAATTGGAAATACTCAAGTAAAGTACAAATACCTCAAAACTGTACTCAAGTACAGTACTTTAGTAAATGTACTTAGTTACTTTCCACCACTGAGTAGACATGTAGACTATAGACTATGGAGGCATCAGAATTTTGTATTAAATTATAGAATGCACCAAAACATTAATAAGTGTTGACTTGAATCTATTTAAGCCACAATAAAGCCCCGCTTTTATTTTTGATTTTTATTTGGGGTTTATTTAGCAGAGTTTTAGATGATTTTCTGTGCACATTTCTTCATTTAAGCATCGCGAGCTGCGAACGGCCTTTTTGCATGTAGTTGAAGCGCAAGGGGCGGCGGGGGGGAGAGAGTCGCAGATAGACAGCTGGAGAGTTGAATAACCTCCTCTTCAAATAACCAGATTTATTTACCAAAGTAGCCTATGTAGGCGACCTACATGTTTATGTTTTAGCTTAGACACGGGTAGCCTACAATAGTTGGTAGATGATTGGTAAATTATTAACCATGACAACGACTCAAAGACTTTTATTTTGTACTTTCTTGAACCACAAGCATATCGCTGCACCAGTAGGCTACATGAGAGAGAAAAAGGGGGGGGGGACCACTTGATACACAAAAACAAAGCTGGCAATGTATTGCTAATATCCAGGGATGCTTTGTTAGGCTACAGAGTGCAAAGCACTACATTTAGCCAGTGAGAATTGCAGTGTACATAAAGTGCGCTCGGAAAGGTTTATTTTAGGAGCGCTTTGTGATGCACCGTGCAGTCAAATCCGCGGTGTCAATAAATTCCACTGCCCGCTCTTTGATGAGTCCTCCATCCTCCATGAATCGAATACAAACTGCAACTAGTTCCCGTTTGGAAAGCGGGAAATCTTTATACGCGAGTAGGCCTATTGCAAAATATTGTCCAATGTCCACTGAGTTCAGCCTTTATTTTACCAAGCAGGACTGATGCTGCAGCCTGAAGCAGCTTGCCCTGAAAGTGGTTTAGGCGACCGTTCGTTTAGGCGTCCTCGCGTCGCTGAGTTTGCTCTGGACAAACTTTTTTTTTTACGCTGGTGCCATTGCTGCCTCTCTGCTGTCTCAAGAATCAAACATGAAGAGAACGAGGCCACTCAGGCCAGGACATGTGTGTGGTGTTTATATTGTGCGCTTATGTCAATAAACCGGTTCTGTGAATGAGGGACACAGACAGACACATTTCACACTCGAGTGTGAAATGGGATTCTGAGAATACACATTGGCTCAATTGCTCAAAAGACCCAACATCCTCCAGACACGCAGGACGTAGAGAGAGAATGGATGTGTATTACGTTATTTGTCAGCCTTAAGTATAGGGGCGATATTCATAGTAAATACACAAAAAGCTGTCTGGCGGAGTTAAGGCACAGTGGCCCTCATTTATCAACGCGGTGTAGCCCGAATAATGAACGTACGGCGATATCACCGCACCTTTCGGCATTTATCAATATATCCTGACGTGGGCTTCATCCTACTTTACGCTGAGATCTCACGTCTGGTCGAGACCAATTGTTGACGTTGGCTGCGCCCGTTTATTCCATTCTAGACCTGCGGAGCAGACGGTCTGACAGGCATCTGGACACATATATCCACTCCAAAATGTATATCTACACTAATAAATAATCCCTGTGAAAATATAACATTTTATAAAGTAATTTAAACAAACTGCTTTAACAGTCATTCGGTTAGGCTTGCAGATCTGCATGGCTGCGTTGGCTATTTGAAAATAGCAGATCTACAAGCTCACAACAGGTCCCATCACTACGCGTTGTGAGCTTGTAGATCTGCTATTTTCAGCGCAGCAGCGATTCTGCGAGATAATTTTCGGGAGCCCCGAGTCCCCGACATTCTTTTCATGGACAGTGAGGTCCAGAGAGAGAGAGAGAGAGAGAGAGAGAGAGAGAGAGAGAGAGAGAGAGAGAGAGAGAGAGAGATAACCACGATAACGCAATGGTGATTATGAACCACGTACCCAAACCCGTTAAAGGCTGCTTTTCCCAAGCTGAACTATACTATTGTTCAATGAAAAGCATTGTAATCCGATTAGTGGCCATTTTTTCATAATGTATTCGAGTGCAATACACCTACCAACCGATAGGGTCACTCTGTTAAAAGCATATGGCCACCGATCAGATTAAAATGCTTTTTATTGAACAATACGGATGATACAGGTACTTTTGAGAGCCCATATATACATGTAACCTCCGTCGCCATGGGATAAGCACTTTATCTTTGAAATATGAACGTTTATGTAGATGTACGGGTCATAAATGGAGAAAGTGCAAACACTAGGTTGAAGTTCATCCATGACGGTCGTGACAGTCGACCGTCGTGTATCCGTGGCTATTACTCCCTCTAACATTTCCCATGTTTTTAGCAGTGGTGGAAAAAGTACTCAAATTCTTTACTTAAGTAAAAGTACCAATACTGCAATATAGAAATACTCTTGTTACAAGTAAAAGTCCAGAATTCAAAATTTACTTGAGTAAAAGTACAAAAGTATTGGCATCAAAATGCACTTAAAGTACCAAAAGTAAAAGTACTAAATATTTGAAAATAGCAGATCTTCAAGCTCACAACGGGTCGCGATGCGACGCGTTGTGAGCTTGTAGACCGGCTAGGTATAAAATAGGGTTAAAGTGGTTAATGTATGTTTCATTATATCATAATTTATATCTGAAAAGTAACTAGTAACTAAAGTTTTCAAATACATGTAGTGGAGTAAAAGTACAATAGTTGCCTCTGAGATGTAGTGGAGTAGTAGTAAAAGTATTGGAAATTGGAAATACTCAAGTAAAGTACAGATACCTCAAAATTGTACTTATAAGTACAGTACTTGAGTAAATGTACTTAGTTACTTTCCACCACTGGTTTTTAGTGTATTGAAATAATGTCATGCATATTTGTCCAGTGCATAGCCTACTGCAGGCCTTGTTGACTAGATTTAGAATAGATTTTTAAGCTCTTGCTCCTGAAATGATCGATTATTTTTTAAGGGGAAACGCCATCATTTAACATGCAAGTCAATGGGTGAGAAGGACATTGCCAGGCACAAGTGTAGGTAATTAATGTATTTGTGCAAGATGACCCTGCTACTGTATATAAAATGTGTATATTACTCGTTCATCATGGTTCATGTTCAAATAGCTCAATCCAAAATATAATGCTGTAGGCCTAAGTGTTAGGCTGTATTTACGCACCTGCTTAATTGTAATTAATGCTTAAATATAGTTATGACCGGTATTTTTTATCAGATGTCTGATACATTTGATTCATTCCGGACATTGGGACCAGCAGGTTACAATCCTATATCGTAACCCCTGGTATTGACCACATTGCTTAGCAGAGTTCAGTGATGCAAATGCATGTCAAGTTGATCAACAGATTGTATTATTCTCCAATGCAATAACAGTACTGAAATGAAGGCTATAAGGGCAATAATGGGAGCCCTTTCTTTTTTAAAGTAACTTCAAAGTTACTTTTCACAGTAACACATTACTTTTTGGTGTAAGTAACTAGTAAAGTAACTGAGTTACTTTTACATGACAAGTAACTAGTAATGGTAACTAGTCACTGGTTTTCAGTAACTAGCACACCACTAGCACAACACTACAACGGTGTCTAACCGAGAGTTATACTTCTCCAGTACAACGGTGTCTAACCGAGAGTTATACTTCTCCAGTACAACGGTGTCTAACCGAGAGTTATACTTCTCCAGTACAACGGTGTCTAACCGAGAGTTATACTTCTCCAGTACAACGGTGTCTAACCGAGAGTTATACTTCTCCAGTACAACGGTGTCTAACTGAGAGTCCATGCAGATCACAGTTGACAAATATTATATATTATCGGAGCTATTATTAATGTTATCGGTTTTATCGTGATGACGTCATAATTCCTGATATCGAACCGATAATTATCGGGCCGATACTTATCGTGCACTAATAATTTTATCGCAAATTATTGTCTCCGCCAGGCCGAAGGCATGGCGAGAGAGTATGTTTTACCCCCTGTCCGTCCGTGTGTCTGTGTGTGTGTGTGTGTCCGTGTGTCTGTGAACAGCTAATCTCTGGCACCGTTGGCTTGATCGCAGTGAAACTGTGCACACACACTCCCTGGATGCCAGAGCAGAACCTCTGCCCCAAATTTTTCACATGGGCCTTTTATAGCGCCACCAGGAGGCTGATTTGTGCAAAAGACATTTTTGGACAGTACTCCTACAGATTTTATCCAAACATCACGCAAATCGGTGCACAGTATCTCTATAGTCATGTGATCAACACAGATCTGCCTGATTTTCCATATTCCATCCTGATTGGCTAAGGTTGGCTTCCAAAGTTTGCAGGATTGGTCCATTTTGAACTAAATGCCTCAAATCATGAACGCAGCTTGTGATTTATGTGAAATTTAACACGCATGTTCCCACTAGGCCGAGGAAGAAATGCCATTTGAAAATGTTCAAATCAGCCTCATGGTGGCGCTATAAAAGGCAGATTTGTGTTTTTAACTATCTGCACCGATCTGCGTGAAACTTTGCACACATACTCCCTAGAGGCCAAGGAAAAATATCTGCCCTGCATTTTTCACATTAGCCTTTTATAGCGCCACCAGGAGGCCGACTTATGTAAAACTTTTTTTTTTTTAGATTAAGCCTTCACATTTTTTCCAAATTTCACGCAAATCGGTACACATGATCTCTATAGTCATGTGATCAAGATGCATCTGTTTGATATTTCATATTCCATCGTGATTGGCTAACATTGACATCTAAAGTTTGCAGGAGTGGCCCGCTTTGAACAAAATGCCGCAAATCATGAACACAGCGTCCAATTGTGGTGGAACTTTGCACGCACATTTGCACTACGTTGAAGAACAAACGCCACCCTTTTAACATTGCCCTATTATAGCGCCACCAGGAGGCAGATGTTTCTTTTTTATATTACTTTTAATTTTGTCCAAACATGCAAATCAGTACACATGATCTCTATAGTCAAGTGATCAAGATGGATCTGTCAAATTTTTTATATTCCATCCTGATTGGCGAATTCCGAAAATTGCTGGCCCACAATAACCTACCTGACCTGGCGGAGACCTGTGCTCCGAGGAGCACTTTTTCTGGTTTTTATATTTTTCTCTGTTGTTGGTGACAACTCTAGTACGACGCCACGACGGCACGACGGTGTCATGAATGCGTCCTTTCACAATATTGTGCGTCAGCGACGCAGGACGCAGGCCTATGAGCATCTCTGCTCAGTGCGGCTGCAGAGTTCATGTGCAACATCGCATGGCTGTGGCTTTACAGTTTTCCTTCGCCGTGTCTGTAGGTCACCCCCAGGGACCCCCAAGGGTCTCCAGGGACCCCTAAGGGGGGGGGGACGACCGCGGACCTCCTTTTTTTTTTTTTTTTTTTTTTTTCATCCCATGCTTTTGTACCCCCAAAACTATTTTCTTTTTTTTTTGGGGGGGGGGGGGGGGGGTCCTGCGCTGTCCATCATGACATCTATGTCATTCTTTCTTGTTTGTGAAACTGAAGCGCTGTGTTCCTCCACCTATGTTCATTCCTCCTAAATTCCCTTAAAATTACGGATAATCTCACTCATCTAAGTCGATGACACTGTATGCTCAACGTTGAATCTAAAAGGCGCTACAGTAGACGGCTTTCAGCCACTTAAAATAAATTCTACTTTCAAATCTATGCTCGTGGAAATTGTATATTCATTAATTTAAATGCAGCGATCTTGCTAAAGATGCTGATTCACTAACATGTGTTGCAGCATCTCTCCTACAGTGATCGCAGCATGTTGACTATTTCCCTGTCCCCAATGCCATTTGGTTGCTGGAATGTAAAGCACCACAGGGGAGATTTTGACCCTGTTGGAGTAGAGCAACCCTCTGCATCTGTCTGCATTACTACTAGGTCAGCGAAAAGCTTGCCACAAGGTATATATATACAGCAAAACACATTGTGTATGCAGAGGAAGTGTTCCAACAACAGAGCATCACTTCAGTAAGATGCTCTCGGGGTATTATTAAAGCAGGGGAGGGCCGATAATGATATCATAGCGTATGCAAACAAGGCTGTAATGTGTTGGGATGTTGTTTTAATCTGCTGTATTGCTGAAGATTCCCCCCTTAGATTGAGATATCATAGACAGGTACTAAGAGCACCTTATATAACAGCTGCAGAGTCATGATATAAGTCATTTTGTACAAAGTCAATCTCAGCTCAACAAACACATTTCCTCAATTCAAACAGCCATTCTGCTAGTGTGACATTGGTGTTCATCACAACAGAAAGTTAGACTGCTAACTTTGCTAAAATGTAGTTGGGGCCAGGGTGGTAATGAGAGGTTTGGCAAGGAAGACATACCTGAGGTGAGTATGCAACCTAACACCATATAGCCATATTATAAACATAATGTGAATTAACATTGTGAGACTTAACGTGTTCTTGGTTTCACTTTCTATAATAATACACCACCCCTCCTTTTCCTCCTCAATGAATCATTCAGTGGTGTCATTGCCAAGGTTCGCAGGGGTGCTCAGGACATCAGATTCACATAGTACAGATAGCCTGTGTCTGAGGATAATGAAATCTTGTCACTCAAATGGAGTAAAATTTAAATTAATTCAATTTGTCACAGTGACAATTTGGACTGTGATTAAAAATGACTCTGGAACAATGGCTTTCGAGCTGATTTGAAATTCTGACGCATAAACTGTAATGACACATGGGCTCCTTTCTAGATTGTACTTACTGATGGAGTGTTTGACTGCAGCACCCTTGCATGACAATTACAGAAACATGGAATTCTTTGCCACTGTTAATGACCAAACTATTCAAAAAGCTAATGAATCACTATTCAAAAAGCTAATAAACACCTGGGGAAATATTTTATGTAGGATGCACTAGATTGTTTTTAATGTATCATAATTAGTCTTATATGTCTTAGTCTTAAAATCATTATTTTGTATGGACTTTAAAGTTTAATGTACTTTTTCTTTTTTCTTTAGGTTTTGTTTTTTAAATGTATGTATTGTAAGAAACAAAAACAAATAAACAGTAAACAGCTGGGCATGTTAACTTACACAGTGTAAGTACAATACAATATATAAGTATAAATAAACAAATATAGTGACTATTTACTATGCAGAACTGTGCAGATAGATAAGGCTGACACTATACCACTGTTTCCCCTCCAGATACAATTTGTGAAGCAACATTGATTCCATATGTCTGCAGGCACTTGCCCTTCTGTCCCTCACCTCCACTTCTTTGTCCAAAGCCTCCCTCTCTATTTCCTCTCCGCTGATCCTGGAAATGACCTCCAATCATACACAATACAATCTCTTGGGAGAGATCAGTAATATGATGATGCTGTATTTCTATAACAAGGTGTTGTAAAACAATAGTACATTCATTGTGGAGGGGGAAAAAATGAAAGGGGGGAGGGGAGGTTAAAAATGGAGGCATTATTCTCCCATATATCACAGTATGGATGCAGGACAGGGAAATGTGCTGACACCAGGCCTTTACCCACCTTTCTTACCCTCTATGGACACTTCATAAAACAAGCGGTGGGTGTAAATTTAGGAGATGCAGCCGTAAACAATGGGCCACTGGGAAAAGTTTAGAGAGTTTAGCTTTGGATAACAGTTTAGCCGGGAGAACCTGCTGATGATGAATTGGTTTGTTTGTCACCCTTCTTCCTTCTGCGGGGACCGATGATATGGATCAGAGGTGGTGAGAGGGGAAGGAGAAACAGGGGAAGAAAACAAAAGCAGCATCCTAAATCCAACAATATTGCAACGTCAACACCGAAATCATCCGGTCAGTTTCACAGTCCCCCAATGTCTTCAGAGATAATAGATTATAATAGAAGCTCATCTATATTATTAGATGCTGGGCTGAGATGTTCTGCATGACAGATCAAGAGAAGGGATGCACACTAACGCAAAGCCACTATCTGTACGTGTTGAGTTAATAAAGAATTTGTCTAGGCTATTCGGATCTGCGTTTGGATGCAAACTGAACGTGAGAACTACATGGACTGGAAGTTGCAGAAAATAGCCCAGATTGACAGTTTTCTGTCTAAATTATTTTTTCTTTTTTGTTGGCATTTTCATTTATAGTTAAATTTTATATTGATTTCTTGTATACATTTAAGATTTTGATTAACATTTAAGATTCACAAAATAAAACAATCATACTAATTGGCTACATACATTTCTCCTACCTTGGTTCAGACCTCCACAGATCGGTCTTATTCACGTAGCAGTAGTCCTAGAGCAATTTGCACCCGTACTTGACAGACATTTTAATCCTGTTAATAGTTCTTTGTCAGGTCGAACCTGATCTAATGAAGACCCTTTCTAAATGAATCATCACTGAGAGTAGCGCTTTACTCTGGTGATATTGAGATGATGGTGGCAGGCCTGTGCAACAGATTTTCTCTGCAAGTAATTCCTGAGACAGTTACCATCAAAACTCTACAACAGCAAATGTAAAGCAGACACGTGCACACTGACTAAAACACACACGAGGGGGCACATCACATTAACACATACTGTATATTAGTAATATTACATACACAATAATATGGGTACATGCACAATGCACAATCATACACACAAGCTTTGATTTGAATAGTCCAATGAGAACACACCTCTAACAATACACACACGCGGTAAACAAGCTCCCGTGGGACATGGAAAACATGTATGTTCAGTTCACAGCACAGCATGACAAATAATACATCACCATTTCTGTGAAAGGAATTATTATGTGTAATGTGTGCGCGCGTGTGTGCGCGTGTGCGTGCGAGAGAGAGACACACACACACACACACACACACACACACACACACACACACACACACACACACACACACACACACACACACACACACACACACACACAGATAAAAGACAGACAGACAGAGGAGAGAAAGTGAGAGTGTGAGAGAGAGAGAGAGAGAGAGAGAGAGAGAGAGAGAGAGAGAGAGAAAACCATGTCTGAAAGTGTGTTGTATCTTCCCTCGGAGAGCCTCAGGGGAAATTTGGCGTTTTAGATAATGACAGGTCCCTTGTATTTGCTGATACCTGGCGCTGCATAACGCTGTGAACAATACCTCATCACAATTCTGAGCCAGGCTGTTGTCATTTATCAGCAATACACACACTGAATAAATAAACAGACTCACTGCAGGTCCACAGACCACAGAAAACATAGTAAACAAGTATAATGAAGATGATGGCGATGATGATGTGTGCGCATGTGAGCTGGTCTGCGTCTATACCGTATATTTGTGCATGCTTGTGTGAGACTAGCATACTGTATTACAGGCCTACATACTGTTGCTTTTTCTGTGCATTTCAACGACCCCCAGAACACACTGCATAATATGTCTCCGCAAGTATGTGTTGTATTGAGCCTATTTTTCAGCCACATTTTCTGGTTGGAGCAGCAGTCACACGCATGTCCAGCAATTCAGTAAGACCCGGGCCTTAAGTCATCACAGTCATCTTGGTGATCCTGAACTGGACCCTCACCAAGCGATGGACCATTTGGAGCACTTTAAGCTGGAAGCAACAAGGTACCAGGAGCAGTTGGATCTCCTCACCCTCTTCAGGTGCTCGGCACCCATACATCAGGCCATCGATAACAGTGAGGCGGACCATGTTCTAGTCCTGGATACCTGCTATCAACGGTGCAGTACTGGCAGCTGGTTGGTCGTCTTGTCTTTGAAGTCAAACCCAGCTGGCTGGACTCCCCATTGACTGACGTAGCACTCTAGTATCAGTACTATCAGGGCTGCTGATGTGAATGAGGATGCAGGCTATGCCCGATGTGGAATAGAACTGTGCTCACGGTGACACTTTGTCTCTGTATTGTCTCTGGCCTATGTAGAGGCAGGCCCTAGGAATATCTCCCTTGGCTCTCCATCACTTGAGCACATCCAGCCCAATTATGCACTCGTCCTGTATGTTGCCCAGTCAGTCTTATATTGGCCACCATGATTTGGAGCAGTCCTTAGCCTTTTATCTGAGCTCGCTTCCTGCCGGTTACGGTCTGAATCTGAATCCTTGTGAATGACCACAACTTTGTGAGCATAGGGAAGGGTTCCGAGGCGGACGAACGAAAGAGTGGCACCTGTGACAAAAGGGCCTTGAACTTTGTGTTATTCAGCTCACAGTCCAAATATAGCCCCACAGCTTGGTCTAGCCGACCGAGTCGATGTTCAGTGGCAGCAGTCAGACTGGAGGTGTTGATCTGGCTTATGTGGTGAGAGAAGACTGGATACACAATGTTGCTGCCTAGCAGGAAAAGAAAAACAAGACCCTCTGCATTATCTTTTTAACAACATTTTCATCCTCGAACCACTCTGCTTGCCTTGCACGGGCCAGAGCAGCCGAAGACAGGCTGAAGGCCCGTATTATGGGCTTGGCCTGTTCTGCTTCTTGTAAGGCATCACAGAGTGTTACAGTATGCTTGTGTAGACCAACGGGATAAAGTCCTTGCATAAAGGCTTGCAGGGCAATTCCTCCTGGTAAGCACATGAGAATGCAGGGTAACTGCATTGAGTCAGTAAACACAGGTCAGTGCCATAAGCCCCTTGGCTCTTTTTCTCTCTCCTTGTCCTGGCAGACAGTTGTTTCCTGTTGTCATCCTGGAATGCAGGTCAGCTGAATCGCTACTCTAAGTTAAATGGCCATGAGAGCAGTGCAGCTCATCCGTTTCTCTGGGTAGAGATATGTTTGTATTTGTGGTGCTCGTCCCGCCAAAACCACAGTAACGGGTCATTATCAGAGGCAAACTCAATCTAGAAATGTTATTTGTAATAGGCCTGCTGTTACACGGCACACCAGAAACCCTGCCTCTAAACTAACCCTGACTAAAACTATCACGGAAAATGTTCGTTGACTAGCCTTTTTCACTGATGAAAACTAAATAGAAACTAAATTGAAACTAAGCTATGATGACTAAAGCTATGACTAAATGTATTGACAATTTGGTCAACGAATAAAAACTAGACTAAAATGTTATGGAGGGACTAGTGGAGAAAAGTAATTCCGATTTTCATTCAAAGGTAAAAGCACACAAACTTAAGTTGTTTTATCAGGTAAGATTCATTTGTGTGTTCATGTTAACTTGAAATTTAATGCAGGCAACAAAAAACAAAAATAACTCTAACCTGTACTGATTAGAGAAGTGAATGTGCGTACAAAGTTTCACCGCAATCGGACGCTGCGTTCATGCATGATTTGAGGCATTTTATTCAAAACGGGCCACTCCTGCAAACTTTAGATGTCAATCTTAGCCAATTAGGATGGAATATGACAAATCTAACAGATCCGTGATCACATGACTTTAGAGATCATGTGTACCGATTTGCGTGATATTTGGAGTAATATCAAAACATGTGATTTACATAAGTCGGCCTCCTGGTGGCGCTATAAAAAATAGATGTGAAAAATGCAGGGCAAAAGTTTTTCCTTGGCCTCTAGGGAGAGCACATACAAAGTTTTACACAGATCGGTGCAGTTATAGGTAAAAACAAGAATTGTCCTGTTATAGCCCCACCATGAGGCTGCTTTGAAAATGTTCAAGTGGCATTTCTTCCTCTGCCTAGTGGGAATGCGCGTGCAAAATGTCAAGGAAATTGCACGCTGTGTTCATGATTTGAGGCATTTTGTTCGAAACGGAGCACTCCTGCAAACTTTGGAAGGCATTCTTAGCCGAAAAATCTGACAGACCTGTTTCGTGTAACGACTATTAGAGATACTGTGTACTGATTCGCGTGATGTTTGGACAAAATCTATAGGTGTAAAAAAAAGTGTTTTGCAAAAAGCGGCCTCCTAGTGGCGCTATAACAAGCCCATGTGAAAAATTCTGACATGCCAGAATTCAGGTTCTGAATTGGCATCCAGGGAGAGTGTGCACAGTTTCGCTGCGATCAAGCCAACAGTGCCGGAGATTAGCTGTTCACGGACGGACAGACGGACAGACACACACACGGACGGACACACAGACACACGGAAGGACGGACGGACGGACTGACCGACGGACGGACGGACGGACGGAGGGACCGACAGGGTGCAAAGCATACTCTCTCGCCCATGCCTTTAGTTTGTAAATTAAAAGATTTGTTTTACATGAGTGTGAAGTTTCACTGTCCTCAAATTGAAACAAATATTTAAGAGAAAAATGTATTAATCTCTTTGTGCTCCCCCAACCATACACGAAGTTAGGCACGATGGTTATACAGTAGGTCCACACTCCTTAATCAGGCTTCAAGCGGGTCCTTTAAAATCCTCCGGTTTCCCCGCCCCCCTCACACCTGCCAGGTGTGAGGGGGGCAACTGATACAAGCTCTGTTAATTTTGAAATAAAATAGTGAAATAAACAAGTTACAATGTGTTGTCAGGGAGTGAATATTGCTGAGTCACACCCTTGATAGTAGAGTCGTAGTGACAAACTGCTTCAAATGGATATGATAGATGACAATAGCTGACCCCAAGTTGGGTTAATTGTTGGGTGAGGGTTAGGGTTAGCAACACGTTTTTATGCCGCTGCGATGACTGAGGCAGGAAGACATAGGAGTGATCCATGGCTGTGTATATGGAATACGAAATGTATGTAATATCACAGCCATTCGAGGGCTAGGATCTAGGATCCATATACCTGTATACTTTTATCCTAAATACATTTTAAAAAGAATATTGGGGTGTCATTAACCTCACGTCAACAGGCTTTCCACCACGGAGGAAAGCCTGGTATTCATTCTAAAACTGAGGCATGTGATCCGGCTTAGAAAAAAGGGGGGGATTATCAATGCTCCCCGGATCATAACTGGTATCCTGAAGCCCACCTTTGCCCCGGTCGGCCTCCGTCGGGAGACTGCTACCCTCGCGCTAGTAATGAAAGCCCTGAAACATGACTGGATCCTGTGTGACACCACTACGCAAGTGTTGCCTCTAAACAGACTCAAGTACCGCCACCCATACAACAAGGCGGCACAAGAGATGCTCAGTTCTAACCCTGAGTCAGCTGAGCCTGCATGTTGTCACCGCTACATCTGGGACCCAGGAGATGGCATCAAAGGAGAAGACCTGCCACGCCGTAAATGGACCCTGCTGAACCGACTGTGTAGTGTGCGCACTGGGGTTGGCTGCTTCAAAACATCTATGAAGAAGTGGGGCCTGGCAGACAGCGCACCATGCACGTGCATCGCATAAGTTATCCCATAATGTGAATCTTCAAAATGTGATATATTTTATGATAAAACTGTTAGCACAGTCATATCTCAAATCTATGACCTGTATTGGCCTAATTGAATTGGTTTAAAGACATTCTGACATTATTTTATTTTTTTTAAACCTTTTGAGTTTTTGTTGACTAAAACTAGACTGAAACAATAAGGGATGACAAACATGTGACTAAAACGAATATGCATTTTTGTCCAAAAGACTAAGACTAAATCTAAAATAGCTGCCAAAATGAACACTGATGTGAACAGCAGCTGCATGCAAGATGCTGCCATTACAGCAATGCTGCCGCAACGGTGGTGATGCTTCCAGTGTGTTCCAGGTGTAACACTGACCAATGTGATATAACCATCATGGAGCAGCAAAGAGCAGTCCGAATATTACACCTGTGTGGACCAATATTATTCATATACTGTACATTGCATAGGGTGTAAGATTACTTTACTGTACCTGCTGTGCTGTGCTGAGGAGTCTATAAATCTGAGAAAATAAAAACCCAACCAAGATATTGTAAAGGTTTATATGAGGGTGTAGACGCTCCCTCTGTGGTACAATCCTCTCACGTAAATCTAAGAAGTGGAGTGGAAATAAACCTGAGATGCTTGTCCTCATGATGGATGAGGGTTCTGTCAAAGAAAGGGCATACTTCACTGTTGTTCTGCGGGACCGCTGGGAAGCGTATCTATTGTGAAAGTGTGAGCGTAGCTCGTCCTACCAGAAACTCAGCCATAGATTTTGAAGGTGGATATAGTGACTACTGGCATAGGGCATGATTGCCACAAAAGGAGAGAGAAAGGCAAAGAAGGGAGAGAGTCCCATGCCTTTAAAAGCCACACACAGAGAGGCAGGGTCTTGTTTCAAGTGTCTTTGTGTATTACGACCAGACAAAGGTTACAGAATGTGATACTGAAGTCACAACCTTGCTCTCTGCTGTGGGCAGACAGAGCTTTTGTGATGTCTCACAAAACATAGTGGCTCGTGTGGGACTCTTAAGTCCCACTCAAGGCCTGAAACCCAGGGAGCGTTTCACTCAGGGAATAGACAATACTCCAGTGACTTCATCCTTATCGCACACTCACGCACGCGCGCGCACACACACACACACACACACACACACACACACACACACACACACACACACACACACACACACACACACACACACACACACACACACACACACACACACACACACACACACACACACACACACACAAAGCGCATCATGAGAATATTAATTGTTTTAGTAATGCTTTTGACAAGTGTCACTCAAAACCAATATTCTAAATATAAATCAGCCTTTAGTGTCAATTGCCTTGTCAACAAGTGAATAACATGCCATGGTGCGAGGATGAAACTGCAAAGCTAGCAATGAACGGAAATGTGAAACATGGATGTTTTATAGCTGAATTAGTATTCTACTGGAGCCTCTCCCTGCATAGCACATGGCTGCTGTGCGTTAACACATTAGAGCCGTTAAGAGTCTGTAAATTAGATTTGTGACCTGAAAGTTTAAAGAAAACTAACAGAATACAAAGTGACATAAACCCAGATGGGATTAAAGGTGTGGCAGAAGAACTGCAGTAAACCATGAGACACTGTATGTAATGCATTTTCTGTCTCATCAAAGCATGCATGCACGCACGCACGCACCTGTGCACTCTCTCTCTCTCTCTCTCTCTCTCTCTCTCTCTCTCTCTCTCTCTCTCTCTCTCTCTCTCTCACGTACTCCCACACACCCCAACCAGCAATATTTACCCACACTTCCATGGGTGTTTTCATCATAAGGGATCCATTTGGTGGCACTTCCACACCTGCATGTCGACAAAGCGGCCATGACATGTCAGATTTGTCAAACTTAATGGAAATGGCGGTCGGTGAAGGTCAGCGGTGTCACATGGTGATGAACATTGGAGGGAGGAGGGTGGAGACTATGGGAGGCTGTCAGGTGACTACATTAGACAGACTCCAGACAGGTCGGTAGAGAGATACAGCGGCTGTAATAGATAATGAGCAGGATAGGCAGGCAGGGGGCCAAGCATGAATGATGCATGAACGCTGCTTAGATTATGAGAAGAAGACCGGCAGTTAAGGACTGAAGAGAAAGAGGGAGCAGACACAGCAAAGTTCAAGATAGTAGTCATGGCAAGAGAGGTGCGAATGTGCATCTATGTGAGGTACTGTATACACACTCACATGCATGAAAGTGCACATCCACTGTCATGTCAGCAGTGCATGCGGCAAATGTCTCTGTATGTCTGCTAAAATAGTGAGCTATATTTGTGGTGTGAAGCCACATGTCTGGCTATTTAGACGGATGCTTCGTTTCGGGCTGTTTTCTGGACGGTGGAGATGGATTGACAGACGGGGAGGGTGGCCTGTGGTGAGGGTCTTGGACAGCTTTCATAATGTCCCTGGGCCAGATTACCCGGCCATCTGTATGGTTTTGTAGATATACAGTCCGCTACGGTGGCGGAAGGAGACATAGGGGTTGGGAAAATGGAAGAGTGACCTTTGAGTGGAGAGGTGAGGAAGAGAATATGCTCATAGGACAGAGAGAGAGAGAGAGAGAGAGAGAGAGAGAGAGAGAGAGAGAGAGAGAGAGAGATGGGGGGTGAATGACACTGATGGATGCAGAGGCTCCCAATCTGGTGGAAACGGAAGGAGCATGACTTACACCCAGCCATGTCCTACAGTATATCACTTCTGCCGGCTTGGCACAGCCCAAGGCTTGGAGAAAGAGAAGAGGTGAAGGAGTCTGTCACTTCCATCGTCTTGCAGGTGCTTGGAGACAAGCCATTTGTCAAAGTTTGTCATTGGCTTTGAGGTTATCTCGCCTCTCTGATAGAAGATGATAGGAGGAGTGTTGCACTGTGCACACGTGTGTGTGTGTGTGTGTGTGTGTGTGTGTGTGTGTGTGTGTGTGTGTGTGTGTGTGTGTGTGTGTGTGTGTGTGTGTGTGTGAGCGTGCGCGTGCGCGCGCGCACACAGTGTTGATTTGGTCTCTATATATAAAACATCCATCACCCATCAGATCTGTAGGTGTCACCTAACCAGGCAAATCTAATGTTGTGATCTTGTGGAACTGAGGAGGGAAAAATCGATTTTGAAAAGTTGTGGAGGAACCTAAGTTTATCAAATGGCTTTGCGAGCACCGGAGGCTTCAGTCCATCACTCAGCAAAACAATACTTCTAAAAGCAATGAAACAAAAGTTTTAGGAATTGGCTATTTTTCAGCTATAGCAAAGTATAAAATAAATCATGAAACGGTTTCATAGTTTCTTGGACATGGCAAAACTAATCCTGAGCTAGGTTGACATGTTTCAGGCAGTTATGTTAACTGAAACGATAAGCTAAGCCTGAATGCTGTTCAAATTACAGAATGTACTAGCCTAATTCCTAATTGTATAGCCAAATATTAACCACTGAGTGAGTGTCATTTTACATTTCATGTGGACATTTTGGCATTAGTTCTAAAAGAACTAAAGTCCCGATCTCAGATTTTATGAAGAAATAAACTACAATTCCAGGCAGTTTAGTGGCTGAGGGAGACTTCCCAGCATGCCTTAGGGCATGCTTATGTGTTATTGTTCTTTTATTGTGTTATTGCGCTGTTAGTTGCCATGGGAAAAGTGTTGGGGGGATTCATGTGTTATGTCGTTTTATGTTATACCATGAAAATATTTCATACTGTATGTGTATAATTTGGCTGGGAACAATGGGTATGTGCGTTGGACACAACCCCCTGTATACATGCACATTTACAAGGGGCCCTGGACAGCCTGTGGGACGTGTTTGAGACAGGCAGACAGACCTATGTGTCTCTACTGTGTGTATGTGCAAGAAAACCTCAACAACATTCATGTAGACCGGCAAGAATTGACTGCGAAAGCGACTTTTGTCTTGATCACAGTCGCACATACAATGTAACAGATTTTAGATGAGCTACAGTATCATGGCCACCCTCTACCTACATTATAGCCTATTTTGATCAATGCACTGTCAAGGTTGGATTGAGACACTAAACTTGACTGTTAATTTAACCCTTGCATTGTGTTAGAAAACTGCATCCACTTGTGGTGTTAGCGGGTCAAATTTGACCCGTGATTTAAATCAGCCCAAAATACTCAAAAAATAAGTATTTTCATTTTTTTTTTCTCCCACCTCATAGCTGACTTGTAATGCATTCATATCCATGTAAACACTTTTTAAAATATTATGTTGGGTTAGGGCTAGTGTTTCATCTTTCAATATATCTCATTTTCTATTTTAAAAATGTAAAAATTCACTCATTAAATTTCCTATAATGAAGGCAATGGATAATGATGTTATCTAGCTATAATAGAATAATTAAGAATAATAAATAATTAGAACACACTTCCAAAATAAAAAAAAAACTGACACTAGTGGTGTTAGGGTCCGAAATGACCCGTATACCATAGAAGGTAAAAAGTCATTTATTTTTCAAAAACTCAAACTTTATTTTACTCCTGATAGCAAATGCTAATTGAGGACAAGTCTCTCTCACTCTCAAACATGTAAACATTGAATATTGACAATTTGGGGGGGAATTGAGCCACACTTCTTTGCCGGGTCATTTTGGACCCTAACACCACAAGTGTCACTTTTTTTTTGAGACCATCAGAATTAATTAAAATGATGATTATAAATACATTTTGTTGTGTTAAAATGACTATTTCTGAGGATATCATGAAGCCTCGTTCCAATAAAGAAATGTAAAGGGTACTTTTTACCTATTCAAACTTGAAAACGGGTCAAAAAAGACCCTACCACAATGGAAGGGTTAAGGATTCTAGTGAGCCACTGCATATACAGTATATAGGCTCCATACTTAGCTGTGTGTAAAAATATCTGACCAGTCTGTGTGCCATGACACACCAGCAGGCGCACACAATAATGCAACAACCCACACAAACAACGTGACTTTGAAGTGCTACTGTATAATGGACTGAGACCGAGGGTTTTTTCCCTGACCAGCAGCTAGTGTTCTAAAACAAAGACCTGTCCCTCTAAGCCATTGCAGTGGTTCTTCGTACTGTAGATGTCTGACCTTAGAAAGGGCCCTTCTGACTGAACTGTTGTGCAGGAATGATGTCCCCTGGAATGGTTAGCAACACCCAAGCTGTCCAAACACATTTTGCAAATGCGCCTCAATTGCTCTGATACAGTGTGACTGTGAGAAGCATGTGACATCGCCTCAATATTTACAGTACATGTCACACTTGACAGTGTACAAGGCCAGCAATATCTACTGTATGAGAGGTAGTTCTTTCAAAACTATCTTCATGGAGTATAAATCATATACCCTACTGCTGCTACAGTACGTGCCTAACCGTGGATATCTGTTCAGTTTATTTTTCAATTCACTGCTTTCTATCCATCAACATACTCTGCATGTTTTTCCAGAAAGAAAGATTGTGCTTGTAAATTAAAATGGGTTCAGCACAATGAAATCATGCATGTTAATGTGTCTATACAGTATTGAAATGTCATATTTAGCTATGTATACATTGTCAAACTAACTAACGTTCGTAGAAATCAACATGCGTGGGATAGTTGCTGTACATAACATTAACACTAGCCGGTTTATTACTATCAAAGAAGAATTACTATTACTATGCCACGTAGAGACAATAGAACAAGACATGACACACAGTCATGTATACCAGCTTGCTTTTTTCTCTCTCTGTGTGTGTGCGTGTGTGTGTGTGTGTGTGTGTGTGTGTGTGTGTGTGTGTGTGGCTTGTTTTCATAGACCTGGTTCCTGATTTGTCTCGCAGAATCTGGCAACACTGCTAGTGGCTCCCCATTGGCTTAGACCTGTTGCTTATTTCTCTCCCAGAATCTGGCAACACTGCTAGTGGCTCCCCATTGGCTTAGACCTGTTGCTTATTTCTCTCGCAGAATCTGGCAACACTGCTAGTGGCTCCCCATTGGCTTAGACCTGTTGCTTATTTCTCTCGCAGAATCTGGCAACACTGCTAGGCCGCCATAGCTTGGGAGGACGAGATCATAGACATCTCGGCCGTGCTTCCGCTTCAGCAGGGCAAGCTGGAAACTTCCGTGTGCGTCACAGAAGGGACGTTCGGTAGGCCAATCAGAGGCAGGTGGGGCGGGTCTTTTCTTAAGAGGCAGCCGCGCAGCAATTAGTCAGTTAGACGTGCTGTGATTGGCCAGTAGTCAACGCGCTGTGATTGGCCAGTAGTCAAGTAGCCCTGCGGAAGAGCCTTGTATTGCAATACAGGTCGCTCCAGTGAACTGCAGAGGCCAATGAGGTATCCAGGTTTCTATATCTATGGACGAGACCGCCCATTCAGAGTATGGGAAAGTATCCCCATTGGCTTAAAGGACAGCCAATGAGCGAAAACATGTCAAGAATCTGTTGAGAATCTGTTGAGAATCTGTCGAACACATGTTGACTAGTGGTCAGTCTCTTCTTAGACCAGCTCGCAAGCTGGTAAAAAACTATTGTCTCTACGTGGTACTTGAGCAGAGGCTTACTTATATTCTACAACATAAAATAATAAAAAGGGTGACAACCTTGGATTAACAGGGGCTGGCTCTCTGGCACAGGCTTAAACTACATGGAAGTCTAAAATTACTTCTGGGAGGTCAGCGAGGGCCCTGGCCCTGGGAATAAAGAACCACAGCCTGTGTTTTGCTTTGCCAGTGAGGTGGAGGGGAAACAGTCAGAGACAGATGAGTGAAAGATGAATAGTGTGACTCTGTGGTAGAGCGCCAGTACAGACACAGACATTGACCCCCTCTCTCTTTCTCTACCTCTTGATCTTCTGTACTGGCCCTGCCTGGGTTGGTCAAAAGAAAAAGGCAGAACTAGTCACACAGTAAAAATCCTTAGTGTTATTTTTAAGGTTGTTTTCATCTCAGTGTACAAATGGATTTTACTGTGCACTGTCACAGCATAGACTAATAGACTACAGTAGTAAAGAAAAAGTCTTAGCTTTTTGATTTCTTCCATGGATAGTCATAGTCATTGACATGACATTGATTTAGTGAATGAAAATAGACACACATATGTAGTCCAAAGATGTTTTTTTTTGTTGTAATGGAGATTCTGGTGTCATTCTTTTTTTTTGTTGGTGAACCTTAGTGAACCTTTTTTTTGTATTCTATGAATGAAGTTTCTATTAGATTAATCTAATAGAAACTTCATTCATAGAATACAAAAAAAGTTCACCCAAGGAAATGACTATCCTCATCCCATGAAGACTTGAATTCATGTTTTTTTTTCCCCTTTCTTTTTTTCCACATCCCTGTTCCAATATTCAGGAATATCTCAGGAATGTGACTCCCTTCCCTTGATTACACATTTAAGTTGGCGATTAATTGTCGCTAAAATAATTGTCATCAGCGATTTAATTGTGTGTTTGGTGTTGGAACATTTGAATAAAATAAAAAAAGTCTGTTTGCCTTTTACGTTTCATAATCAAAAATCACATGGCAGATATGACAAATAACTTAAATGTACAAATGTTATTAATATATTTAATATGTATTTACATTTTATACATGTACAAAAAAAGCTGAAATGGCTGATCTAAACTTACAACGCGTCACAAACGCGTTGTAAGCTTGTAGATCTGCTATTTCTGCTTTTTTTTTTTTTTTTTTGTAGACGATTATGCCGATTATGCAAAAATAATTGCGATTATCTCAAATAATTGCGATTAGACGATTATGTAATAATTGTGACAGGCCTACTTGGGTCATCTGCGACATGTGTGGCGAATTTGAAGTCGGTCGGTCGAACAGTTCTCGAGATACGTGGATTACAGACGTATACGTACGTACATAAATAAGTACAGATTCAATTCAATTCAATTTTATTAAAGTGTCAAATCACAACAAGTTGTCTCAAGACACTTTACATGTAGAGAAGAGACCCGACATCCCACCTTGAGCAAGCAATTTTGCGACAGTGGCAAAGAAAAACTCCCTCTTAACTGGAAGAAACGTCAGGCAGACCCTAGGCTCTAGGGTGGCGGCCTTCTGCCTCGAAGAAGAGAGAGAGAGGGAGAGACAGACAGAGGAGAGACAGAAAGAGATTCCCTGCATTTATTGTAAGATGGCAAACAATCAGGAGAAGGACACACACTAGTATTGCTGAGGTGCTGCTGACCTTGGTAAAGAAGTATGTATAAGAGTGAAGAAAAGGCAGCACACTCATAGCCACGATGCAGGATAATTCATTATCCAATGTTTCGACCTGGAAAGGTCTTCTTCAGGAATTGACACAGCAAAAAAATGAACCCCACATTTATAGGGGAGGACACTGGTGAGCTCCATTGGAGGGTGTGCCTTCAATCAGGTTGCCCTAACCAGGGAGGGGCAGCAATAATGCATTGTCATCAAGATACAAGATGTACAGAATGTACAGAATATACAAAGATATTATAATAATAATGTGAAATAATAAAAGAAACTAGAAAAAGTGCTCCTCGGAGCACAGGTCTCCGCCAGGGCAGGTACGTTATTCTGGCCTCCTGGTGGCGCTATAACAGGCCCATGTGAAAGATTTGGGGCAGAGGTTCTGAATTGGCATCCAGGGAGTGTGTGTGCACAGTTTCGGAGTGACCGGGCCAACGGTGCCGGAGATTAGCTGGTGACAGACGGACGGACACACGGACGGACGGACAGGGGGTAAAACATACTCTCTCGCCATGCCTTTGGCCTGGCGGAGACAATAAAAAAAACATTTAAAAGGAGTAGTTCACCCAAACAATTTTTCTATCAATTTGTTTTGTTTTTGTTGCATTCCTAAGCCAATAAGCTGATGACCTCCTACTGAGTCTCCTACAAACCGATGACCCGGTCATGAAATTATTGGCTCAGGAAGAGACAAAAACAGAACATCTCTGCCCGGACCTGGCCTAGAGGTCCGGGCACCTAGGCTCGAGTTCGAGTCCCTATCCCGGCGGTCTTTTCTGCATGTCTCTCCCCATCTCTCTCCCCCTGTCCATCTCTACTATGAAACTATAAATAAAGGCAGAAAAAGGCCAAAAAATACAGAACATCTCCATGAATTCAAGGCTTCATGGGGTGTGTAATTGATAGAGAACTAGAAAAAGTGCTCCTTGGAGCACAAGTCTCCGCCAGGTCAGGTACGTTATTCTGGCCTCCTGGTGGCGCTATAATAGGCCAATGTGAAAAGGGTGCCATTTATTCTTAGGTCTTTCACGGCAATCAGACACAACATTCATGATTTGAGGCATTTTGTTCCAAAAATGTGTCTTGCTAAATTAGACCTGCTGGTGGCGCTATAACAGGCCAATGTGAAAAGGGTGCATTTCTTCCTCGGCCTAGTGGGAATGTACGTGTGAAATTTCACGGAAATCGCAAGCTGCGTTCATGGTTTGAGGCAGTTTGTTCAAAACGGACCAATCCTGCAAACTTTGGATGGCAACCTTAACCAATGAGGATGGAATATGGTAAATCGGACAGATCAGGGTTGATCACATGACTATAGAGATACTGTGTACCGATTTGCATGACGTTTGGTTAAAAATTGTAGGAGTAATGTGAAAAAATGGGTTTTGCACAAATCGGCCTCCTGGTGGCGCTATAACAGGCCCATGTGAAAATTTTGAGGCAGAGGTTCTGAATTGGCATCCAGGGAGTGTGTGTGCACAGTTTCGCAGTGACCGGGCCAACGGTGCCGGAGATTTGGTGGTAACACACGGACAGGACGGACGGACGGACGGACGGACGGACGGACGGAGGGTAAAACATACTCTCTCGCCACAATAAGTCATTTTGTGGGTGAACTACTCCTTTATGGACAAATCTGAATAGCCTCAAACAGAGAACAGCAAAACAGCAAAAACGTTGAGATTGAGGATATATTTTTGTGAACACAATAATATGACCATTTTGAATGTTTCAAGAAGAAGCTAGAAATATTGATTCAAATCATAGTTTTGTTGCAAAACACTGTTAGTCTGCAAAAAAAATGTTTTTGAAATGAAAATCCCATGGCCATTGGAGCCGTCATAGGTTGTCAACTTCTTGAAGTGTGCAGGGCACTTTATTTCCAGTGGTGTGAAATAATGAAGTACCTTGTTAGAATACTTAAGTCAGTTTTGGGAAGATCTATTCTTTACTTGAATTTATATTTGTCACAACTTTCACTACTACATTTAAAATGAGAAAATGATATTTTTACTCCACTACATTAACAATGGACACTTTGTTACTCAAGTAAAATCAGAATATAATTGTATGACTCTCATCATCATTATATTGGATTATCCAGACTGCTCATATTCACGCGAAAACAACTGGCGCTCTCATGAAGACAAGTTGCCTGCTGTGTGCTTTAAGGTCCTATATACTGTAGAACACAACAATGGATATAGGCTATTATAGCCATTATGGTGACTTATTAGTGCCTGATTCATACTGCATGTATGCATTTCAATGTCTAATAGGATAATTTCTGTGCAACTCCTTTATAGTGCATATGCTTTGATTTAGAAAATAGGAAGCAGCTATTCAGTGTTTATTCTGTGCATGGGTCCCTGGCACAAAAACATAATTGTGAGA
This sequence comes from Gymnoscopelus microlampas, assembly GCF_963454915.1. Taxonomy (NCBI): domain Eukaryota; kingdom Metazoa; phylum Chordata; class Actinopteri; order Myctophiformes; family Myctophidae; genus Gymnoscopelus; species Gymnoscopelus microlampas. Next base: position 19,316,028 of record NC_139962.1, read on the forward strand.
AGAGTGGTGGAGGAAGTCTAGCATGGTGAAAGTGTTTCTATGTACGTATACATGAAAGGTTTTAGTTTTTTATTCGTGTTTGACCACCTGGCTGATAAGGGCACAAGCACTTATGATGTTTTTCATGAACCATTAGTTGAGAGTTAGAGCATCCTTCAGCCTGGGTTTTGAGTGGATGAAGAATAATTATTTCTTTGGTGTGATGGACAAAATCCTCTCAATCAAAAACATACAACTGTGTATATGCTACAACTGGATGCAGATGGATGTATTTGGTGTGACGGACAAATTCCTATGAAATAGCAAAAAATGGATGGAGATGGCACGTGATGGACGAACTGAGAGAGAGAGAGAGAGAGAGAGAGAGAGAGAGAGAGAGAGAGAGAGAGAGAGAGAGAGAGAGAGACAGAGAGAGATAGAGAGCATTTCTGTCTATTCAATTTACTTAACTACATTTTAAAACCAGATAAGCCTACTTATATGAGGTACTTTAACACTTTGACCCAATATGCTCTATAACAGCAGCCATATTGGAAACAAATTGGGTCTCTTCTTTACTTACCATTACCAATAATACTAATTAAGTCTCTGTTCCGTTTAGTGTAGCACAGCGGTTTTCAAACTTTAATTTCAAGGACCCCCATAACTTACACACCAGTAAGGGGCAATTTGGAACCCCCTCAAGGATCAATGAGGGTATCTGGGCCACACTTTGAGACCCACTGGTGTAGCAGAGTGTTTCCAGTGCCATACATGCACAATATCAGCAACCTGACTCTGTATGACCAGAACGGAACAGAGCCTTAATTAGTACTAGACCATACCCGTCGGGGGATATGAGCACCCAAAGTGTGCAGTTTTAATGCGCTGTGAACAGACAGTATATCAGGGATGGAAAGTGAGTTTGTACTCTTTAGTGTGTACAACACACACGCACATCCGGTCGCCTCGTCGTGGAGCCACAGAACACACACAAACACCCGCGCATATACAGATCTAACAGTCGGAGCTGTCCCCGACACACACACGCGCGAACCGTCGCGAGCGCAAACACACACACACAGACACACATACACACCTCGGTACATCCTCATGCGGCCAGAGCTGTCCCCCGTCGCGAACACACACACGCGGCCGTCGCGCAAACGCAAATAATGTACATTCTGACACGTGCCTCCCCAACGTGCATGCGCACGTGCGTGTCCGTGCATACACGGCCGTGGAGGCGAGTGTTCTGTGTGTGCAACAGTGTAACGCAGTGAGGCTGTAGATGCGACGCATGCGCAGTTTGAGCAGCCACTGTAAGAATGGTGACATTCTTTGACCTAAAAATGCAAATAAACAGCTGAGATTTAGTGATATCGAAAAACAGGCTTCGCAGTCCCATGCACATGGTAATGGTCAATGGCTGTGTGCAATTTGAGATCAATAGCTCCAGGCACTGAGGAGAACCGGGCAGAACAATTCTAGAGGTTTGGGCTCAAAGGTTTGGTCTCAGAGGTTTGTGGAATTATAGGAGGAAAATTGGTAAGACCTGTGAAGGAAGTAAGGAAGAGGCCCAATTCATTTGTTTCCGATATGGCTGCTGTGCATAGAACCTATATTTTACTCAAGTATGGCTTTCAAGTAATGTTTCCCCCTCCGGTTAAACTGTTAACCATGAACATTTTGTTAATTTTTGTTGTCACAGACTTGTGGCCCCATTTTACAATTGTGGCCATGCACTGACTAATATAGTTGAATAACTCTGATTTATTCTGAGGCAAACATCCGGTAAAAATAGCAGGATGTAGAAGGAAAAAGGTAGGGGACAAAGTAGACCCCTGGTTAAGTATATAGGGTTTAGGTGATTAATTGAATAAATCAAAAGTAAAAACATTACTGTTAACGAGGAACTGTCCAGGTGAATGAAAAGGTCCCACTGGTTTCCCTGACAGTGCGCACCGTGCAGCGAAGGAATTGGCTGAAAAGAAAGCCGGCCTCGCCATTATAGTATGTCAATTGCTGGAAGGCCACTGTTTTCTGCTCTGTGTTTTGGCTCAGTGAATGCGATGACATCTTCCACAGCAACCATGTTCAGCGGTTGAGTTTTGTCCGTGTTTTGCCAAGTTCCTTCAGCAGTAAGGTAGCTCGCAGTGACTTTTCAGCATGTGCTAACTTGCGATGATCAACCTCTTTGTCCTCACCCCTCCCACGGGGCAATTACGGGCTTGATTTGTGATAAATTAAATATACCATACATACAGTATGATAGATACGGTAAATCGTGTCGTATTGTCAAAAACATGGTGTGCTGTGAATGTATTTAAATTAGTCAAAGTGGAGTCAATACTGTAGTAGGAGATTATCACTTAATCACATTATTATCTTGTTTTGGTTCTTAGCATTCACCCCAGCCTCATTCCCTGAGATTAGTAGGCTCCTCAACTGTTGCCTTGTTTGTTGACCTCATTACAATTCAGCTGGTCACAAAGTGATGGACACAAGACTGACACCCTTATCTATCACCTAGTCAATAAAAATTCTAAATGCTAAATTATACATTTATCACACCGAGAGCAACTTGTGTAGAAACACACACACAATCGATATGAACGAACATGTTGGCATAAAAAACAGCCCTATTTAAATGTATTTGTCAAACAGAAAGCGAATCTACAGCACTTGACATTATGATGCTATGCATGTTCTCATAGTCCATTTCAGTGCTCACTTGAACACCGCCTCCTTTCTGTCTGTGCTGAACACTGCTAGCCGAGAAACGGCAAGTAATCTACTGTATGGCCAACAACCTTTGACTTATGTCACAGAGTGGAGCAGGACAAGTAGGGTTGAATTTGAAAACATAAATGAATAGAGGGGGTAGAGGGGCACCTAGCTCTAAATGATGTCTGTGTGGAAGGTCGCAGGGCAAATGAGCATGGCTGGCCCTTGGCCAACCCTCTAATTCATTAACAATGACAGCAGAAAACATCTAGCACAGGTCCAAAGACTTTGGCACAAGTTCCTGCCATTTGTCAAGGTTGGAGAGCCACAGCAATTAGGAAATCTAAGTGAATCCAAGGACTCTCCGGACAAAATGAGGGATACACAACTATTTAGTGCTTCTGAAGCTGTCAAGTATATTTAAAACATTTCTCATCCAGCTTTTCCTAACAATAACTCATACTGTATCTGAGCAGAGGTGATATTGGAACTGATAACTTAGGAAAAACCAGGAGAGTACGCTTTCAAAAAGGATTACCGTAAAAAGAAGTAACACAGAGTCAGTCTCAAATAATAATCAGGTTTACTTATTATTTGCACAGGAGAGACAAGGTAGAACAGGCATCAAAAATATTCTCTACTGGTAATACAAAATGTTCAGCATTATAACAGACAGTGTATCTCTTATTAAGCCCACCCCACAATATAATATCAACATGAACAGGGGCAAAGGCTCATTTTGGTGGCAAGGTAACCTGTTCTAAGGCATCATAGATAAACTGTAGCCACAACTTTCATGGGTAAGAAAGAGTAGGCCAGGGGGCAAGGACATCTTATCTTAGCAGTTATAGAACAGTCCCTTCTGAGCAAATACATCATAATTTATGCAATTATCCAAAGTGATACAATACAATAATCATACAATAATTTATCTAATAAACTATTGATTATAAATTATCTATCAGGAAAGGTGCAATGGTTTCAATAAGATACAATCATTGAAGCTGTCTGATCTCCATCTCCATTACAGTCTTAGAAAACTCAACAATTCCTATTAAAGATATCCCTCACTGGCTCTTTCATTCATCTTTTACTTATGCTAATCCATGGTCAACATTGGAGTGTATGCAGATGAAGAAATACAAACAAATACAAAAAGGGCATTTAAGGTTGGGAGGTTTTTCTATCACACTTGTATTTGTATTGCGGAGGGCGCACTTATCCAGAAATATTGTTTTAGAAACAGTGTGTTGTATTAAGCCAAGAGCACTTTTGGAAAAGTTGTTTAATCATGAAAAATGAAGTTTTGGTTATTTTACAAAGATTAAGATTCCAGCCAGGTCTCACACTTATCAAATAAATAATAAACTAGAAAAGTGTGCTCCTCGGAGCACAAGTCTCCACCATGCAAGCCGGGTTGTCTACCTAGGGCTTGCAAACTTTGGAAGACAGTCATAGCCATTTGGAATGGGATCTGAAAAGTCTTGATCACATAACCCCAGAGATAATGTGTATCGGTTTGTTTGAGTTTTGGACAGAATATGTAGGAGTAGTAGCAAAAAGTGTGTTTGCAGAAAGCGCAAAATGGAACGGAAAATGTAATCTGGTGTAGCCGGGACCTATATATGGAGAGTGAGAATCCAAGGAAGATTTTTTTTTGTACGATGGTTCAAGAGTTATTGGTCAAAACGTTAAGTGGGCTGTTGTAGCGTCACCATGAGGCCGATGTGAACATTTTGGGGTGGAAGTTCTTCCTTGGCGTACTATGGGTTTGCGTGCAAAGTTTCACAACAATTCTTCCATAGCTTTTATGATTCGTGGCATTTTGTGCAAAATGGCCTGTAAACTTTGAAAGCAAATAGTAGACAATTGGAATGGAAAATGAAAAATCTGACCAATCTATCTTAATCACATGACTCTATAGATAATGTGTAATCGTTTGCGTGATTTGGACAAAATCTGTAGGAGTAATATAAAAAAAATAGATTTTTTGCAAAAAAAGACCTCCTGGTGGCGCTATAACAAGCCGATGTGAAAACTTTGGGGCAGAGTTTTTGTTCTGTTCTCCAGGGAGTGTGCGTGCAAAGTTTCAGGGCGATCGGTCAAACTGTGACCGAGATTAGCTGGTCACAGACAGACGGACACGCACATAGTCTCGGCCACAATACTGTAGCAGTAGTCGCTATTGCAATGTGTTGCACTGTGAACAGAATTTTAGTTTTTTGATTCGTTTTTTTCCACCTACGTATAAGGACATACACAAAGTAGGGGCAAATTGATTTAGACTCATAGAAGTTTGGCTAATTTCACAACGCCCACACCTCAGTAGTCCATTGTCAACTTGAGCTGTCTTCTCAGCACCACAGAATAACTGGCTTTCATTCATTCAAGGATATCATTCTGGCTAACTAAGTGAATGGCTAAACACTGAAAGACACTAATAGAAAAAAAACATGGCACTCTTAAAGTAAAAAAGCTTATTACAAAGGCTTAGTTCATCATTTAACTATTCAAAACCATGCCTGGCATGTTTTTTAATAGTTCAATGATTAACTATGAAGAGTGCCTTGGTCTTTTTTCTATTTTTGACTTAAAAGCTTCCCCTTTCTACTAATGCTTTTACGTTTCACAAAGAAATGTAGAACGCCACAGCCTTCCTGTTTCTTCTTTCATTTTTCTTCATTATTGAAAGACTGTTCAGTGAATTAATAAAGGAGTATTATCTTTTTTTTAAAGAAATTAATTCTCACAATGGAAGGTAACAATTTCAAAGAGCACTGGATTAAACCTTCTGCATCCATGTGTCTGAAAAAAGATAAATATGATGGTGCATGTGTACATGTATTTATCTATGTTGCAACAAAAGGAAGACTTCCCAAGCTTTTACTCTCCAAATGTGATTGTTTATGCTTATGTTATTCCCTGTGTCAGTTTTGTCTGCCATCGTTTCAACTGTGCACTCTCACTTAATGTAAAGCAAACTGAATTGCATTGTAGCGTATGGTTTGGTTTGATTTGATTTGATTTAACTTGCTAAAGACAGTAGATATGACAGTATCCTTATAGGAACTCAGTGCCTATAAATCAGCGTCTGATTTTTTACTCCACTTCGTGGCTTTGGAATCTGTAATGGATTTTGATGGAAGCAAAAGCAAATAGCCTCTTTGTTGTCTCCGCCAGGCCGAAAGGCATGGCGAGAGAGTATGTTTTGCACCCTGTCCGTCCGTCCGTCCGTCCGTGTGTGTGTGTGTGTCCGTCTGTGAACAACTAATCTCCGACACCATTGGCTTGATCGCAGCGAAACTGTGCACACACACTCCCTGGATGCCAATTCAGAACCTCTGCTCCAAATTTTTCACATGGGCCTGTTATAGCGCCACCAGGAGGCCGCTTTTTCCAAAACACATTTTCTGACAGTATTCCTACAGATTTTGTCCAAACATCACGCAACTTGGTACACAGTATCTCTATAGTCATTAAACAAAACGGTATTTCAGATTTTTCATATTCCATCCTGATTGGCCAAAAATGGCTTCCAAAGTTTGCAGGAGTGCTCCGTTTTGAACAAAATGATCACAGCATGCAATTTCCCTGAAATTCTGCACGCACGTTCCCACTATGCCGAGGAAGAAATGCCACTTCAAAATTTTCAAATCAGCCTCATGGTGGCGCTATAACAGGCCGATTCGTGTTTTTACCTATAACTGCACCGATCTGTATAAAACTTTGTATGCACACTCCCAAGAGGCCAAGGAAAAACCTTTGCCCTGCATTTTTCAAATCTGCCTTTAATAGCGCCACCAAGAGGCCGACTTATGTAAAACACATTTTCTTTTATATTACTCCTTCCCATTTTATCCAAATTTCACGCAAATCGGTACACATCTCTGTAGTCATGTGATCAATTCAAGACAGATATGTTTGATTTTTCAAATTCCATCCTGATTGGCTAAGATTAACATCTAAAGTTTGCAGTAGTGGCTTTTTTTGAACAACATGCCTCAAATCATGAACGCAGCGTCTGATTGCGGTGAAACTTTCCACGCACATTCACACTGTATTGAGGAACAAATGCCACCCTTTTCACATTGGCCTGTTGTAGCGCCACCAGCAGGTCAAATTTAGCAAAACACATTTTTAGTACAAAATCAGATTGCCGTGCACGGCCTAGGAAGAAATGGCACCCTTTTCACATTGGCCTATTATAGTGCCACCAGGAGGCCAAAATAACCTACCTGACCTGGCGGAGACCTGTGCTCCGAGGAGCACTTTTTCTAGTTTCAAATGCATTTACATTTTAAAGCACTGATGAGGACCACACAGTAAAATCTCTATAACAAATGTTTTTTGTTCTTTTCCGTATTTTTCATGAGAGAGAAGAGCGCAAGACAAGACATAGAAACATGTCTCTCATGCAACAACAAGACAATGCAAATCACAATAAAACACAAAGCCATTATTAATGGATCTTGTTATCTATGGTTAACGTTGTTACGATAGTACTAGAGGTTCGGGCCGTTACGTGGCCCTCACACCTACGTGGCACCACTGATCCGACAGAGTGTGAGTCATAGTGTCGGGGCTTTGTCAGAGTACCCGTTGTGCTTGTATGTCTATGTAACATGTCACTGAATGGTTTGAAGAATATTAAAATCACACCCAGTGTGAAGTGGGCGGTGTGGTCACAGTGGTCATCACAGTGGGTGATTCACTTAAAAAAAAACATAAATGGTGGCCAATCACGGTGCAGGGTTAGGGGGGTACAATGGTGGCCAATCACAGTGCAGGGTTGAGGGGGTGCAATGGGTGGGGGTCCAAACCTCACATATAGGGGCGGTTGCACCGCCCAAAAACAAGACTGGGTCCAATAACAGCATGGCTTCATGAGGACCTCGGACTTCATGTGGCCACCAGACGTCTATGACATATCATTGACATAAGTATGACTCCATATTTGGGCAAGGTTTCAGGCCATTTCGACCAAGATTCACTTCCCCTTAGAGATGGCCTGAATCTGAAATTGGCTAGATCATGACATCCACATTTGTAGAATCCAAGGCCCATTGAGGCCCATTGCTAAATATTTCAAACATAAGAACATAAAGACAAATTAGTGGCATTCTATGTGAGCCTGGCGACAGTGTGCACAATACAGTTGGCATTAATTAGTCCAGCGGAATGCGAAATTAGCTACTGACAGCCACACAGACAGACTCTTATAGACAGCTTAACCTCTTTCAGAGCCACACCGTAACAAGGCAAACCCTGTATAAACTGAAGCACAATAAATAGCACTACTGTAGAAAATGTGTGGGACCTCTCTCTCTCTCTCTCTCTCTCTCTCTCTCTCTCTCTCTCTCTCTCTCTCTCTCTCTCTCTCTCTCTCTCTCTCTCTCTCTCTCTCTCTCTCTCTCTCTCTCTCTCTCTCTCTCTCTCTCTCTCTCTCTCTCTCTCTCTCTCTCATATATCAGAAGAAGTAGGAAGTAGAAAGTTGCGACGTTCGCTTGAGCCTACTCAGCGCTGTCCGATAGGCACAAAATCACTCATGTTGTGGGGACTGCTCTGACTCCGGGTAGGTCAGTATCTCCTGATTACGCCCAATGAATGGCCTGATAAATCACGGGTAGGTCGGTATGTCGCCTACTTCGCCCATTCAATGGTCTGATAAAACGTGATAATGTCCCGCATTGATAGCATTCGAAGCTGGTTTGAAAAAATTAAATTAGCTATGAAAGTTCTATCTATAACCACAAAAAGCAAGCCAGGCTGAACCGATGTTCTGTCTATCTCTCCTCTCGGTGCAGTACGTTAGTCCGACAGCGCATTCCTCCGACAGCGCAGCGCTCCGACGTTTCCAATACTAAACCCGAACCAAACCCGCACCCTAACCCTAACCGCACGCGGATGCCACATAGTCGGAGAAAAGGTCTGTCGGATTAACGCATGCCTCCCCTCTCCTCTGTTCCATTCCGCAGCTATGAAAATGATCTTACCTTTCCTTGGTAGAATTGCAGCCTCCTTGTTTGTTTTTTTAAAATGGCCTGATCATGCTGCCAGGCTTACTAACTTTAGCACTTTTAAATCTCATCAAGTACAGCATGCTGTGCGGTTCAAATCTGATGAAGAAGAACACTTCTGACAACACACAACAAGCAGAGCTGCCCGTGGTGCTGAAATAACAGTGCTGTTTCAGAACCATGTTGGCTCTGTACAATGGGAAAAGACTGGATCAAGCTTCAAATATGTTATGAGGAAAACCTTCAAAGGTGTTTCATCACTGTCATCTATGACGGTTTCCCAACCTGGGAAAAATAGGTGCATGCGTGCGTGACACTGAGGTTGCTTACCTGGTCCCAAAAATCATAACCGGCCATTCACATTAAAGGTATACTTCACCCACAAAATGACTTTTCTTCTGTAAATTACTAGCTGTGAGTTCATGGAGAATGTGAATGAAGAATCAAAAAACAAAGAGCATACTTTATTATTTGAAGAAAATAGGGCTCCAATATTAACAACAGCAAAACTCTATGAACAATCCGTTTATAATAAACTCCAAAACAACTGTCACAGTATGATCTGATTGTCCAGAGTCACAGATCAGGCCACTATGCCCATAATGATCATGTGCATAAATGGGACTGACTTCAAACGAGGGAGTGTGGTGCCCGCCGTCCAGTAGTGCGGATTTCCAGTTTTCCAGAACCACGAGCCAACCAACATATATATATAATATATATAGTTTTGTGGTATTAATCTTGGACCCCTATTTTCTTCAATTCATCAAGTATTCTCTTTGTTTTTGGATTATTCATTCACCACGTGAGGTGAAGGTTTTGTTTGTGAAGTACAATTTATTCAGACAGTTACTTAAGTGAATATAACTGAGTAAATAATTAATTCCTACCTGCTTCTGTTTAAGCCATTTGGGAAATCTCTGAGAACGTGACTTGTGTCTTCTATGAGTGAGATAATCCACAGGTAGGTCCACTAGAGCAAAAGTGGAAGGCCAGCCTGCATGGTGACAGGTGATGATCAAGCCTTGTTCAACAGTCTGATGGTAGCCGAGTGGACGCTGTTCCTGATGGTCTTGCCCTTTATAATACAGTCGGCCGTGGTCGTTGTAGGGCTTTTGTGGCTGACTAGTCCGGTAGTGCTTGCTAATTGCTAACATACTTTAGAGTCTCAATTATTTAATCAGGGTATTATGTTTTGGGATCATTCAGATCCCGGACGAGCCCCCAAATGTTACGTCCCAGATGGTGGTCCAGGAGGAAGGGACGGTAACATATACCCAGATTATATACTTGAGACAGACATAGGATGAGGTTAAAAAGTAAAGTTGTTTATTAACCAACTAAAGTGAACAAAAATAAACCTACGTGCAATATGTACAGGGTACCCCAGAGCTAAACTACCCCCCCCCCCCTGTACTAAACGTTTGGCAAAAAGGTCAAAAAGTCTTTAAGAGACTGGAGGTGAATTAGTTAGGACATGTGCATGGAGCAAACAAATGATCTGGTGGAAGCATGATGGGAAAAGAGAAAGATGGCCGCCGTCACAGGTGCTTTATATCTGATGACGATGGAGGTGATTGGTGGAGTGATGAGGGGAAGGACCAACCGGTGGTGAGAGGCGGAGTTGAGTTGAGTGAATGGGCTGGACCTGAGAGTGAGTGACAGAGAAGCAGGCAGAGTGTAGCAGGGAGAAAAACAGCATACACAGTCTCCCCTTAACCATACCCGTAACATCCATAAAACTTCCAATAATATCCCGGGCATATATTTGTTTTCAATAGTGTCACATGCCCAGCCTTTTTTAGAGACAAGCCATTATTTCAGATTGGCATTCATATTGTAGTTATATTGATTCAAAACAATTCAGAGACTTGTGCAACCTGATAGTTCAGTGGTTAGGGGACATACCACGCAGGCTCAAATGTCTAACAGTGAGTCCCTAGTTCGATTCCCATGTCACTCTCCACTGTCTCAGAAAAGCCCCCAAAAGATAACTTAAAAAAAGTATGTAAAAATATTTGACACTCATTTCAATTGTGGATGGTGAGTGTTTAAAATGGATTCAGAAAAGGCAGGCAGTAAAAAAAAGAAATGTATTGTCTCCGCCAGGCCGAAGGCGTGGCCGAGACTATGTTTTGCCCCCTATCTGTCCGTCTGTGTGTGTGTCCGTCTCTCTGTCCGTCCGTCCGTCCGTCCGTCCGTCCGTCTGGCATCTAAAGTTTGCGGCAGTGGCCCGTTTTGAGCAAAATGCCACAAACCATGTACAATTGCTGTAAAAGGCAGAGGAAGAAATGCCACACTTTTCACATCGGCCTATTATACCGCCACCAGAAGGCCGATTTTTCAAAACATTTTTTTAATATTACTCCTACCCATTTTGTCCAAACATCACGCAAAATGGTAAACATTATGTATAGTCATGTGATCAAGACGGATATGTCAGATCTTATGACTATAACACTATAACAAGCCATTTCACATTAATAACAATACAATTAACAATAACTCAAACACAAAACTATATTCTACATTCCCACAAATCAACATATTGTGTCACATGTGCAATAACTTCATCAACATTAATCCCTCAACTTCTACAGATTCCGCTCACCTCTATAATGACTGAATTCCGACCATTACTGGCCCACAATAACCTACCTGACCTGGCGTAGACCTGTGCTCCAAGGAGCACTTTTTCTAGTTTTTATACTGTTATATTTAGGACAAATACGGTGGTTTGCCATACAATCTACAGTCTGCTTTCCTTGATTCATTTTGAACCTTAAGAACTTTGGATTTTCGAATGGTAAAACCTGCTGACTGGGCAATGGGCAGAGTCTGGGAATATACAGCATGATGGCAAATGGAACACAGCATTAATTTAAGTCAGTTTTGAGTGGCATACAAATTGCCTGATCACCCATCCGTTGTCTCAAATCTTTCATTCTTTTTCACTTCTTAAAAAGCTGAAATTACTCAGTTCAGTCTGACTGATGCATTCAAATTGCTACAGATCGCAGTCCAAATTGACTTAGTCAAAGACATATTGTACAACTTAATTAGATACACTTTCAGACCACTAATTAAGAAAAGTAATTACATATTCCTGTCCCCTGTGGGACAAAGTACTCCTAAGTGTGTGTTTTAGCAGCACTATTATTAATTACGCTAGCTAAGGACTTAAATGATGATCGCATTGTCATGTCAAGTGTGGCGTGACTGAGGATATAATTGTTTTGATTTGCACCATTGCATTTAAAATCTAAAGTCATTCCGATTTCATGATACTTCATGTTGTAATTGTCTGCTGAAAGTTTGCCCTCAAAAGCGTGTCACTTGAGCATAAAAGTTTGTTCCACGCCTGCTCTTGGGTTGTTGTTTTTTTGTGCTTTTAAGGCTGCCCGCAGCACAGTCATCTTTACTGAGGAAATCCTGCAAGATGATGTATTTAATTTGAATTTGTCATTATGGGGAGATTTGTCTTCACAATTCAAAACCAGCCCTTTGATCTCTGAGAGGAAGGGTTGGGGTTGGCTGGTCACCCTGGCGAGATGTGCGGGACAATGGTGTTGGGGGCAGGAGTCAGAGTTGTAGGTTTTTTGTGTGTGTTTTTTTTTCCTCGGTGGGTAGACTTTGGCCGGGAATTCTCCCCAGCCTCAGTTTGGGGTTGGAGGTACAGTAGGGTAGGTGATGGCTGATTCAAGCAGTCACACCTGGGCTAAGTCAAAACTAATTGGACTCAGAGATACTGGTGTGAGTAAATGGTAGACTACTCCTCATTAAGACAGTTAATTCCTAGTTTTATATTTTTTGTATATTTGACAGAGACAACTTCTAAATGTTGTAAGTAAGTTCCCGTCATTCTTCCTTAATCTTCCATTGACCTGTGCTGACCTGGCGCAGTGGCCGCACGTACACGCTACGTAATAATTTTTGTGCAAGGGCGTATGCTTAAAAAGAACAGCGCTGCATATGAAATGTCATACTAACATACTATTTAGTATGTCAAATTAGTATGCAAGAGTTTTTAGTATGTCCAAAAGCTTAGTAGCTACTCAATAGTATGTGTGGAATACATGATTATATCAAATAAATACTACACCCCTGTATTAGACTACTGAACAGTATGCACTGTCAGACAAATGGATCCCCAAGGGCAAGAATTGTTAAGATTTGAAGTCAATCAAGTTGATCCATGGTTAGTCTGATCTGTTTTGCTGATTCTACTTTGAGCATGGTTTGAATAATTTCTCTTTTTTTAATGCTTCCCATTCATTTTCTATGGAAGCAGGCAGCCAAGGATTGTGGGATTGAAGGCAGAGCGGAGCACGTGAGTAGAGAGTCAAGAGGTTAGGTTAGTCTCAAATTTATGCAAATAAGAAGCATATTTTGCTGGCTGGTGGCTAATCTCAGGTGACCATAGCTGAGCGGGTATTGAGGCCTTCTGGTATTCAGAAAGTAACTAGTTTTCCGTTCTGCCTATGTTGAAGTGTTCTTAAGCAAGACACTTAACCCCTAACTGCTCCCCAGGCACCATATCAATGGCACTTACCCACTTTTCCTAATACTTAGGATGGATTAAATGCAGAGGACCATTACCACGTATGAGCAAATTTACAGTGACACATACCCCCTCACCCAAAACAGAAAAGAAAAAAAGAAATCAGATTGCTGAATGTGACAGTGTAACAACCATGGATCAATCCTTTAGTCAGTGACAAACGACACCACTTGAGATTGACAGAAAGGAGACAAAGCTTATCATCAATATTATTCGCAGATGATAACCTAAGGTAATAACCCATCATGGGTATGTCTCATTTAGTGTTTCTACGAGACAGCATTAAGTTAACTGTACAGGAGTTTTCTGTATGAAATATACACCCAAATACTTTCAGCTGCCGCAGGTTACCTGTCTGTCAAAAAGTTCCATTCTTTCATTTTGTATGACAAGTTGTTTATATTTTCAAACCCACCAGGAGCACTAACAATCTCTCTGAATTGGTACAGAGAAAAACTAAATAAAGCATGGTGAATGGTGTTGGAGATTGTTGGTGCTTCAAGGGGGATTAAACAGTGACACACCCACCAGCAGCAAACAGTTGGCAGCGAAGGCGATCGGCTGTACTTGCATGTACTGCCTGTCTATTGTTAGGAAGTGTTGCTATTGTGCGAGGTGAGAGAATTACAAGATGCAACAGAGACCTACTGTAATACAGAATGAATGTGCAGTTCAGAAAGTGATGGATACAACAACCTCTGCCTGCATACTACTTCATGTCGTCAGTACCACTGAAGTACTGAAGTATGTGTGTGTGTGTGTGTGTGTGTGTGTGTGTGTGTGTGTGTGTGTGTGTGTGTGTGTGTGTGTGTGTGTGTGTGTGTGTGTGTGTGTGTGTGTGTGTGTGTGTGTGTGTGTGTGTGTGTGTGTGTGTGTGTGTGTGTGTTGTGTGTGTGTGTGTGAGTGTGTGTGTGTGTGTGTGTGTGTGTGTGTGTGTGTGTGTGTGTGTTTGTGTGCAGTGGGTGGTTTAGAGTACATGATAAGAGCATGGGACTGAAAACAGGAGACTGATAGCCATCAGTGCCCCACAGTTGACACACTTGTATGGGTGCTGTAGAGACATACACGTCCTTCTAGCCCCTGAGTGTCTCTCCATATATCCCTTTGTTGCAGCAAAGAGCAATCAATAGTCACACAGATAAGAGCTGGTCTCATCTGATAAAGCTCTCTAAAAATCCATCTTCCTCCTAGAGGTCCAACACTGATTAAACCTAATCACAGTGAGTTTCAGATACATGCAGAATTATGCATGTGGTCTTGAGTGTTTTAGTTTGATTTTAATTTTTGTTTTAATTAATAATAAAGTGTGAAAATAATAAAACAGACTGAAATAAAAATATATATTGCAATGGTTTCATTTAATTTCATTCTTAATAATTTCTCAATTTCTTGTTTTTAGATGCAAAAACAAGAGCAGTGGCAGCTTGTTTTTGTTTTTCTGAATGCAATAGGCTAGCAATAAATACAGCAGGCAACGCAAAATTCTGTCTGAGAAATGATAAAGACTAAAGTTAAATCTTCTGAAAGGAGCTGTGACTAATTCAATTCAAACAACTAGAAGTTCAGCCGTCTGCGCCGGCCTCACATCTAGCGCCCACGTAGCGCCCACTTGGCAGCGCCGATCACTTGCGTAGCGTCATGAGGGCCAGTGGGGCCGGTCAGTGAAGATTTGCCAGAAAAATTAATTCTGCTCCGACAACAATAGACACAGCCGCCGGCCGCCAGTCACGTTACTGCAGTGATACATTGGCTGTCCCATTCGCACCTTTTACAAAGCTAAAGCTGCCTACTCCTGCCTATCAATGGTCCAAGTGTGACCTGTAAAGTAGCCTATCGTAGTCTGTAGGAGACATAATCATGTCCTAAGAAGAGTCCAAAAGAGAATGGATCCTGGGATTCATGAATTAAATTACAGAGGTGAGTATGCCAATGGTTCAAGTGTGACCTGTAAATCTCTCTCTCTCTCTCTCTCTCTCTCTCTCTCTCTCTCTCTCTCTCTCTCTCTCTCTCTCTCTCTCTCTCTCTATATATATATATATATATATATATATATATATATATAGATATACACATACATATAAATGGTGAAACGGCTGGGCGAAAATGGGCAATATGTTGTTTGTTGTGAATGAATGGGCGTAGGGGTGGGCGATATTGAAAAATATACTATCACGATATTTATGACGATTCTTCTTTTATGTTAGTTTTTAGCATTGTTTTATTATGATTATTAATAACTTATATGATGATTAATTACATCATATGATTATTATATTTGATTAAGGTATATGATCTTATAATAATCATGGGGCACGTATAATCATTATCTAATAATCATATAATAATATAATGAATCATCATACATCTTATTAGGTAATGTGTTCACAGAGAGACAGACAGGCTAGATATAGATAGATATATAGTTAGATAGATAGATAGATAGAATATTTGTTTTATGCTGATGGATAGATAGACAGATAATGTACATTTGTTTGTACTCAAGTACTGTACAAATTTGACAGGTTTAAACTTTACTGGATTATCTTCAATTTTCAGTACTTGTACTTCTACTCGACTACATCTCAGAGGCAAATATTGTCCTTTAGTAAACTGTAGATCCTACTATAATTCTAGTAACCTCTGTCTGTAGTGGTGAGTGAGTGAGTGAGTAGGTGAAGCTACCCGGTTCTCCTCACTGGCTGGAGCAATTGCTCTGATTTCGCACACAGCCATTGACCATTACCATCTGAACTTAACTGTGAAGCCCGTTTTTCGATTTCATCAAATATCAGCTTCTTTTGTTTTATCTCAGCTTTTGTGTAAAACACTGTCGCCATGGTTACGGGGCTGCCCAGCTATGGGACGAACTGGCTCCCGGGTTGCCAGATCATGTGCGCATATCCCCCCACGGATGCGTCGACCGGGTATGGTCTAGTGTGTATAATTATTACAAAACCTGCATTAACCACTGTATCCCTATATACTTTGGCTATTTTAAAATAGCCGGTGTACGCGTGTACACCGGCTATTTCAAAATAGAGTTGTTGTGAGCTTGTTGTGAGCTTGTAGATCAGCTGTTTTCTAAAGATTTTTAAACATGTTGACTTATTAGAGGTTGCACATGAACTCTGCAGCGCACTGAGGCGCTCCAACACAAACACTCTGACATTAAGCTGCTTCACACAACAAACATCAGCACCACGCAGCTGTTTGTCCAAAAGACACAATATCTCCTCTCCCGTTGCTGCGGCTGACTGTGATGTCGGCAGCGAGCTGTGTGTCTCCAAGGCTGGTGATCACTTGGACGTGACATTGTGTCACAAAAACCCACAAAATACACCAAAATAACACTGTTCAACGGGCTAATTAGTTAGCATTGATGACATTGACCACACTAACGTTCATACAGGTTGTTGATAAGATGTTTAACATAGCCGTTTGAGTCAAGACAACAGCGTTAGCATTAACCGCATGCTAACGCTACTCGTTCCTTAGCTTAGCTACATGCGAACGGCCCATTATAGGCAGCTCTTGGCTAATAATCCTTAAACCCAACTAACGCCAACACAGTAATTGACATAAGCATTCACATACATGCTTTAGACAGTATTAGCAACAAGCAGCAACAGAATCCAAGTATATCAGGCCATGTTGACCACGTTAGCTACATGCTAACGGTGAAAGTGCGTTAGCGTTAGCCGCATGCTAACGGCTCATGTTAAGCACCCCTAATCATTGAAATACAACGATCGCCGCTATCACAGTAGTGGACATAAACATGCGTTACATCAGTAGGAGGCTGCAATGACCTCAAAGTCTTGACATTATGAATGACAGGGCGATTTATTAGAGAAATGACGGTTATTGTGCTGTCCAGCTGGGCTCGCACAACAATCACGGAGCCCAGCCGTTCTGGCGTCTGACTGTAATGGCGACAGCGAGCTATGTGAGCCAATACTTGATGCTGCTGTCTGGAAACTGCCCTCAGCATGACACGACCAATGAGAGTTAGCACTTTCGTTGTTGCTAAGATACGGTGTGTGGCACATAGCATCTCTGCCCCATAGCCTGTAGATCTCTCACACATGATTGGCGTAGCCTGCGTTGCCAGGTCTGCCTTTTGTATAAGCGATTTTGGGCTTATTCGGGCGTGCTTTTGGGTCTCGTTTGCATAGACCACGGCAGCGCTTGTTTCTCGCCCGTTTCGCGGATGTGGCAACGAAGGTGCTCAGTTTTGGTCGCAGATGATGATGATTGGTTGTGAGAAGAACCATCCGGAAGTAAATTGCGAGCTGGCGAAGTGATTTGCATAAGTATTGGGGCATAATGCGTTTCATATTAATTGTACATCCTGCAAGTACAGTAACGGTATGGGAAGCAGCTGGTGTTACAGGTAGAATATTGAGGAATTTTGGGGGAAAATGTGGAGTTAGTTGGGCCATGTGTCTGCTTGGAGAGTGGCCCCATACACGGCCCATACACTCGTGTACACTCCATGAGTGTGGCCGCCAATTATGGTAGCAGGATTCCTCTCCTGCACTCTTTTGCAATGCATTAGAACACAAGCATGTCAGCAGGGTGAATTCACAATTAGCCAGTTAATTCTCATGACTTTTTCTTTCTCGCATGATCCCAGACAGACAGAAAATTATTCATGTTCTTATATAGCAGGTTTGCACTAACTCTCCTCTGGCCACTAATGTGGCACAGTCGTGTACTATTTAGTGTGGTTGCCCGAATGGGCAACCAGACTATAGTACTCTACCGACTTTATTTATTTATAGATAAACTTTATTTCGGGCCGCTACTCCTCCCACAGTTTATTTTTCCCAATTTAGTGCTATATGTCAAAATGACCGGTCTGACCGGGAATCGTGCACTTGCATAAGGCTAAGAGATTGGTTGCATAGTTTAATTGATATTGATGTATTAGTGCATTAAATTTCCCCATCCACTTTAATGGAAAAGTGAAAAAACTCAAATTCAAGTATTTTTTTCTCAGAAACCGTAAGAGCTAGAGTTACAAGACTTTGAGGGAAGGTTCATAGTTTATTGCCAAATTATTGAAACAAATATTACACCATTCGGCCTCATGGTGGCGCTATAATATCCCACTTTACCTTTTGGCCTATAACTCTTGAACCGTAGGTCGTAAAATCAAAATTTATTTTTCCCTAGATTCCTTGGGTCATTATGCAACTCCCCATATAGGCCACGCCCATTTACGTCTGGATAGATTTTTTTATATTGATTTATTAGTGCATTAAATTTCCCCATCCACTTTAATGGGAATTGCAAAAACTCCCATTCAAGTATTTTTTTCTCGGAAACCGTAAGGGCTACAGTTACAAGACTTGGAGGGGAGGTTAATAGTTTATTGCAAAATTATTAAAAAAAGAATCACACCAGTCAACCACATGGTGGCGCTATAACAGCCCACTTTACCTTTTGGCCTATAACCCTTGAACCGTAGGTCGTAAAATCAAAATTTATTTTCCCCTGGATTCCTTGGGTCACAACGCAACTCCCCATATAGGCCACGCCCATTTCCGCCTGGATAGATTTTCTGCCATTTTGAATTTTCTTCAAAACACACTTTTAGCTCCTCCTCCCAGATAATTTGTCCAAATTTCTCAAAAATCAGTACACATGATCTCTGGGCCCATGCGGTAAACATATCCAAACGGCATTTTCATAGTCCTTACCGTTCGTCCGTAAATGGCTTCCAAAGTTAGTGGGAGGGGCCTGTTTTACCAAAAATGCCAGAAATCACGAACGAAACGTCCGGTCAATCCCAAATTTAAATCACATGTCGAGGGTGGTTTACTCAACAAATTCCCAAAAGCATTTCCACTTTGACCCATAGGGGACGCCACAAATTTGCAAAATGTAACCGTTTGACACAAAAACATGATTTTTGGAGGGATCAGTTCTCTCAAAAAGAAAAGCAAGTGATCATAGGAGTGACATGACGATGTCATCGGCCCGCTACATTTGTGGGACGGGCCTGTTTCTTTAGTGGGAGGTGCATGAATTCGCTTCATGCGCTGGATGAGCAACTCAATGCAAGTGGATGGGAGGGGATTTCGGGTGCCCTCTCTATTATTTTTAACTCTATGGATGAAACAGGGACCCCCACTACATCCTAATTTACAATAGAGAGTCGCTCGCATGCGTGGCGGTTTGTGTGTCTGCCTCTCCAAGCTGTTTGTTTGTCTGGGTCTCCAACAAGTTAAGTCTCGCTTCGCTTTCGGTTTGCATGTTGCAGTTAGGTTTCGCTTTCGATTTACGGTCTCTGTCTCCGATGTGCGGGCCAGGCTACTACACCTGAGCCCCGCGCAGCGGCTTTCAGAGATTTAACCACTTAAACCTTCAATACTTAGTACTTGATTTGCTCCTACACCAAACCTCTTTGCCGAAAATAGCCGATCTACAAGCGCACAACGCCTCGCGTGAGCTTGTAGATCTGTTATGGCTAATGTTTGTCAGAATATAGATGGTAGGGTTCAAGTGGTTCATGTAAAAACAAAAAAATCCTATCACAAAGATTTGGCGGACCCCCTGTAGTAACTCTGAGGACCCCCTAGGGGTCCCGGACCCCCTGTTGAAGACCTCTGCTCTAATGTAGTCATTTCTGATCCTGTCAATCCTTGTCCACTCCACCTCCTGTGCTTGCGTCAGTGCCACCGTTTCCAAGCTGTGAACTATTTATATCACATCTGCAAATAGCATACACTTAACTACTTAATTTGTTAGCTGCAACTGTGTCATTCTGTCCACGATCAAAGCCCTACAAATGGTTTTCTTGAGTAAAAAGTATGTTTTGATAAGCTGCAATGTTGAAGGAAAGGATTGTATTCATTTATTCTCTCTTTCTTCTTTGTACATTATTGTTCCCACTGGACAGAAAACATCTTAAATTCTAACGTTGTAAACAAATTCACATACTTTCAATAATTGTGCACTTGCAAGCCAGCTGAATCAATAAACACTTCATACAAGCAGAGATGCAGACTTAACTGACATGGGGCTCTCATTCGTTTTCATAAAAATCAATACATTCTTTTAAGGGACGGCGGTAAATTACTCCATTACCGCAAATCCCAGTAATCAATGCATAATGAATATGTGATGTCCTCATCAGGGTTAGGGGACTGGGGGAGTCTCAACCACAAACGTGTGGCGAATATACATCAGATTCCCACAGGTCTAGGTGTTTCTCTGCCTTTTTCCGAGATAAAGTGGATACGGGAGATAAAGGCTTAATACAGAATGGCTGGCATGCAGTCGCTTTCCTAGTATTTGAAGGTTTGTGGGAAGAGATTAGGAGAGGAGAGGAGAGAAGAGGAGGGAACGGAATGTAATGGAATTGAGAAGAATGGGGCAGAATGGAACAGAAGGGGAAAACATGTTCACCATTAGAGACCTGCTTCCTGTTCAATACAAGTAGGGTTTGACAGTGGATATATCCAACATTTGATGATCAAACATTAAAAGCATTGAGAATGGTGTTTAAATGAATGTGTCATACTCACAACCCATGCCCACATTTTATCATGTGGGCACATGCATTTCCAGAGCAATTTACATTGATTCTTGACAAGGACAGGACAGTAGTATGACCCTTTTGAACCAATAAGCTTATGGATGAGAGTATGCCACCCTAGCATCTAGTGAGCGTGAATAAATAGAATCAATATAGAATGTTTTAAAAGAGAATTAAGTCATTCAATGAACCGCAGCTGCCTTTGTGAGTACCGAATCATGAATCATCTCCGCAACAGCAATGGTGGGAAAAAGCAACGAGTGCCGTGTCTGAATTGTACAGCCCCAAATTAAAATACTCATGGCACATAAAACATAGAACAACAAAACATTTATCTCTTTAATTATCCTGTTGCAGACATTGCATTCATGATTATGTTACTTTTCCCTCTTCCTTTCCCTCCCAATCTCAGTGCCAAGTAGTCTGGTGTGTCCATTTGTATGTATGTTTCCAGGAGTCCCTACTGGGAACAGAGAAATGATGCTTACTGATAGCTTACTGTGCAATATTAACATGCCAATAAACTTTGCTGCTTGAATGGAAGCCATGCCAAGCAATTACCGTTAGACTTATGGGACTTAGAGGATAACTTAAAGCTTAAGTTCCCTATAAGTTTAATAGTTCATATTTCTTTTCATAATTTTACCCCAAACAATATATTGAAAAACACTTTAAAATGCAGTCAGGATGAGCCGGGGATTTAACCGTGAGCCTTCTTGCCTCCAGACTGCTGCTATACATCATGAGCTACTAATAAAGATGGGCATGTTCCTTACATATATTTATTTGTTTTTATATATACTAGACCATACCCGTAGGGGAATATGAGCACCCAAAGTGTGCAGTTTGGCTTATGCGCTGAGAACAGACAGTTTATCAGGGATCGAAAGTGAGTTTGTACTGTGTAGTCTGTAGTCGTGTCCCGTCGTGGAGGCACAGAACACACACAAACACCCGTCGCGAGCGCGCGCGCACGCGCACACACACACACACACACGCACACGCACACGCACACGCACACGCACACGCACACGCACACGCACACGCACACACACACACGCACACACACACGACCACGGTACATCCATGCGGCCCGTCGCGAACACACACGGGCGTCGCGCAAAGACAAATGTACATTGTGACACTGCCTCCCCAACGTGCATGCACACGTGTGTGTCGATAGCGGCTACACCAGGCGCGCGGATACGCGAGTCCCCCATACGCAGACTTTTAAAATAGGACTGGATCTGAAAGTGCGAGATAAGTGTGCGAGAAAGGTCTGCTGTGTTTCCACAGAATGCAGTCAGAGAGTGGGCGGGGTCTATGGTGTGGAAGGAGTCTAGTTGCCATGTAGGCATATTGTAAGCGCTTTAGTGGCAATATTGGTGGTATTGTGTTTTGGCGTTGGTTGTGAAAGTGCAGGTGGGTGTGGGGACGCGTTGTGAGCTTGTAGATCGGCTGTTTGCCAAGAGGCAAGGTATATGCGTGAAGGCGCTTCGTTTGGCCTTCTTTTCATAGACCTCGTTGCTTGTAGGGTTCGTTTCGTTTGGCCTTGTTTTCATAGACCTTGCTGCTTGTTTCTCTCGCGAAACCTGGCAACGACGCATGCGCAGTTTGATCAAGAGTCCACCCAAGACAGAAGACAGCTACCTACCACCATCCGTGAGGTTACTAGAATTATAGTAGAATATATATATATATATATATATATATATATATATATATATATATATATATATATATATATATATATATATATATATATATCAAGGTGACTTACAAGATGATATAAGGCTAATATGCGCTCTGTTGCTCCCAACGAAAATGAATGGAGAAGAAATATTCAAAGCCTTGCTCGAATATATTTATCTGGTTATTGCATTGGTGTTATTGTACTTCTCCCCATGATATCATGTACTGCATATTCAAGTATAACCATCACCACCTAGGATATTATCTTCGACTCCTCTCACCAATCAAGCTGTCTCAACGCAAAACTTGTAGATCCGTTATTAAATGATGTAAGTTATTTGTCATATGGAGGACTATCTTGTCGAAACGTTGGTTTCCATTTTTTTTTATAATGTTTTGCATCGTGGCTAAGAGTTGTGCGACTTCTTCCTTCTCAACATCATATCTGAGTTGACAAGGATGTCAGGATGAGGGTAAGGTGTGGCAGTCCATGAATGCCTCTTCAGTGGGAGAGCAACACAGTCACTTACAGTAGAGAAGCTGAAGATATGACAAGGATGATGGATCCACAGCTACAGTAGGAGAACAACTTCTTCATCAGACAACCCGGAGCTCACAGTCCAGATTTCCGACACACCCCAGTCTTTGAGTCTAGTAGTAGCTGCTAGAAAACTAGCAGGCTAATGATGAACGCTAGTCCTTGGCTCCAGTTAGCCAATTAGCAAACAGGGCCAAATGTTAGTGCTGACTGCTGAATAATAGCTTTCCACTCTGTCTTGCTATTACTCACTGAAACACCGGAATAATCATCTCAATACTCTTGACTAGCAAAGATTATTTTTTTACCAAAAAAAGATTATTTTTAAAACATATTATGCACTGAATGTTTCTCTTCCATTCAACTCTCACACACTTCCTTCTTTCTTTTTCCCCTCTCTCTGACCCCTCCCCTCTCTCCACATCTCCTTGACCATCAACTTGGATGTCCCGCCCCATAACCAATGACAATCATTCAAGCATGAGTGTAAATTAACAACCTCTAAAGGAATATTTACTTAGCCTTATAAATGCTTTTTAATATGAATGAAACCAACCTTTTAAAGTTTTGCTTTAGGCTTAGATTAAATATAAACGTAAATACTAAATTATAAACGTTTTTTTAATAAATGAATTAGCCTGGTCTACAAGATTCGACACAACATTGGGATCCCCCTGTATTTGTCAAAATACTTCCAAAACGTAAATGAAGTCCACGATCATAACACCAGAGGCAGCTCCACTGATCATGTTCAACCCAGATTTGGCACAAACAAGGGAATGAACTCTTTCTCATGCTACACAACAAAAGTGTGGAATGCCCTACCCAAAGGAGTAAAGGAGTGTAAAACCCTATTCACTTTCAAGTCTTAACCTACCCCCCCCCCCTCCCCTAAAACTGTCTATTGTACATATTTCTTATTTTTCATACCAGTAACCTGTAAGCTGATTGTATGACGTTCTGCATAGTAGTGTTAGTAGTGTATATTTGTATGTCTTCTTTAATGTCATGATTTGAGTGCACGGGGATCTCATTTTAAATAAGCCAAGTGCTCTTTTATGAGCGATCCATAGAGGACCTTGTATTGTGAATTGTACTTCCATGTACTGTTTCCATGTCTTTCTAATTAAGTATTCAATCAATCAATCAATCAATCAATCACACGTTTAATGTTTTACTTTAGCAAATTACGAACTATTAAATTATTTCCATTTGACTGCTTACTTTAAGCAAATAAATAGGACTTTAGACCTAGGGGTTTCCCATCAGGGCTACACAAGTAAAAAGACGTCCCCTGAGTTGAACAGTGTATTGAGTGAGTTATCGAGTTGATCAACTAAAAGCACACACGCTTAACACGTTGTTGTTGTTGTTGTTGTTGTTGTTGTTGTTGTTGTTGTTGTTGTTGATGTCATAGTGTTTTAGTTTTTTTTTCCTTTTTTGAATATGTATGAGCTATGACAGCCTGAGCCACTGCTAGTGGAAGGGCTCTGACCTGGCCAAGCACTTCACAGATGAAGACTGGTTGGCAAAAATGGCTTATTTGTGTGATATATTTTCACATCTGAACGAACTCAACCTGTCGCTCCAGGGCAAAATGACAACTGCCTTTAGAGTGCCAGACAGTGTCTGCTTTTAAAGCTAAATTGGATTTATGTGCAAAATGAGTTGACAGAAGTGTCTATGATGTTCCAAACATTTGTGTGTGAGTGTGTGGGAGAAAGGGAATGCAGACACTTGTCAAAACTGTTGCGGGACCACCTACATCTGCTGTCAACAGAGTTCCAGCACTATTTCCCACCCACAAAGGGCCCTGTGGGACTGGAAATGAATCGATATGAAAGCATCATCTACTGTGGAGAGGACAAACTGCTAGAGTTCAAGAGTGGTGGAGGATACAAAATTCTCTTCACATTATGTCCCAGCTTTCTGTATTAAAATGAAAACCGAATACCCCGAACTAGCCACACTGGCACTAAAAATCTCATTACCTTTCCTGTCTACATACTTGAGTGAGGCTGACTAGTCAGCTATGACAGCCACCAAGACAAAGCTCAGTTAGTGACTCGACAAATACAATAGTCTTTGATATCAATGACCTGTTTGTTCCTGGGAAGCAGGCTCAGGGCTCCCACTCGTGGTGAGTTATGACCACATTTTGTTATAAATAGTTATTATCTGCCTGTGTATATGTGACATTGCAATATGAGACTGTATTCCAAGAGCTGTGGTGTCAAATCGTCAAATTGTGCACCAATACAACACACACACACACACACGCAGGCACGCACGCACACGCACACACACACACACACACACACACACACACACACACACACACACACACACACACACACACACACACACACACACACACACACACACACACGCACACACACACACACACACACACACACACACACGCAGTTGGCAAACCACAAACATTTTATTCATGTGATCCGATTTGTGATAACAGAAATGTTGGGAACCCATGGAGGAACTGAACAGAACAAAGCCAATTCAGTCATAAGACGACTTCAGGCTGAGTTTGGGGCTATTGTGTCAGTAAACATTTTATGGCTGGATGGTACAGTAGTCAACACAAAGCAAACGTTCCATGGAACATCTCAGATGAAGGTAGTACACTCAGACGCAGTCCAAAAACTAGTTACATTATAGTTGGGGGATGAGCCGGGGGTTCAGTATGAGTATGTTCCCGAGATCTATTATTTAAACATGGGCTGTATGTGCAATTAACTTGTAACTGGAGGCACATCCAAAATATATAAATTAGCTGTTTTCACTTGGACATTTTTGAAAATTCCAATGTGTCTGGCATATTCCACTTAAAATAATTTACCCTTTAGTGAAAGTGCCATCAATACATGAATTTAAATTGAGTCAGTTGCAAAGGTGGAGGAGACATACCGCAATAATAATATTTATACTGTCTGATGGTGGTATGTGAGATTACACATGCTTAAACCTGAACATCCATACAGCTTGTTTCTCAAATGCTATCATGCTCTAACACACAGGTACAAAGGCCTACTACATGAAGAATCACCTGCCAGACTGATAGCAGACAGAAATACTGAGCAAGCTTTTTATGACAGGACCCACCCCTTTCTGGGTGAAAAACCAGTGACTTGAAAAGGCATCCAACAATCAACATCTAACAGGACAGGACAGCTAAACATTTCACCTTCATCAGCACTTTAAAAAATAGCATATTATCTACAAGTTCATAATGCATTTTGCTTTTATAATAATGCATAATGCTTTTTTCACTACTTTTGTGCAACACTCTTACATTAATTTACAAGGTTTCTGCCCGACAGCAACAATGTTTCATCTGAATGAAATAAGCAGAGCCAATTGTAAATGAAGGAGACCGATAAAATACGGACCTTTTCGCCACTTGTGATGTGTGTGCAAAGTTGCGCAACTTTTTAAGTACGTTTACGCCCTCAAAAACGCGATTCATTTTTGCGAATAATTATAATAATACTTGCAATTTCAATAGGGCTTCACACTAGTGCAGTGCTCGGGCCCTAGGGCCCTATTCCAGGTTCAAGTTGCTAAAGCCACTAATATCAGATTTAGGACTAGGCAAGGGGCGTTCCCCCGCAAAAGTTGCTATTCTGGGACACCTCCCTTACCCTATAAACACCTGCACTACCCGTTACTTTATGCATACAGTAGGTGTGGTTTGGGCGTTACAATGATAAAAACCAATCACCTTGCCAGATGCCATTACCTTTAAGAGAAGACTGCGCTAGCCATTATCCCCAAACCCAATCCAATATACGCTCTCCTATCTCCCTGTCTGCAGTGTTGCCTGATTATTACTTAAGCCACATTGGGCTTGTTTTTCTGAAGTTGCTTGTAAATAATGATAGAACGGTTGTGAGCTTGTAAATCGTCTATTTTCAAATAGCCAACATATATAAATATGCACATTGTTTAATGGACGACATACAGTATATAGGTTTGAAGTGCTCATGTGGCCTATAGTCTCTTCTTTTGGGCTGGTTTTCATAGACCTGGTTGCTTATTTATCTCGCAAATTCTGGCAACACAGGTCCTGTGCGCCAGAATCCTGCACGGGTCCAATTTTGAGAACCCACACCCGCCCCGCCCGTCAAATAAACGACCCGTTGTCCGCCCGTTTATCCGTGATTACATGCAGAGTAAAATGTAAATCCTATTGAAAAGTGTGTTGAAAAAGATAGCAGCCTTCAACAACAGAGCTACATTCAGTGGTCAGGTTCGTACAGAAATCAAGTGAAGACGGAGGAGCGAGCTTAAGCCCCGCGCGCGAACGCGCATCTACGCAGCACACGTGTCGTTGTTTACGTCGTCAGATGGTTTTAATTTGAAGGTTTAACAGGATGTTCAATGTGTTTTTGTGAGTTAAGATAACTGACCAGCGTGCTCCATGCAGTTGTCCTGTGTTAAGTTACACAGGTGACGTTGTTTGGGCGGAAACAGTGCTCTCTGATTTTCACAATAAAATGATACCCGCCCGCGATTAGTTCAATACCGCCCGTCCCCGTATCCGTGATCTTATCAAAGTAAAAATTTCACCCGTTTTCACCCGTCAAACGCGGGTACCCGTCGGGCATCCACGGGTACCCGGCCCGTTGCAGGACTCTGCTGTGCGCAGCAGTACACAGTGAGGATTTATCATGGAAACATACACCCGATGTTTGGTTTTTAAGCTCTGGACTTTGACTGCCTTTCAATAAAACCACATTTGATAGACATAAGTATACATAAGTATATGTAAGTATCACCTACACTGATTAGAGAGAATTTTATACTTTTTATATCATTATTTCCTGCGTAATCGATGAATAAAACTCACATGTGTAAATTGGAGCATTGCATTGCGCAATGCACAAATTGTCTTCTTTAAATAGACTATCATCTTACATTAATACATTTGACACAAGAAATTGACACCCTCCCTTCTGCTGATCACTGAGATTTGTTGACAATAATAGCCTAGTAGAGAGAGGTGCGCACTGTGCATCCTGGCCGTCTCCACGAATCCATTGCAGTCTGTGCGCTCTTGCGGTTGGTTTTAGAATCCGCTGTGCGCTTTCCCAAAGCCGCACCCGTGTGAGTGGGCAGAATAGCAATTTTGGGGATATAGCAACAACACGCCCACGGGCACGCCTCCACCTGCAAATAACGGTGTCGGCATAATGGAGAACGGGTATAACAGGTGCAGAATAGCGTTTAGGGACAGTGCCAGCTCGCTTATCCGTATTTAACGGGTAATGGGTAGAAAATCGCAGGGAATGGTAAACGGGCACGGGTATAGCCTGCCACAGAATAGAGTTTTCCTTACCATTGGAAGTTCTTCTTGATTTTGCCTTTGGTTTATCACACCCTCAAAATCCAACTACCTAAAGCTTAATTTAATACTTTATTATTTATATTTCCGATGTGTACCACCGTATGGTACAGTATAAATTAAGAAGCATAGCAAGCTATGTCTGGCACAAATTTCATTCGACAGAAACAGGCGGTGTTGGTAAAAGTCTTGTGGGATTTGTGGGAGACTTCTTTTGCTCTGCTCTGACAAGTTCCTCCATGAACATCTCCAGTCTACAAATCCAGTAACAAAGACGCTTGACTCATTTGGTGCAAAACAACTTTGGTAAGTCATTGGTGCGTGCTCCTGTAACTTTTTCTGCAAGAGGCTCTTCAGTCCAGAAGAGAAGCTTAAATTATGTTGTGCTAAAACGACTCTCATTTGCACCAACATGGAAACATGGTCATAGAAAATGTTTCTTTTACCTTTTCTTTTCTTTTCTTTTCTTTTCTTTTCTTTTCTTTTCTTTTCTTACTAGACCTAGGCAATGGCGTACTCGAGAACGATGCAAGTTGGGAAAGATGCAAGTTAGAAATACATTCCCATCCACTTATGCAATACCATACCCGTTGTACCCATCTGTCTGTCTTTATCCCTTTAATGCCCATACGATTTCTGTATTTGTCTGTCAAATCCCTTTTATGACCATATATGGAGTCTAGGCCAGTCTATGACGTCAGTACTATGACGTCATATTGATGACATCATTGTACTCCACATATGTGGATTTGTGGTCTTATCGATATTATTGGGAGATCTGTTGATCTGACCAATAATGCACATGATGAGCATATCAATCGGATCGGCGGTTCTGGACAACCGGATCTCCATATATGCCTGTATATGGGCATATCAGTCGGAACGTGCACGTGCACGTGTGTGTGTGTGTGTGTGTGTGTGTGTGTGTGTGTGTGTGTGTGTGTGTGTGTGTGTGTGTGTGTGTGTGTGTGTGTGCGTGTGCGTGTGTGTGAGTGAGTGAGAGATGTGTGTATTTGTTTGTATTTGCAGTCTAATGGAAGGGCTGCAGTTGGGGAGGGGGGTGGGGGTGCATTTTAATCTCGACACCCAGGGGCCAAAGAAGGTCATAATGCAGGCATGGAATCACAGAAGTTATTTTTTACTATGACAAGAACCTCCTTTTTTTGCGCTACTGTGAATAATTTAAGGCAATTATCAAAGGTCTACTTCTGAAATTCAGCATGTGTAACGATGTACCTCCTCATAAACTTGTTTATTTTGGACACAAGGGACACAATATGTTGCAAATAAATCTACAGCATGTCAATTGACTCTCAGTGAGATATGGCCAGTTTATAGTGCTTAACTCAACTTGCAGAGCTCTGCTCTCATACAAATATCCCAACAGAATAAATCAAATTCCTCAAATACCTGAAAATAAGTTTTTCTAATAATATGATGCTGAAATTTTAAAAAGTATCAAAATTAAACATTGACTTTATGGACTATTTATTCACACAGCGAACAAATCTGTATGCATTTTAGAACACTTGATTAAATGCAGTGGTGGGAAAAGTACATTTTTTTTTTCGGAAATAGCCTAGTAAATGCTGTCAAATAATTGTAGTGGAGTAAAAGGTAGAATATTTGCCTCAATGGAAATACTCTAGTGAAGTAAAAGCACCTTACAATTGTACTTAAGTAAATGTACTTACTTCACACCACTGATTAAATGCTAATGTTAACGAGACTGTCGAATCTTAATCACAAGCACAATGTAACCCAATGAGGCTCAGAGGGGAATCATTGCAGAGCTCCATACTTCAGAGCTCAGAAGCTGCGGATGATCTGATATTATTTGAAAATTCAGAACATTTTGAATTCACCTAAAAGTCAAGAATGAAATCAGCTTTTACATATGAAAATTAAAGTCGGGGTTAATCCTCAAAGAGAAAAATCCTCAAAGAGAAAAATAATAATAAATATAGCTGCAAGCAGCAATGAGCGGTTTCGAGAATAATGGCAGACTGGCAGACTGTGACAGAGTGGCAGACTGGCAGACTGGCAGACTTTGACAGAGTGGCAGACTGGCAGACTGTGACAGAGTGGCAGACTGGCAGACTGGCAGACTGTGACAGACTGTGGCAGACTGGCAGACTGGCAGACAGACAGACTGTGGCAGACTGGCAGACTGGCAGACAGACAGACAGTGACAGAGTGGCAGACTGGCAGACTGTGACAGACTGGCAGACTGGCAGACTGTGACAGAGTGGCAGACAGACAAACAGACAGACTGTGACAGAGTGGCAGAGTGGCAGACAGACAGACAGTGACAGAGTGGCAGACTGGCAGACAGACAGACTGTGGCAGACTGGCAGACTGGCAGACAGACAGACAGTGACAGAGTGGCAGACTGGCAGACAGACAGACAGTGACAGAGTGGCAGACTGGCAGACAGACAGACAGTGACAGAGTGGCAGACTGGCAGACAGACAGACAGTGACAGAGTGGCAGACTGGCAGACAGACAGACTGTGACAGAGTGACAGAGTGGCAGACTGGTAGACTGGCAGACAGACAGACAGACAGACAGACAGACAGTGACAGAGTGGCAGACTGGCAGACAGACAGACAGTGACAGAGTGGCAGACTGGCAGACAGACAGACAGTGACAGAGAGAGAGAGAGAGAGAGAGAGGGAGAGGGAGAGGGAGAGGGAGAGAGAGAGAGAAGGGGAGAGAGAGAGAGAGAGAGAGAGAGAGAGAGAGAGAGAGAGAGAGAGAGAGAGAGAGAGAGAAAAGAAAGAGAGAGAGAGAGAGAGAGAGAGGGAGAGAGAGAGAGAGGCAGTGAGAAAGAGAGGCAGTAAGAGAGAGAGAGCGAGAGAGAAGAAGTGAACATGCATTAATTAACAAAGTCATGATTTTTGTTCAGTAAATTATATTTGGACCGGTTAAATTGAGGTTTGAACCAGGGA
Source organism: Gymnoscopelus microlampas (assembly GCF_963454915.1). Taxonomy (NCBI): domain Eukaryota; kingdom Metazoa; phylum Chordata; class Actinopteri; order Myctophiformes; family Myctophidae; genus Gymnoscopelus; species Gymnoscopelus microlampas. The sequence continues at coordinate 19,347,404 of NC_139962.1, forward strand.
CCTATAGACTTGTGGGTAGACAGTGTAAAGGATAAGGATAATTCCAGGTCCGTTCATGAAAGTCCTTGCGGTCTTGTTTCCAATGAGGGCCTGTGAGCAATTAGGGGTTAAGAGTCTTGCTCAGGGACAAATTTCATTTCATCGACACATTTGCTGGCCTGGCCTGGAATCGTACCTGGGGCAACCAGGGCCTCTGGCTCCCTAGGTGGGCTCACTAACCACTCAGCTATGGCCACAGTACAGACTGAGCCATTGGATAGACAGAATTGGATTTCATATGTGGTAAGTTATCATACAGCATGGGTTGCTTATTATATACATACAAGCTCATAACGCGTCACATTGTAGATCGGCTGTATGTGGTTACTGTAGGTGTTGTATTAATAATTACATCTGCAAAGTAACAAGTAACTAAAGCTGTCATCTGCTGTAATTGCAGTAGAGTAGAGTAGTAAAGTAAAAGTACCTAAAAATTGTACTGTGCATGTGGCAGGTGTGATTGGTGATGAGTGAGAGGGGTGGATCCAATCCATGGGAATAGGGGGAATTCCAAATGATGATCGCCTCAACGCATTGTTGGGGACAGGGATCGAACCAGCGACCTATGGATTCACAGGCTGCCTCTCTTCTCATTGAGCTAGAGATATGGCCTCCCTGATGGTGTCTGTTGACACTCTCACACTCTACTGGTGGAGCTATTGAATCGACAGCATCAGATAGTGAGAAAGGAGAATCCAACAACACAAAACAAAAGGGCAAATGAATTACGTCATACATTGAAAATAACTACTTTCAAGTATGCATTTCTCGTTATCTTTAACAATTGCACATGCATTGATACAGTCATGTTGTGTGCAATGCAATTGAGTTGAGGTCTGCATGAGGTGAGATTTGAACCAGCGACCCTGTGGTATCAAGGCAGATGATTAAGCCATTGGGCCAACAGACCCGAACTGATGAAAAAGGAGTTCACACACATGACACACTTTCACGCAAATTGCTCAGAAATCCTGGATTTAAATGTTTTTCAAACTGCTCAAAATTGCAGACAATCTAAGGGCAGAGCTTACTGGTCAAAGTGATACATGTGTTCCTCATGAGTCAAGGCACATGTGTAAGCAGGTTTAACGGCTGTCGGCCAAACGAGGCATGACTTTTGCCTGTTTAAAGTTTGCATTTTCAAAAAATTGCTATAGCGCCCCCCTTTGACCAATTGGAGTAAGATTGGTTTCAGTGATACTTGGAATGACCTTCTACAATATTGCAAAGTGTCAAACAAATGCGAGTCTGCATGTATGTTTTAGGGGCAGATGAATAATTGTCATAAAACTGCAATTTTCATTGGCTTATAAAAAGCTTAACGTTTTCACTTATGGAAAATCTGCTTGCTCACGTCTGTCGGCATTGGTCATTCATTGATACAGTCATGTTGTGTGCAATGCAATTGAGTTGAGGTCTGCATGAGGTGAGATTTGAACCGGCGACCCTCTGGTATCAAGGCAGATGATTAAGCCATTGGGCCAACAGACCCGAACTGATGAAAAGGGAGTTCACACACATGACACACTTTCACGCAAATTGCTCAGAAATAGTGGATTTAAATGTTTTTCAAACTGCTCAAAATTGCAGACAATCTAAGGGCGGAGTTTACTGGTTAACAATTGCACATGTATTCATTGATACAGTCATGTTGTGTGCAATGCAATTATAATGAATTCTACATGACGTGGGATTCGAACCAGGAACCCTGTGGTTTCAAGGCAGATGATTAAGCCATTGGGCCAACAGACCTGTACTAGTGAAAAGGGAGTTTACACACATGACACACTTTCACGCAAATTGCTCAGAAATCCTTGGTTTAAATGTTTTTCAAACTGCTCAATATATTTCGGAATGGAAACTAGTGGAAAATAGTCGATCTACAAGCTCACAACGCGTTGCTATCTAAAAAGGTGTGAGATTGTAGATCGTCTATTTTCACAAGAAAGTATGTCATACATAAAAAACAACTACTCTCAAAAGCATTTCGTGTTATTGTCTAAACATTGCACATGTCTGAATTAACAGGGTCATGTTTTGTACAATGCAATTTAAATGTGAACTGTAATAAGTGGGATTCGAACCAGGGACCTTTGGCACATGAGACTCACACATACTGGTGGAGCTATCCAATACACAGCCTTAGACAGTGAAAAGGGAGAATCCAACAAAACAAAACAAAAGCGCGAATGAAGTACGTCATACATTGAAAATAACTACTTTCAAGTATTCATTTCTCGTCATCTTTAACAATTGCACATGTATTCATTGATATAGTCATGTTGTGTGCAATGCAATTATAATTAAGACTACCTGAGGTGGGATTCGAACCGGCTACCCTATGGTTTCAAGGCAGATGATTAAGCGATCAAGCTATTGAACCAACACACCTGAACCTGTGAAAAAGGGCCTCAAACATGTATTTGACACAGTTTCATGCAAATTGCTCAGAAATCCTGGATTTAAATGTTTTTCAAACTGCTCAAAATTGCAGACAATCTAAGGGCAGAGCTTACTGGTCAAAGTGATACATGTGTTCCTCATGAGTCAAGGCACATGTGTAAGCAGGTTTAACGGCTGTCGGCCAAACGAGGCATGACTTTTGCCTGTTTAAAGTTTGCATTTTCAAAAAATTGCTATAGCGCCCCCCTTTGACCAATTGGAGTAAGATTGGTTTCAGTGATACTTGGAAGGACCCTCTACAATATTGCAAAGTGTCAAACAAATGTGAGTCTGCATGTATGTGTTAGGGGCAGATGAATAATTTAAAAAAAGCTGCAATTTTCATTGGCTTATAAAAGCTTAACGTTTTCACTTATGGAAAATCCGCTAAGTTACGTCTGTCGGCATTGGTCCAAAGTTCATGTGTATACAGTTTCGTACAGATTGCTCATAAATCCCAGGAGGAGTAGGCTTTTTACTGCTTTTTACTGCTTTTCATAGAATTCGAAATGGTGGGAGATCTAAAGGTCAGAGGTCAAAAGTCAAACAGCGAAAGTTGTTAGGCATGAGGAGACGCATGTGTGTATTGAAGTTTCATGGCTGTAGGTCGAACAGGGCATGAGCTGTACCTGTTCAAAGTTGGCATGTTCAATTGAGTGCTACAGCGCCACCCTTTGGCCAATGGTTGTGAGTTTCGGGTTTTCGCCGTTTGGCATAGCCCTCTACCATATTGCCGAATTTCATAAGAAGTGACCAGGCGGTTAGGCCAGAACTGGCAAAAACGGCGGAAGAATAATAATAATAAATATAGCTGCAAGCAGCAATGAGCGGTTTCGAGAATAATGGCAGACTGGCAGACTGTGACAGAGTGGCAGACTGGCAGACTGGCAGACTGTGACAGAGTGGCACACTGGCAGACTGTGACAGACTGTGGCAGACTGGCAGACAGACAGACTGTGGCAGACTGGCAGACAGACAGACAGTGACAGAGTGGCAGACTGGCAGACTGTGACAGAGTGGCAGACTGGCAGACTGGCAGACAGACAGACAGACAGTGACAGAGTGGCAGACTGGCAGACAGACAGACTGTGACAGAGTGGCAGACTGGCAGACAGACAGACAGTGACAGACTGGCAGACTGGCAGACAGACAGACAGTGACAGAGTGGCAGACTGGCAGACAGACAGACTGTGACAGAGTGGCAGACTGGCAGACAGACAGACAGTGACAGACTGGCAGACTGGCAGACAGACAGTGACAGAGTGGCAGACTGGCAGACAGACAGACAGACAGACAGACAGACAGACAGACAGACAGACAGACAGACAGACAGACAGACAGACAGACAGACAGAGAGAGAGAGAGAGAGAAAGAGAGAGAGGCAGTAAGAGAGAGAGAGAGGCAGTAAGAGAGAGAGAGAGCGAGAGAGAAGAAGTGAACATGCATTAATTAACAAAGTCATGATTTTTGTTCAGTAAATTATATTTGGACCGGTTAAATTGGGGTTTGAACCAGGGACCGGTAGACAGTGTAAAGGATAAGGATAATTCCAGGTCCGTTCATGAAAGTCCTTGCGGTCTTGTTTCCAATGAGGGCCTGTGAGCAATTAGGGGTTAAGAGTCTTGCTCAGGGACAAATTTCATTTCATCGACACATTTGCTGGCCTGGCCTGGAATCGTACCTGGGGCAACCAGGGCCTCTGGCTCCCTAGGTGGGCTCACTAACCACTCAGCTATGGCCACAGTACAGACTGAGCCATTGGATAGACAGAATTGGATTTCATATGTGGTAAGTTATCATACAGCATGGGTTGCTTATTATATACATACAAGCTCATAACGCGTCACATTGTAGATCGGCTGTATGTGGTTACTGTAGGTGTTGTATTAATAATTACATCTGCAAAGTAACAAGTAACTAAAGCTGTCATCTGCTGTAATTGTAGTAGAGTAGAGTAGTAAAGTAAAAGTACCTAAAAATTGTACTGTGCATGTGGCAGGTGTGATTGGTGATGAGTGAGAGCAGGTGAGAGGGGTGGATCCAATCCATGGGAATAGGGGGAATTCCAAATGATGATCACCTCAACGCATTGTTGGGGACAGGGATCGAACCAGCGACCTATGGATTCACAGGCTGCCTCTCTTCTCATTGAGCTAAAGATATGGCCTCCCTGATGGTGTCTGTTGATATCTATAGGTTTTTCCGTCCTATAGGTTCTTCCGGTGTGAGATTGTAGATCAGCTATTTTCACAAGAAAGTATGTCATACATAAAAAACAAGTACTCTCAAAAGCATTTCATGTTATTGTTTAAAAAATGCACATGTCTGAATTAACAGGGTCATGTTTTGTACAATGCAATTTAAATGTAAACTGTGACGAGTGGGGTTTGAACCATGGACCTCTGGCACATGAGACTAACAGTGTATTGATCAAGCTATTCAATGCACAGCCTTAGTCAGTGAAAAAGGAGAATCCAACAAAACAAAAAAAAAGAGGGAATGAAGTACGTCATACATTGAAAATAACTCCTCTCAATAAGCATTTCATTTATCAATTGCATGTTTATTCATTGATACAATCATGTTGTGTGCAATGCAATTGAGTTGAAGTCTGCATGACGTGGGATTTGAACCGGCGACTCTGCGGTATCAAGGCAGATGATTAAGCCATTGGGCCAACAGACCTGTACTAGTGAAAAGGGAGTTCACAGACATGACACACTTTCACGCAAATTGCTCAGAAATCCTTGGTTTAAATGTTTTTCAAACTGCTCAAAATTGCAGACAATCTAAGGGCGGAGTTTACTGGTTAACAATTGCACATGTATTCATTGATACAGTCATGTTGTGTGCAATGCAATTATAATGAATTCTACATGACTTGGGATTCGAACCAGGAACCCTGTGGTTTCAAGGCAGATGATTAAGCCATTGGGCCAACAGACCTGTACTAGTGAAAAGGGAGTTTACACACATGACACACTTTCACGCAAATTGCTCAGAAATCCTTGGTTTAAATGTTTTTCAAACTGCTCAATATATTTCGGAATGGAAACTAGTGGAAAATAGTCGATCTACAAGCTCACAACGCGTTGTTATCTAAAAAGGTGTGAGATTGTAGATCGGCTATTTTCACAAGAAAGTATGTCATACATAAAAAAAAACTACTCTCAAAAGCATTTCGTGTTATTGTCTAAACATTGCACTTGTCTGAATTAACAGGGTCATGTTTTGTACAATGCAATTTAAATGTGAACTGTAATAAGTGGGATTCGAACCAGGGACCTTCGGCACATGAGACTCACACTCTACTGGTGGAGCTATCCAATACACAGCCTTAGACAGTGAAAAGGGAGAATCCAACCAAACAAAACAAAAGCGCGAATGAAGTACGTCATACATTGAAAAGAACTGCTTTCAAATATGCATTTCTCGTCATCTTTAACAATTGCACATGTATTCATTGGTATAGTCATGTTGTGTGCAATGCAATTATAATTAAGTCTACCTGAGGTGGGATTCGAACCGGCTACCCTATGGTTTCAAGGCAGATGATTAAGCGATCAAGCTATTGAACCAACACACCTGAACCTGTGAAAAAGGGCCTCAAACATGTATTTGACACAGTTTCATGCAAATTGCTCAGAAATCCTGGATTTAAATGTTTTTCAAACTGCTCAAAATTGCAGACAATCTAAGGGCAGAGCTTACTGGTCAAAGTGATACATGTGTTCCTCATGAGTCAAGGCACATGTGTAAGCAGGTTTAACGGCTGTCGGCCAAACGAGGCATGACTTTTGCCTGTTTAAAGTTTGCATTTCCAAAAAATTGCTATAGCGCCCCCCTTTGACCAATTGGAGTAAGATTGGTTTCAGTGATACTTGGAAGGACCCTCTACAATATTGCAAAGTGTCAAACAAATGTGAGTCTGCATGTATGTGTTAGGGGCAGATGAATAATTAAAAAAAAGCTGCAATTTTCATTGGCTTATAAAAGCTTAACGTTTTCACTTATGGAAAATCCGCTAAGTTACGTTTGTCGGCATTGGTCCAAAGTTCATGTGTATACAGTTTCGTACAGATTGCTCATAAATCCCAGGAGAAGTGATTTTTTTACTGCTTTTTACTGCTTTTCATAGAATTCGAAATGGTGGGAGATCTAAAGGTCAGAGGTCAAAAGTCAAACAGCGAAAGTTGTTAGGCATGAGGAGACGCATGTGTGTATCGAAGTTTCATGGCTGTAGGTCGAACAGGGCATGAGCTGTACCTGTTCAAAGTTGGCATGTTCAATTGAGTGCTACAGCGCCACCCTTTGGCCAATGGTTGTGAGTTTCGGGTTTTCGCCGTTTGGCATAGCCCTCTACCATATTGCCGAATTTCATAAGAAGTGACCAGGCGGTTAGGCCAGAACTGGCAAAAACGGCGGAAGAATAATAATAATAATGAAAGCCAAGGAATGTAATAGGGTTCGAAGCCTTACAGGCTCTCGAAACCTAATGAAAGCCAAGGAATGTAATAGGGTTCGAAGCCTTACAGGCTCTCGAAACCTAATTACACAAAATAGTCAAACATCACTTTTTCTTTGGGTAATTGAAATTGTGCTTATAGATGTGTATTTGTGCATTAAAAAAAACGCCGCACTTCCCCCATACCGCCCATCATCCAAGCAATTCCAACAGTACATGAAAGCCTCACATACTCCCCATGTACAGTTCCCACCTGTAAGCCCCGCACACCCACAAATGGTTGCCACTATTTGGTTGCCTCCTCTGACTACTTTATTATTTTTACTAGGATGGCGCCCGTCTAAAGTGTAGGATTTGCGCAAGAGAAAACATTGTCAAGCAATGACAGATCCTGATAAATAATAACAATCAACAATAACAATAAAAGTTACATATCGTGTAAACTGTAAAGTTATATCATCATCATACTATAAGCCACCAAATCTCTGTCCGCAAAAAAGAATGTCTGTCCGTGTATCTCTGTCCGGGTCATAACTCGGGAAGCAATAGAACAAACGGTCCCAGATTTGGGGTGTGAGAATGACCCCTTGATGGAACGTGCCAAATGACTTTGGGAGGGGCTTACGGATAATGTTGGTCGTGTGACGTTCCTGCCAGGTTCAAAGCTACGTTCAGGTACTTTAGATACAACTAGATTATTGTCATTAATATATAACATAACAGCTTACACAATGTGTATATTTTACTGTTATTGTTTATTGTTATAATTTATCAGGATCTGTCATTGCCTGACATTGCTTGTTTTTACTTGAGCAAATCCTACACAAATACTGCACCCAAGGGGCGCCGTCCTATAGTATTAATGACAAAAATCTAGTTGAATCTAAAGTAGCTTTGAAAGTAGCTTTGAACCCGGCAGAGATTTGCAATTTCTTTTTTTGCAGACATACATTTTTTTTCGGACATACATTTTTTTTTGCAGACAGATATGATGACGATGATGTCAATGTGTACATACATGGAGGCCGCTGTCATTTACATTACTGGCCTGAGTTGTGTTCACAGACTGGACCTAGCCTTTCCAACTACAGCTCTGTGCCTTTCATACACACGCACAATGCCAAAACAAAGTCATCACATGCAGCACACAGACACAATGATGGAGGGAGGTAGGGGCGTGCTTACTGTTGGGGATTTGTGCTCCATTGAGTGCACCTTTCTGGTCTCCTCTTAATCTTCTTGACATCTCCTCTTATTAATCTTCCTCTTCTCCCCTTCATCTTCATTCATTCTGGCACCATGCACACCTGTCAGATTTTCAGGACGCTGGTTTATAATTGTTTACCTACATAAAATTACGCACAATACACATATTTTATTATTGCTGCACTCTATGAGAAAAAGAAAACAGGGACATGAATTCCCTTTTCAGTGTGCCAGATTTTTTATGACAAGCGGCATTAAGCTAGACGTTTATCTGTTATATGTTTATAATGGTAATCAACTAAAAACCACGTCATCACGCTCATGTCACTATGACACAGCCATAGCCATAAGGAGTTCCCAATGCAGCTATACGCCCAAATATGGAGTATGTTGTCTAACCTCAATGTGTCCTTGTGTCGTCATGGCATCAGGCGCAAACAAATCAGTCAGCTCCATATATGGAGCTCTAGAACGATCACTACCCAATATGGAGTTTGGGTTGATATTCGTAACCAAACATGGCAATGGCCGGCCGGCAGACCACGACAACAGGAAGGGCGACATATGTCTGAGGGCCGCGAGGCGGCCTTAACTTATAGGTGTGAGGGGAACTCTAGATGTGAGGGCCGCGTAGCAGCCCGAACCTCTTGTATAATATAATCCCATTCACTTGGGAGCTGTATCATGTATGTGTGCCACCCAGTGGTAAGAAATGCTAACTGGTATGACCCAGTATTAGGCCAAGATATCTAATCGTTTTGAAAATGTATATGCCAGCCCAAATCTAGTGTGAGCTATTATGTTTTTATTTTTATGATTGAAATCAAATGTTGGTGTAGCACATTCAACATTAATAATTTTTTGGGGAAAAGCAGAACACAGCACATGCGTGCGTGCGTGCGTGCGTGCGTGCGTGCGCGTGTATTTGATTGGACAACAGGGTTGGTCCGTTTGTTGGTTGTACTTGGATGTGTCTGGATTGCTGTGGGTACTTGGTCTAAAGATTTTGAAAAAGACTTGGTACATTGCATTTACTGCTTTAGTTAAAAAGGTAGCTATCAGTTTACTAGCGTCTGTATGCTACGGCATAATTTATATCTGATAATCAAATCAACATTAGTCAAGGGCTTGAAATAAAGTTACCAACAACAAAATAACGGTGACAGTGGACTTTACATTTTTAAAGATAACGAAAATTAACAAGATGAAAAATTGGCATTTACTAATAAATTGTTGACTGCAATGAGGGCCCCTGAAATAAAAGATGAACACCACTGGAGCAGAAAGGTAGTTGTGCTGCCCTTTTATCCTATTGAATTAAATATGAAACTAAGAGCTTTGGCCTTTTCTGCCATTATAAAAATAAACCATTTTACCAAGATTAAGATAATCTAAAAGCCCTGCAGCCTTCCAACATTTCGCCGGCTCCGAGCAAAGTCAAGGCCCCCTTCAGAGACATTAAAAAAAACTAAAAAACAAGCCCATGCAGGTGTGACTTGGAGATCGACCAAGTAGCTCCAAGCCAAGAATGATGACACCCCACAAGGCACCTTTGGAGGCATAAAAAAGTACCTGACCTCCATTAAGGTTTTAAAAGTTAATATGATTGATTTGACAAAATCTGACAAACGTTTCCTGATGATTTGAGATGAATCTGTTGAGATGTTCTGTGCCTTTTTGTGATAAGCCACACCTCCTTTCAGCATAAAAAGTTAAATAGTTTTTACTTCTACTTTTACTTTCCTTGAAGTTTTGTGGTGTTGCAAATATCTATTCAATGTTCAAAATATCTTATTAGGACCAAAATGTTGGACGGACAGACCTATTGGCAATAGTCATGCAAAAAAATAATAATAATCATAAAATGTGCAAGGAATCAAAACATTTTGTTTACACTTTTATGTAGCCTATTGTATGTAAGACACAACTTATATAACACACAATGAATTGTGAAAATGTAAGACTACAAGTACTCTATGCCACTTGTTTGTAACATGTGGAATCCACACTTGTGAGGCTCTCTTAAGACACTCTATGTATGGATTCATGTCTAGCCTGGATGAGTCCCGGAACAGTATCATTGAGGATATAGTCAATCCTGGGAAAATATGTCTCCGGTACTCGTCCAAGCTGGGTAAACACTGGAGAGTCAGCCCCTATGTATGATTTTATGTTTTTTTTTAATAATGTCTTGTTATTTATTTGTTGTGTGATATTTGTATGTACTCTATGGAACCCCAGTGTGTCTGGAATAAAGTTTGAATTGAATTGAATTATGTCTGCAAATGGAATATACAAAAACAGAGTTAAAGGCAATGTTGAAAATCTTGTTGATTTCCCGTCGAGCTTCATTTAAGTACCATATCTAGCAACATAAGACATATCAGTGCAGATCAAGACAGCATAATATACAGTAAGCTACTATATAGGCTACCATCTGATTATGATTTAACAATTCAATATGCCTAATTGGTTCATATCGAATACAGGCAGGTTGGTAAGGTTGTTGGTAAATAATGTTGCATAGCATACCTGACAAGTTATTGATCAAAGTCTATATTAGATATTTCCTGAACATTGTAATTTTGCTGATAAACACTCAAAAAAACTAAAAATATAAGCCTACTTGTAAAATATTAGTTAGCTTTCTTTGGATAGCCATGACATTGTTGTTGTCAACCTATAGGGTTGTTTCACTTGGGTGCTTTGGAAATTAAAGGCCAACGTTTACCCAATCCTCAGATAGTAAAGAGGCTCTCCTGTCTCTCTCTCTGTGTGTGTGTGTGTGTGTGTGTGTGTGTGTGTGTGTGTGTGTGTGTGTGTGTGTGTGTGTGTGTGTGTGTGTGTGTGTGTGTGTGTGTATATATATATATATATATATATATATATATATATATATATATATATATATATATATATATATATATATATATATATATATATATATATATATATATATATATATATATATACACAAGGTTTTTTCTCTCTTTGTTACACACTGAGTGACTCAATTTCACGCTCCATAGGCATATCTGGGACGGCGCGCCATGAAATCAGCCCAATTCTGGGATTTCAGAGGAACAGTATTTTGAAACCTCCTGAGATATGGGGCAATATGACTTTCCCCACCTCTAGACAGATTACAGTATTATATGGCAGTAACAAAGGCTCAACAGTGCTGATGGCTGGTTCTCCTCACTGGTAAACTGACTAACAGCTCTCTGAACAGGACTGGTTCACTCAAATGTTTTTTGTAATTTTACTCAAAGGACGGCTGTACCATTTCTGTTATGTATGTGGCAATAAGAATAAGTTGAAACATGATACAGCTGATAATAGTCTCTGAACAAAACAAATAAAAACTATCGTCAGTTGCTTTTGTTAACAAAAATGGTACAAAAGCATATTGACAATTTATAAAAGCCTCTGAAACACAGAATACTGTTTACAGTACTTGCAGAAGAGACAATTGAACATGACCGACACTTCAAATAAAATCATGGAGAGCTTTTTATCTCCAGGCCGCTAGGCCGGGCTGGAGGATCTTGCATTTGTCTGTGTCCGTGTCCGTGTCCGTGTGTGTGTGTGTGTGTGTGTGTGTGTTCACGTATGTATGTGCATGCGTGCATGTCTGTGGGTGTATGTGTGTTCTAGTAGACCTATACTTCTAGCAGACATATTTCTTCTGAATGCTGCCAATAGGCCAAGGAACTGAATACCGGAATACATTTCACATCGGTCACCAAAAACTATGTCATTTTTTGTGATCCTCAGATCCACCGTCCCTCCAGGCTATGCGATATGTGTCAGCGAAGCTATACTGTCCTCTCTATTGTGTGTTCTCAACAACAGTTTGACAGTTATGCAGCCAAACTGAGCTACTTTTTGCTTTGCTTCTAGTATGCAAGCTGAACCCAATAAGGCCAATTGGCACTAATTGCCACCCTGTGCTACACATAAACCTAGTGCTACACATAAAAACGCCCAGCAGGTGGTCTACTACTAGCCATGGCTCGTTTTGAACATTATGTAACCACTCTTTCTACAAGTGGCAATTTAACATGAATGTGTCAACTATCACTGACCACACACACACACACACACACACACACACACACACACACACACACACACACACACACACACACACACACACACACACACACACACACACACACACAGACAGACAGACAGACAGACAGACAGACAGACAGACAGACAGACAGACAGACAGACAGAGAGAGACCACGTACCTATGACACTTGGCCAGGGAGAGCGAAACGCACAGAGAAACCGTGTACCTACTGCATGACCACAGCTGAGCCACATCGATGGCGCAGCTGTGGAGAGGGTAACCAGCACAACATTCTTGGGTGTACTGTTGACAGAAAATCTGGCCCCTAGCAGCAACACCACTGCCATCATAAAGAAGGCCCAACAGCGCCTCTACCCCCTCCGTCAGCTGAGGAAAGTGGACCTGCCCATCCCAGCCATGACCATGTTCTACAGAGGTGCCATAGAGAGTCTGCTTACTTACTGCCTCACCTCCTGGTATGGAAACAGCACAGCCGAGGAGAGGAAGCAGCTGAACAGGACGGTGAGAACAGCGGAGAAGATCATCGGCACCTCGCTGCCATCTCTGGCAGACATATATAGGCAGAGATGCGTGAGGAGGGTAACCAATATCATCAGGGACACCACCCACCCCTCTCACAGCCTGATCTCCCTTCTGCCGTCAGGGAAACGGTACAGAAGCATAAATGCCAGGACAGAGAGGATGAGGAATACTTTCTTTCCCCAGGCAATTAGATTCCTGAACTCAAATCTCCCTAGTAGATGAATGAATTTCATTCAGTTTTATTGTCAATAGCTTGTTTTTATCAGTGTATGCTTATTTTATAGTGTGAATTATTGTTTTTTAGGACTTTTGATTCAGGTCGATAGGATATGTTTCTGCACTGTTCTGTTTTTTATTCTTCTATGAATTCTGCTGTCTCTGACTGGGAGAAACATAATTTTGTTTGTTTTTCTAGCACTGCTTGCAGATGGAAAACTAATGACAAATAAAGCAATCTTGAATCTTGAATCTTGAATGACACATGTGCATGTGCATGCAAATGGGAGAGTGACGCTGTTCAGTTACAGCCCACGTCTGATTAACACCAACATACTAAACATCACAACATACCCCACACACTTATGAATGACCCACACAATGTGTGTACACTACACGCACCAGCTGCAGAAATACAGACAGAGACAGAGACTGAGACTGAGACTGAGACAGAGACAGAGACAGAGACAGAGACAGAGACAGAGACAGAGACTGAGAGAGAGAGAGAGACAAAGATAAATCACACACCTATAACACACATGCATGCATGCGTGCACACTGGACACATAGAGAGCGACAGAGAGAGACATGTAGCTTGATGTTACTGTGTCAGACAGTGTAAGTATTGTTATTGAGGTGTGCCTCCTGGCAGAGATTTGCGCTCCACTGAGTGCCCCTTAGTTTGTCCTTGTGACATTTTGATCTCTGCTTTGTCATTAAGTGAGGGGATGTGATGAAATTTACATAGGGCTCATTCTTAAGCCGCTGACAACATATTTTTCCAGTGACAACCATCTTTAATATTTAGAAGGCCACTTCCTCCAATGCCCTTCAACTGTGCTTGCAGTATTAATGTATCCTTAATGGGAGGCTCCATAAATGAGCCTCAAATGGAGTTACACATTTTCATTCTCAGTAGCATGGCTGTTATTTCCACATTTAGCCATAATAGAGTTCATTGCATTTTTAATAAAGTGTAGGCCAGCATTAATTGTTTAGCAGCCAAGGACTTCATTAAATGGGGTTCATTTTTATACACTGCAGGTCTGCTTGGGACCAGACTTCCGGTCTCCTTTTGTCCCTTTCATCTATTCTAGTTATGATGGAACACAAAACTAATTGGATTAATGCCTTTTTGTTGCTGCATTTTTCTCAGTTTTACTGAGGATGCATTGTGTGTGTGTGTGTGTGTGTGTGTGTGTGTGTGTGTGTGTGTGTGTGTGTGTGTGTGTGTGTGTGTGTGTGTGTGTGTGTGTGTGTGTGTGTGTGTGTGTGTGTGTGTGTGTGGTGTGTGTGTGTGTGTGTGTGTGTGTGTGTGTGTGTGTGTGTGTGTGTGTGTGTGTGTGGGGGGGGGGGGGGGGGGATGCATGCAAATGTGTATGATGTGTTTAAACAAGCCATCATTTTCCTCAAATAGGATCTTAATTAGACTGGGAGACCTATTATGCCGGCCATTAGTCATTAACCTAGATACACCTATTACATGATTACCTTTTGTATGAATGCCAGATCTGGCAACACAGAGCAACATACTGTAGACACATGCAACAAAAGTGTGATTTATTTCTTAGTAAGATGTGCTTTTTTTCTCTCCCCCCCCCCCGGTATCTTGTATGTATCTGAAAGAATATCATAGGTAATAGACGATAATGATGATGATGATGATGATGAGTCTCATACTCTAGATGTCATTTCCAGATTAACGGTTTGAGATATTAAGAACACAATTGACGCAACCAACGCACTTTTTCTACTGTAGTACAGTCAACATTGTCTCACAGAGCTAGATCTCAGTGTTTAGCTAGCCTATTTGTTCCGTAATTGATACAGTATATCATTTGATACTGGTGGTAACATACACATCCCTATTCTGGGGGGAAATTTATCAGAAAAAGTAGACCTACAAGATCACAACACGATGCGTTGTGAACATCTAGATCGGCTATTTTCAGTGAAGATATTTTGTGTAGAGCGAAAACAGGTGGAAGTCTATGTATTTTATAGCACTGGTGGACTCGTGTCAACTAAATAGTGTTTAATGGTTAACATGCGCAGATCGTATTTTTGGGGGCAGAATATTTTTATGGATTGAAATATTGCCTATGATGATTGTTTTGACATGCAAATAATTTCAACTTTAGATACCTGCTAATCCTTCTCTCAGTTTGAGGTTTGTTGTGATGTTTTGGCGTTCTGTTTGTTTCATTAATCAATATTTACATTTCAGCATCATTGAATAGCATTTATTTTCATGTCTGAGCGGGCTGAGGGCACCTTTACTTCACATGCAAAAATGTGACTAGAAGGCAGTCCTATTCAGTGTTTGCCTAATTAGCTGCTGAGTTGATAAGACATTAATTTAATGCAGCTTGTGAGTGCAAATTGTGTCTTTGATGTATCTTCTTCTGGCCCTCAATATCTGGCATATGGTGTAATTTGGTGGTCAAAGGTCAAGGTCATAGGGGTAAATTATCGATTAACACATTGGCATACATGCATTTTGTGTGCCGATCCATAGCCCAGGTATAATCCTTGAAAAATACTAATCAGAAGAAGTAGCTAGTTGACTGAGATCAGGTCCCACTGCAGTGGTATTTGATCAGAATTTAACCAGTGATATCTGTTCGTGAAAATAAAACAAAATAAGCTACAAATGCCTTCTGCCAGGGTGGTGCTACAGGAAAGGTCACAGGGTGACTAAAGTTCTAGTCGGGTTCATCCACCATGCATGAATGTGCTCAGCAACTTTCATGGCATTCTGACCATTAGATTTTAAGTTATCTTGTGTGCAAGTGGAACATTTGGCCAAGATGAAAGGCTATGGGGCAACATCGTTTGGGGACTAGTATGAATGTGTACAGCTAATTTGATGGCAATCCAGCCGGTAGTTTTTGATATATCTGTTTGGGACCAGTGGTGGACAGATGGACGGACGATGGACAGACAGACGGAGAAACTGACATTGCCATCCTTAGAGCACTGCCGCTTGTGGGTCTAAAATGCATGCCTAAAATGAATATTTACTTATCTAAAACCTATCCCCGGTTAATTTGAAAATGATATAATCTTTGAAAATGATTCAACGGTTCGATCACCAGCTCTTCCTGGCTTTACCTGAGCAAGAGACTGAACCACTAACAGCTCCTGATGAGCAAACTGATGTCTTGCGTGGTTGTTTCTGCCAGGGATGTGTGAATGGGTGAATGTATTGCATATAAATTGCTTTGGATAGTATAGAAATGCAGACCGTTTACCATTCTTAACACATCGCGTGCCAATCGCGTAGATCTACGCAAACCTAAATAACAGCGCAGCGTGCCAGTCGCGTAGATCTACGCAAAGTAGTCTTTTTTTTTTTTTTTCTCGCGGTGACACATTTCATTGTAGCACTCTCTCGCAGTGACACATTTCATCGCCGCCGCTCTAAAGCTTCCGCTAAATCGTCATTATCTCGGTGTTGTTTTTCTCCGCGCTGAACGCTGTTTAAAACGTTTTTTTAGAAACTGCGACTACTGCACGACTTACTGGACGACTTCACCCATTTTCATATAATTGGTCCTCACTAATGCTCATGATTAATTGATTTTAAAAAATGGTACTCGGTCTGTGTCTCATAGGAGGGCTGTGGACACTTCAGAAACCCGCCGACCAGTGACATCATCATTAGGTATTTCTTTCTCAAACAAGTTTTTTGTCTCCGCCAGGCCGAAAGGCATGGCGAGAGAGTATGTTTTACCCTCCGTCCGTCCGTCCGTCCGTGTGTCCGTGTGTCCATCTGTCTGCGAGCGGCTAATCTCCGGCACCGTTGGCCCGGTCGCTGCGAAACTGTGCACACACACTCCCTGGGTGCCAATTCAGAACCTCTGACACAAATTTTTCACATGGGCCGGTTATAGCGCCACCAGGAGGCCGATTTGTGCAAAACCCATTTTTGGATATTACTCTTATAGATTTTATCCAAACATCACGCACATCGGTACACATTATCTCTATAGTCATGTGATCAAGACGGATCTATCTTATGTCATATTCCATCCTGATTGGCTAAGGTTGGCTTCCAAAGTTTGCAGGATTGGTCCATTTTGAACAAAATGTCTCAAATCATGAATGCAGCGTGCGCTTTCTGTGAAAATGTGCACGCACATTCCCAATAGGCCGAGGAAGAAATGCCACCCTTTTCACCTTACCCTGTTATAGCGCCACCAGCAAGTTTAATTTAGCAAAACACATTTTTGCAACAAAATGCCTCAAATCATGAATGCACGCACATTCCCAGTAGGCCGAGGAAGAAATGCCACCCTCTTCACATTGGTCTATTATAGCGCCACCAGGAGGCCAAAATAACCTACCTGACCTGGCGGAGACCTGTGCTCCGAGGAGCACTTTTTCTAGTTTTTGTTTAGATTTATTTTAATGTGAGAACAATGGCTTCTATTATACAGTAGCATGATAACTTTCCAGCAATAGAAATCCTGCTCTTTCTATTAGCTTGGATTCCCAATCGATGATGTCACTGGTGGGCGGGTTTCTGAACTGTCCACAGTCCTCCTCTGAGACGGGGTAGACAAAAATGGTACCATATGAGCATACTCTAAGTAAGGACCAATTATGTGTCGTCCTTTAAAGGCATGTAAATTATAATGCATACAGGATTGCTATTCAGTTTTACAGTCCTTTGTGTTTCAACCAAACAATAACATCTCTCCTTGACACCATCCATGTCACTTTTAAAATTAACCTAAAAATGATCATGGTGCATTTAAACTGCGAGAGAATGTCACTAGTGGTTATCAATGGTCTCCAAACAGAAGTTGTCTCTCTCGTTGGCAATAGGCTCTATAATTCCTTCTCCCACCGTAAAGTGGAACGCAAAATATCAAAAAACTGGCTGTATATTGAATGGATCTGTGCAGCCAAATTATCCGTCTCAAATGGATTCTGATGCGACCGTTTAAACTAGTAAAACGTAGCCGGTACACAGAAATATTGCTTAGTGCCTATTTAACCCAGGCTCTGATAGTTCTCTGCCAAGCTGGAAGGCCGGAGGCAGAGGTTATGTTTTTGCCCTGTTTGACTGTCTGTGTGCACAGCTTATCTCGCAAACCGCTGAACAAATCAAATCTGCTCCAGTGGTGCACTAGGCCAAGAAAGACACCCAAATATATATATATATATTTTTTTCCAATCCGCAAACGACAACAATGTTATTTAAAAAAGAAATGTGTGCGTGCATTACTCATTCCCACCTTGTCTTATGGGATTGGGTAGTGATGTCGCCATTTCATACGGAAGTGCTTCCACCAGCTACATGCAGGTGGTGACGTCATTCACTCACTTGCTGACTCTACCTTGAAGCCATGTGTCCAATAAAGCTTTTTTTTTCTTAGCCGAGCATACATGTATGCTTTGAATTGTTACAGTATGATACAAATACCAGCAGCGTGAAGAGGCACTGAGCCATGCATGTTATGTGAAACATTTTCAACATTGAGTACGCTGCGCTCATCACTGTCATGTCATAAATAAAAATAAAACATAAAATTCAGCAGCGGCAGCCATATTTCAGCACCTACTGCATCACCTGCACACACAATTAATTTACAGCTCGCTTTGAACGCAATGGCTGGCAGAGACCATTTCTAGTTAGTCATACAGTAAATGCATTTGGAGTCACAAGACAAACTCCCAATGAAGTAGAAAAGACATGGCAAGACATAAAAAGATGAATAAAAGAAAAGGTTGCTTATACAAATGAAAGTCACTGCAGCCCACCACAGTAAGTGGACCAGCAGCAGACACTCATATCAGAGCTGGTGGAGGGTGTAGATTAGATGGCCTGGCTACAGAGGATTTATGCATTACAGATGACTTGAACATTCATTGAATATGAGTTTTCTGTTTCTGTAAATGTGTTCATTGACAGAAGGGGGGACAAGCTGTACAGTATGTGACTACAATTTATGGCTCCAATAACACTGGGGAAATCAGTTTTGGCCAAAGAAACGTGTTCCAATGATTCTCTCAGCACGACTGGGAGTCCTGTCTCCTTCTTGTTGCAATTACTGCTGCCACACACTTTGCAACATAGTGATTTTAAAAACTAACTTGTGAGCTTTGTCTAATGTCATCGTCTCTGGTACATCTTTTAATTGTTTACCGTTCTTTGAAAAGGCCCTGTGCCACCAAAGGGGGATAATAAGTAAGAAAGGGTCTTTTAAGGACTCATTTGCAAGTGAAGAGAATTTAAAATTACAGTCCTTGCCCTTTTAAGTAATTTCAAAGACATGGGAGAGCTTAGTGCTGTGGTTCAACAGCTCTAAGCTCTCCTAAGGACAGGCTGATCTTGGTCTAAAGCTATTAATTTCCCTAAATGGACTCAAGCTAATTGCAGGTCATTATTGGGCTGGTATGATGCATGAGAATTTTGTGGTCACTTTTAAAGAACCATTGAGGTATAAGGAGAAGAGGATTAAAGACATTGTTATCCTGGTCTCATTTATAATACAACATTGACAGCCTATTAACGTCACTCAAGCTGTTTTAAAAATGAATGTTGGTAGCGTGAGACTGATGTACCATACACTCTGAATAAGCAGAATCAGGTGTTTTAGTGCTAGGATAAGCCAAAAATATGTATTCCTGGAAATACAGTATACACACACCCTTACAGGTCCACTTAGTTCCATTTCTACACTAGAGTAAAATGAACACTCAGGATTTCACAGTGTGAGTGCACTAAATCCAAAGTTGATAAACACTTGGGTTAGCACCTTTGTGATTCAGCACACCTACTGTACTAATTTTGATAAGTGAAGGACAAAGCCAACCTCATGCATTTTCATCAGCAGCCCTCTGGACAAGGCTCAAACGCACGTTTCAATACCCCAGAGAGTCCTTACTTGACAGATAGGCAGACTGTAGCTGTAATGTACATCCCAGGACAGCCATTATTGGAAAGAGGTTGTGTGGATGTGGTATTGAGAAGACAGTTAACACAGTTTAATGAGAACTTGGATACTTCCTTAAAATATTTACGACCAAGGATAAACTGAGAATGTCCATCGATAGACAAGCCTCAGCACAGGCTAAATGGAATACCTAAATTAGAATTAAAGGCCAGACATGTCAGACTGTGTGTGTGTGTGTGTGTGTGTGTGTGTGTGTGTGTGTGCGTGCGTGCGTGCGTGCGTGCGTGCGTGCGTGCGTGCGTGCGTGTGTGCGTACGTGTATACCGTATATGTGCTTACTGTATGTGAGTCTGTATTTTCTGAAGTGTCTGAGTGTGCTGTTACATGGGTGCGTAATGCGTATGCAAAGCACACAGTACACGCGCATTATGTGGCACTTGTGTTGCACTAGTCTTCTGTAATGGGACTAATTGTTGTCCTGCCAACACATTTTCTGTTTCAGAGATGTCTGCCTGACAGCAGACAATGCCAGTTATAAATAGTGCTGGCGGGAATACGACTTTATCCTTGGATCAAATATACGAATGTGTTTCATAGAGGTCAGCAGCCAGCCATCCATAACTGAGGTTGAGTGAGCATAACTTTTATGTGAAGGTTGTTTCAAGGAAGGTTTGTGGGAGTCAGAAAATGCTTGCCAGACCTTTCACCTTCCATTTATATCCTTTTGATTATTTATTTTTATGACATTAATGTCAGAAATGTTGAATTGAAAAGACTTTTTTTTTTTTTTTAAGAAACACAAAATGTTGAATGAATGAACAGTATCTGATAGAAATGTTAAAGTTCACAAAATGGTTTGTTGAAGCCAGAAGTAAAAAGTTATTATAGCACTGTACCTTTACAGAACATTGTAAAACATTAGTGATAAACGTCCCTCACCCTATATACTGTGTTGAATATGATAGAACTGTACCAACTACATCAACATTGCATGGACAAATGTGTGCTAATATTCTGAGATTAAAGTCAGGGGGCTATAGGGATCCACCTCGCTACTCCGACACCCCGGAGTTCCGACAGCCGGAATCTCCCAGGGACCGCCCGAAGGGGTCCCTGGTGGTGAGTGTGGAAGAGAACCAAGTGCTGCCGTCGAAAAAGAGCAGATCGACAAGGCTGCGTAGGCCTGTGGTGGCCGCGGGGCGCAATACCACCGGCGTCCACAAGGCGGCGCCACCCCCGGTGCCTGGTCCCCATCGGGGGTCCATGGACCACCTCCGTGCCCAGGGACGGTGGCTCCCGGGGCAGGTAGAGCGGGCAGGCGCTCACCCGGCAGTGTGCCGCGAGGCACTGGGCTCCCTGGCCCTTCCCCTGTGTGAGCGGGGAAGGCAGGGGGAACCGCCGACTGGTGCCATCGGGTAGCTAGGGACCATGCCCGGGATGAGGCTCCATCCTGGGGCAGAGCCGGGGCGCCGAGGGGCCCGAAATCCTGGTTCTCTGAAAAAAATCGAAAATTCTTCTAAGTGCCCAGGGCCCTAGAGGAGGCCAGGACGACCCTTCCTGCCTCCGTCATTTTTCCTCCAGGGGCCCGGAAGGCCGACTGGTGCCATCGGGTAGCTAGGGACCATGCCCGGGATGAGGCTCCATCCTGGGGCAGAGCCGGGGCGCCGAGGGGCCCGAAATCCTGGTTCTCTGAAAAAAATCGAAAATTCTTCTAAGTGCCCAGGGCCCTAGAGGAGGCCAGGACGACCCTTCCTGCCTCCGTCATTTTTCCTCCAGGGGCCCGGAAGGCCGACTGGTGCCATCGGGTAGCTAGGGACCATGCCCGGGATGAGGCTCCATCCTGGGGCAGAGCCGGGGCGCCGAGGGGCCCGAAATCCTGGTTCTCTGAAAAAAATCGAAAATTCTTCTAAGTGCCCAGGGCCCTAGAGGAGGCCAGGACGACCCTTCCTGCCTCCGTCATTTTTCCTCCAGGGGCCCGGAAGGCCGACTGGTGCCATCGGGTAGCTAGGGACCATGCCCGGGATGAGGCTCCATCCTGGGGCAGAGCCGGGGCGCCGAGGGGCCCGAAATCCTGGTTCTCTGAAAAAAATCGAAAATTCTTCTAAGTGCCCAGGGCCCTAGAGGAGGCCAGGACGAGCCTTCCTGCCTCCGTCATTTTTCCTCCAGGGGCCCGGAAGGCCGACCGGTGCCATCGGGTAGTTGTAGCCCAGGACAGAGGCATGGGTCCTGGGCAGGCGACGGGTCCGGAGGGGCCCCGAGTCATGGTTCTCCAAAAAATTGAAAAATCGCGCCGAGTGCTGGCATGGGCTCCAGGGGTCCCCGGGGACCCCCTGGAGGACCCCCGGCCGAAAACCTCAACCTTTTTCGGGCGCTAAGAGCTTGTCGATCGGCTCTTTTTGGGGCTAAAATCCTGGAGCTTTCGGAAAAAAGCTGGGATTTCTTCAGAGTCCAGAGCTCCCAAGAAGCTCTGGGTTCCGCCACGGCCTCCTCCTTTGAAATTCTCTCCCGGGACTCCCAGCCACTGGTGCCAGCGGATAGCTAGGGACCATGCCCCACGAAGGGGCACCCTCCTGGGGTGGCGGCGGGGCGGCGAGACGCCCCGAATCCTGGAGCTTTCGGAAAAAAGCCGGGATTTCTTCAGAGTCCAGAGCTCCCAAGAAGCTCTAGGTTCCGCCACGGCCCCCTCCTTTGAAATTCTCTCCCGGGACTCCCGGCCACTGGTGCCAGCGGATAGCTAGGGACCATGCCCCACGAAGGGGCACCCTCCTGGGGTGGCGGCGGGGCGGCGAGACGCCCCGAATCCTGGAGCTTTCGGAAAAAAGCCGGGATTTCTTCAGAGTCCAGAGCTCCCAAGGAGCTCTGAGCTCCGCCATGGCTCCCTCCTTTGAAATTCTCTCTCGGGAGTCTCGGCCACTTTTGCCAGCGGATAGCTAGGGACCATGCCCCACGAAGGGGCACCCTCCTGGGGTGGCGGCGGGGCGGCGAGACGCCCCGAATCCTGGAGCTTTCGGAAAAAAGCCGGGATTTCTTCAGAGTCCAGAGCTCCCAAGGAGCTCTGAGCTCCGCCATGGCTCCCTCCTTTGAAATTCTCTCTCGGGAGTCTCGGCCACTTTTGCCAGCGGATAGCTAGGGACCATGCCCCACGAAGGGGCACCCTCCTGGGGTGGCGGCGGGGCGGCGAGACGCCCCGAATCCTGGAGCTTTCGGAAAAAAGCCGGGATTTCTTCAGAGTCCAGAGCTCCCAAGGAGCTCTGAGCTCCGCCATGGCTCCCTCCTTTGAAATTCTCTCTCGGGAGTCTCGGCCACTTTTGCCAGCGGATAGCTAGGGACCATGCCCCACGAAGGGGCACCCTCCTGGGGTGGCGGCGGGGCGGCGAGACGCCCCGAATCCTGGAGCTTTCGGAAAAAAGCCGGGATTTCTTCAGAGTCCAGAGCTCCCAAGGAGCTCTGAGCTCCGCCACGGCTCCCTCCTTTGAAATTCTCTCTCGGGAGTCTCGGCCACTTTTGCCAGCGGATAGCTAGGGACCCTGCCCGAGAACGGGGCATGGTCCCGGGGCAGTGTGGGCGCCGCGAGGCGCCCCTTTGTCCTGGATCTCCGCGTGGTACCTCCCCGTCCCCACACCCCGGGGCCCTGGAGGCGCCCGGCTCGCCCTTGCCTCCCTCCTTTGAAAAAGTCTCTCGGTAGAGACGGCCACTCGCTCCAGAGGGTCCCTATGGAGCTCGGCCGCGGCGAGGCCCGGCACGAGGCTCCGTCCCGGGGCCGCTCGGGCGGGCCGAGCCGGGCGCCGGTGGTGGTGGCCATGGGTCCCTTTCCCCCTCCCCGATAGGGGGGAAAGAACCAGGAAATTGGAGGCCACGCTGGCCATCGGGTGTATGGGAAGAGAGAGGCCTCCGGATCGGGCACGGCCGGGCGGTCGTGCGCCCTGGAGCTCCTCCGCGAGCCTGGCAGAAGCTGGGCTTCTCCGTGGCCCCCTCCTTTGAAATTCTCTCCCGGTAGTCTCGGCAACTTATCCCAGAACGAGTGTATGGAACCGGCGTGCGGACGCCGAGGCTGGGGCCGACGGCGAGGCTCCGTCTCGGGGCCGCCCGGGCGGGCCGAGCCGGGCGCCGGTGGTGGTGGCCATGGGTCCCTTTCCCCCTCCCCGATAGGGGGGAAAGAACCAGGAAATTGGACGCCACAGTGGCCATCGGGTGTATGGGAAGAGAGAGGCCTCCGGTCGGGCACGGCCGGGCGGCCGTGCGCCCTGGAGCTCCTCCGCGAGCCCGGGAGAAGATGGGCTATTCCGTGGCCCCCTCCTTTGAAATTCTCTCCCGGGCAGACCGGCAACTCGTGCCAGCTCGAGTGTATGGAACCGGCGCGCGGGCGCCGAGGCCGGGCCGAGAGAGAGGCCTCGGGTCGGGCGCGCCGCCTCGGCCGGGCGCCCTGGAGGTCTCTGGAGCCCAGGAGGTCCTGGGCTCCGCCATGGCCCCCTCCTTTGAAATTCTCTCCCGGTAGTCTCGGCAACTTTTCCCAGAACGAGTTTATGGACCAGCGTGCGGACGCTGGGGACGGAACGCAGGCCCGCACGGAGGGCCTGCCGGGGGTCGCTAGGCACGGCGACCCCCGGGAACCGTGGTGGAACCACCGCCGCGGGACCCACTGACCGACTGGCAAACGAAGCCCGCCTCTTGCAAGGGCCCCGCCGGCACCTCGTGTGCTCCGGCGGATGCTGCTTGCAGCCTGCGGGCCCGAACAGGCGCGGAGGAACCACGTGCGGAGAGGCCTCGGTGGTCTCTTCTCCGCACTCCTCCGCGGCCGACCCCGTCCTAGCGAGACCGAGACGCCCCGTCTGCCCTAGCTGTCCTGCCACGGACCGCCCGAGGGCCCCCGCTGTCGGCCTGGCCTCGAGCCCCCTCACCGGGGCTCGGCGAGGAGATCCGTATGCAGCGGGGGCGCGAAGGCGCGCTCCGGAGACTCCGTTTCTCAAACCCTGCCCGCGTCGCGTACTCCGGCGACCGACCAAACAGCTGCGTACCGGGCCATGGACTGCCGATCCACCGTAACACGCTTTCGACCGGCTGGGTGGTAAAGGCGGACCGCGGTGACCGTCGCAGTGCACGCCTCCGGGAGAGAGCCGCCCGCCCCTCTCGCGGGGGGCCTCGGGCGGAAGCTCCGCGGACCGGCAACCCCACGGCGCGCGCCTCAGCTGGGCGCGACGTCCGCGGCGGAACAGGAGGCCTACCTGGTTGATCCTGCCAGTAGCATATGCTTGTCTTAAAGGGCGCTGCAGACCTGTCTGAGTTGGGCGTGCAGGCACTGCCAAGTGCCCACGCCGGGACAGTACCTTATATGGGTGTAGAACGCATAGGTGGTGCACGCAGGAGTTGGGTAAACCAGAGTCCCCGATAGTACGCCCGCAAGGCAAGTTACCTTGATGGGGTTGGGGGTGGGGAAACTTGACATGAACCTGCGAGCAGCTACGTATCTATGTGGGGGATCCACCTCGCTACTCCGACACCCCGGAGTTCCGACAGCCAGAAAAACAGCCGTCAGACTCGGACCGGGGACCCCCGGCGAGGCCTCGACCCGGCCCAGGGAGCCCCGAGGCTGGGTACTGGCTCCGGTCCGGGGGACCCCCGCCTCCGGGGGACACCCGGCTCTCCAGGCGGTCCCGTGGACCCACTCTTAAGCACCCCTCAGCGGGCGTTAAGTGGACTGACAGGCCGCGGCCAAAGCTCCGCGTGGACCTGGTAGTACAAACGCCGACGCGCGCCCATGGGACTATTATGGACTTAGCGCGTCGGACCCGGCTCACCGGCCGGTCCCGCGGACCCACTCTTAAGCACCCCTCGGCGGGCGATAAGTCGGGGGGTCCCGCGGCCTACGGACCGCAGGTACCTGGTGGTACAAGCGCTGCTGCAACAGTATTTATAATGCCCGTTAGCAGGGTCTTGTTTCCTCGCTGAGGACTGTCTTCTTCCCTCGGCTATATGGTTTCGCTAGGTAGGGGACAGTGGCAATCTCGTTCGGTTGATTCGGGCGCCCCCAAGGCATACGGATCTCCTCGCCAAAGGCGAGGCCGACCGCGGGGGGCCCTCGGGCGGTCTGTTGCAAGACAGGGGGAATCTCGTTCGAACAGCTCGGGCGCAGCCACTGCTGAGTTGCGGGACAGCCGGGGCGCCGGGCACGACCCACATAGGGATCCACCTCGCTACTCCGACACCCCGGAGTTCCGACAGCCGGAATCTCCCAGGGACCGCCCGAAGGGGTCCCTGGTGGTGAGTGTGGAAGAGAACCAAGTGCTGCCGTCGAAAAAGAGCAGATCGACAAGGCTGCGTAGGCCTGTGGTGGCCGCGGGGCGCAATACCACCGGCGTCCACAAGGCGGCGCCACCCCCGGTGCCTGGTCCCCATCGGGGGTCCATGGACCACCTCCGTGCCCAGGGACGGTGGCTCCCGGGGCAGGTAGAGCGGGCAGGCGCTCACCCGGCAGTGTGCCGCGAGGCACTGGGCTCCCTGGCCCTTCCCCTGTGTGAGCGGGGAAGGCAGGGGGAACCGCCGACTGGTGCCATCGGGTAGCTAGGGACCATGCCCGGGATGAGGCTCCATCCTGGGGCAGAGCCGGGGCGCCGAGGGGCCCGAAATCCTGGTTCTCTGAAAAAAATCGAAAATTCTTCTAAGTGCCCAGGGCCCTAGAGGAGGCCAGGACGACCCTTCCTGCCTCCGTCATTTTTCCTCCAGGGGCCCGGAAGGCCGACTGGTGCCATCGGGTAGCTAGGGACCATGCCCGGGATGAGGCTCCATCCTGGGGCAGAGCCGGGGCGCCGAGGGGCCCGAAATCCTGGTTCTCTGAAAAAAATCGAAAATTCTTCTAAGTGCCCAGGGCCCTAGAGGAGGCCAGGACGAGCCTTCCTGCCTCCGTCATTTTTCCTCCAGGGGCCCGGAAGGCCGACCGGTGCCATCGGGTAGTTGTAGCCCAGGACAGAGGCATGGGTCCTGGGCAGGCGACGGGTCCGGAGGGGCCCCGAGTCATGGTTCTCCAAAAAATTGAAAAATCGCGCCGAGTGCTGGCATGGGCTCCAGGGGTCCCCGGGGACCCCCTGGAGGACCCCCGGCCGAAAACCTCAACCTTTTTCGGGCGCTAAGAGCTTGTCGATCGGCTCTTTTTGGGGCTAAAATCCTGGAGCTTTCGGAAAAAAGCTGGGATTTCTTCAGAGTCCAGAGCTCCCAAGAAGCTCTGGGTTCCGCCACGGCCTCCTCCTTTGAAATTCTCTCCCGGGACTCCCAGCCACTGGTGCCAGCGGATAGCTAGGGACCATGCCCCACGAAGGGGCACCCTCCTGGGGTGGCGGCGGGGCGGCGAGACGCCCCGAATCCTGGAGCTTTCGGAAAAAAGCCGGGATTTCTTCAGAGTCCAGAGCTCCCAAGAAGCTCTAGGTTCCGCCACGGCCCCCTCCTTTGAAATTCTCTCCCGGGACTCCCGGCCACTGGTGCCAGCGGATAGCTAGGGACCATGCCCCACGAAGGGGCACCCTCCTGGGGTGGCGGCGGGGCGGCGAGACGCCCCGAATCCTGGAGCTTTCGGAAAAAAGCCGGGATTTCTTCAGAGTCCAGAGCTCCCAAGGAGCTCTGAGCTCCGCCATGGCTCCCTCCTTTGAAATTCTCTCTCGGGAGTCTCGGCCACTTTTGCCAGCGGATAGCTAGGGACCATGCCCCACGAAGGGGCACCCTCCTGGGGTGGCGGCGGGGCGGCGAGACGCCCCGAATCCTGGAGCTTTCGGAAAAAAGCCGGGATTTCTTCAGAGTCCAGAGCTCCCAAGGAGCTCTGAGCTCCGCCATGGCTCCCTCCTTTGAAATTCTCTCTCGGGAGTCTCGGCCACTTTTGCCAGCGGATAGCTAGGGACCATGCCCCACGAAGGGGCACCCTCCTGGGGTGGCGGCGGGGCGGCGAGACGCCCCGAATCCTGGAGCTTTCGGAAAAAAGCCGGGATTTCTTCAGAGTCCAGAGCTCCCAAGGAGCTCTGAGCTCCGCCATGGCTCCCTCCTTTGAAATTCTCTCTCGGGAGTCTCGGCCACTTTTGCCAGCGGATAGCTAGGGACCATGCCCCACGAAGGGGCACCCTCCTGGGGTGGCGGCGGGGCGGCGAGACGCCCCGAATCCTGGAGCTTTCGGAAAAAAGCCGGGATTTCTTCAGAGTCCAGAGCTCCCAAGGAGCTCTGAGCTCCGCCATGGCTCCCTCCTTTGAAATTCTCTCTCGGGAGTCTCGGCCACTTTTGCCAGCGGATAGCTAGGGACCATGCCCCACGAAGGGGCACCCTCCTGGGGTGGCGGCGGGGCGGCGAGACGCCCCGAATCCTGGAGCTTTCGGAAAAAAGCCGGGATTTCTTCAGAGTCCAGAGCTCCCAAGGAGCTCTGAGCTCCGCCACGGCTCCCTCCTTTGAAATTCTCTCTCGGGAGTCTCGGCCACTTTTGCCAGCGGATAGCTAGGGACCCTGCCCGAGAACGGGGCATGGTCCCGGGGCAGTGTGGGCGCCGCGAGGCGCCCCTTTGTCCTGGATCTCCGCGTGGTACCTCCCCGTCCCCACACCCCGGGGCCCTGGAGGCGCCCGGCTCGCCCTTGCCTCCCTCCTTTGAAAAAGTCTCTCGGTAGAGACGGCCACTCGCTCCAGAGGGTCCCTATGGAGCTCGGCCGCGGCGAGGCCCGGCACGAGGCTCCGTCCCGGGGCCGCTCGGGCGGGCCGAGCCGGGCGCCGGTGGTGGTGGCCATGGGTCCCTTTCCCCCTCCCCGATAGGGGGGAAAGAACCAGGAAATTGGAGGCCACGCTGGCCATCGGGTGTATGGGAAGAGAGAGGCCTCCGGATCGGGCACGGCCGGGCGGTCGTGCGCCCTGGAGCTCCTCCGCGAGCCTGGCAGAAGCTGGGCTTCTCCGTGGCCCCCTCCTTTGAAATTCTCTCCCGGTAGTCTCGGCAACTTATCCCAGAACGAGTGTATGGAACCGGCGTGCGGACGCCGAGGCTGGGGCCGACGGCGAGGCTCCGTCTCGGGGCCGCCCGGGCGGGCCGAGCCGGGCGCCGGTGGTGGTGGCCATGGGTCCCTTTCCCCCTCCCCGATAGGGGGGAAAGAACCAGGAAATTGGACGCCACAGTGGCCATCGGGTGTATGGGAAGAGAGAGGCCTCCGGTCGGGCACGGCCGGGCGGCCGTGCGCCCTGGAGCTCCTCCGCGAGCCCGGGAGAAGATGGGCTATTCCGTGGCCCCCTCCTTTGAAATTCTCTCCCGGGCAGACCGGCAACTCGTGCCAGCTCGAGTGTATGGAACCGGCGCGCGGGCGCCGAGGCCGGGCCGAGAGAGAGGCCTCGGGTCGGGCGCGCCGCCTCGGCCGGGCGCCCTGGAGGTCTCTGGAGCCCAGGAGGTCCTGGGCTCCGCCATGGCCCCCTCCTTTGAAATTCTCTCCCGGTAGTCTCGGCAACTTTTCCCAGAACGAGTTTATGGACCAGCGTGCGGACGCTGGGGACGGAACGCAGGCCCGCACGGAGGGCCTGCCGGGGGTCGCTAGGCACGGCGACCCCCGGGAACCGTGGTGGAACCACCGCCGCGGGACCCACTGACCGACTGGCAAACGAAGCCCGCCTCTTGCAAGGGCCCCGCCGGCACCTCGTGTGCTCCGGCGGATGCTGCTTGCAGCCTGCGGGCCCGAACAGGCGCGGAGGAACCACGTGCGGAGAGGCCTCGGTGGTCTCTTCTCCGCACTCCTCCGCGGCCGACCCCGTCCTAGCGAGACCGAGACGCCCCGTCTGCCCTAGCTGTCCTGCCACGGACCGCCCGAGGGCCCCCGCTGTCGGCCTGGCCTCGAGCCCCCTCACCGGGGCTCGGCGAGGAGATCCGTATGCAGCGGGGGCGCGAAGGCGCGCTCCGGAGACTCCGTTTCTCAAACCCTGCCCGCGTCGCGTACTCCGGCGACCGACCAAACAGCTGCGTACCGGGCCATGGACTGCCGATCCACCGTAACACGCTTTCGACCGGCTGGGTGGTAAAGGCGGACCGCGGTGACCGTCGCAGTGCACGCCTCCGGGAGAGAGCCGCCCGCCCCTCTCGCGGGGGGCCTCGGGCGGAAGCTCCGCGGACCGGCAACCCCACGGCGCGCGCCTCAGCTGGGCGCGACGTCCGCGGCGGAACAGGAGGCCTACCTGGTTGATCCTGCCAGTAGCATATGCTTGTCTTAAAGGGCGCTGCAGACCTGTCTGAGTTGGGCGTGCAGGCACTGCCAAGTGCCCACGCCGGGACAGTACCTTATATGGGTGTAGAACGCATAGGTGGTGCACGCAGGAGTTGGGTAAACCAGAGTCCCCGATAGTACGCCCGCAAGGCAAGTTACCTTGATGGGGTTGGGGGTGGGGAAACTTGACATGAACCTGCGAGCAGCTACGTATCTATGTGGGTCGTGCCCGGCGCCCCGGCTGTCCCGCAACTCAGCAGTGGCTGCGCCCGAGCTGTTCGAACGAGATTCCCCCTGTCTTGCAACAGACCGCCCGAGGGCCCCCCGCGGTCGGCCTCGCCTTTGGCGAGGAGATCCGTATGCCTTGGGGGCGCCCGAATCAACCGAACGAGATTGCCACTGTCCCCTACCTAGCGAAACCATATAGCCGAGGGAAGAAGACAGTCCTCAGCGAGGAAACAAGACCCTGCTAACGGGCATTATAAATACTGTTGCAGCAGCGCTTGTACCACCAGGTACCTGCGGTCCGTAGGCCGCGGGACCCCCCGACTTATCGCCCGCCGAGGGGTGCTTAAGAGTGGGTCCGCGGGACCGGCCGGTGAGCCGGGTCCGACGCGCTAAGTCCATAATAGTCCCATGGGCGCGCGTCGGCGTTTGTACTACCAGGTCCACGCGGAGCTTTGGCCGCGGCCTGTCAGTCCACTTAACGCCCGCTGAGGGGTGCTTAAGAGTGGGTCCACGGGACCGCCTGGAGAGCCGGGTGTCCCCCGGAGGCGGGGGTCCCCCGGACCGGAGCCAGTACCCAGCCTCGGGGCTCCCTGGGCCGGGTCGAGGCCTCGCCGGGGGTCCCCGGTCCGAGTCTGACGGCTGTTTTTCTGGCTGTCGGAACTCCGGGGTGTCGGAGTAGCGAGGTGGATCCCAGGGGGATCCACCTCGCTACTCCGACACCCCGGAGTTCCGACAGCCGGAATCTCCCAGGGACCGCCCGAAGGGGTCCCTGGTGGTGAGTGTGGAAGAGAACCAAGTGCTGCCGTCGAAAAAGAGCAGATCGACAAGGCTGCGTAGGCCTGTGGTGGCCGCGGGGCGCAATACCACCGGCGTCCACAAGGCGGCGCCACCCCCGGTGCCTGGTCCCCATCGGGGGTCCATGGACCACCTCCGTGCCCAGGGACGGTGGCTCCCGGGGCAGGTAGAGCGGGCAGGCGCTCACCCGGCAGTGTGCCGCGAGGCACTGGGCTCCCTGGCCCTTCCCCTGTGTGAGCGGGGAAGGCAGGGGGAACCGCCGACTGGTGCCATCGGGTAGCTAGGGACCATGCCCGGGATGAGGCTCCATCCTGGGGCAGAGCCGGGGCGCCGAGGGGCCCGAAATCCTGGTTCTCTGAAAAAAATCGAAAATTCTTCTAAGTGCCCAGGGCCCTAGAGGAGGCCAGGACGACCCTTCCTGCCTCCGTCATTTTTCCTCCAGGGGCCCGGAAGGCCGACTGGTGCCATCGGGTAGCTAGGGACCATGCCCGGGATGAGGCTCCATCCTGGGGCAGAGCCGGGGCGCCGAGGGGCCCGAAATCCTGGTTCTCTGAAAAAAATCGAAAATTCTTCTAAGTGCCCAGGGCCCTAGAGGAGGCCAGGACGACCCTTCCTGCCTCCGTCATTTTTCCTCCAGGGGCCCGGAAGGCCGACTGGTGCCATCGGGTAGCTAGGGACCATGCCCGGGATGAGGCTCCATCCTGGGGCAGAGCCGGGGCGCCGAGGGGCCCGAAATCCTGGTTCTCTGAAAAAAATCGAAAATTCTTCTAAGTGCCCAGGGCCCTAGAGGAGGCCAGGACGACCCTTCCTGCCTCCGTCATTTTTCCTCCAGGGGCCCGGAAGGCCGACTGGTGCCATCGGGTAGCTAGGGACCATGCCCGGGATGAGGCTCCATCCTGGGGCAGAGCCGGGGCGCCGAGGGGCCCGAAATCCTGGTTCTCTGAAAAAAATCGAAAATTCTTCTAAGTGCCCAGGGCCCTAGAGGAGGCCAGGACGAGCCTTCCTGCCTCCGTCATTTTTCCTCCAGGGGCCCGGAAGGCCGACCGGTGCCATCGGGTAGTTGTAGCCCAGGACAGAGGCATGGGTCCTGGGCAGGCGACGGGTCCGGAGGGGCCCCGAGTCATGGTTCTCCAAAAAATTGAAAAATCGCGCCGAGTGCTGGCATGGGCTCCAGGGGTCCCCGGGGACCCCCTGGAGGACCCCCGGCCGAAAACCTCAACCTTTTTCGGGCGCTAAGAGCTTGTCGATCGGCTCTTTTTGGGGCTAAAATCCTGGAGCTTTCGGAAAAAAGCTGGGATTTCTTCAGAGTCCAGAGCTCCCAAGAAGCTCTGGGTTCCGCCACGGCCTCCTCCTTTGAAATTCTCTCCCGGGACTCCCAGCCACTGGTGCCAGCGGATAGCTAGGGACCATGCCCCACGAAGGGGCACCCTCCTGGGGTGGCGGCGGGGCGGCGAGACGCCCCGAATCCTGGAGCTTTCGGAAAAAAGCCGGGATTTCTTCAGAGTCCAGAGCTCCCAAGAAGCTCTAGGTTCCGCCACGGCCCCCTCCTTTGAAATTCTCTCCCGGGACTCCCGGCCACTGGTGCCAGCGGATAGCTAGGGACCATGCCCCACGAAGGGGCACCCTCCTGGGGTGGCGGCGGGGCGGCGAGACGCCCCGAATCCTGGAGCTTTCGGAAAAAAGCCGGGATTTCTTCAGAGTCCAGAGCTCCCAAGGAGCTCTGAGCTCCGCCATGGCTCCCTCCTTTGAAATTCTCTCTCGGGAGTCTCGGCCACTTTTGCCAGCGGATAGCTAGGGACCATGCCCCACGAAGGGGCACCCTCCTGGGGTGGCGGCGGGGCGGCGAGACGCCCCGAATCCTGGAGCTTTCGGAAAAAAGCCGGGATTTCTTCAGAGTCCAGAGCTCCCAAGGAGCTCTGAGCTCCGCCATGGCTCCCTCCTTTGAAATTCTCTCTCGGGAGTCTCGGCCACTTTTGCCAGCGGATAGCTAGGGACCATGCCCCACGAAGGGGCACCCTCCTGGGGTGGCGGCGGGGCGGCGAGACGCCCCGAATCCTGGAGCTTTCGGAAAAAAGCCGGGATTTCTTCAGAGTCCAGAGCTCCCAAGGAGCTCTGAGCTCCGCCATGGCTCCCTCCTTTGAAATTCTCTCTCGGGAGTCTCGGCCACTTTTGCCAGCGGATAGCTAGGGACCATGCCCCACGAAGGGGCACCCTCCTGGGGTGGCGGCGGGGCGGCGAGACGCCCCGAATCCTGGAGCTTTCGGAAAAAAGCCGGGATTTCTTCAGAGTCCAGAGCTCCCAAGGAGCTCTGAGCTCCGCCATGGCTCCCTCCTTTGAAATTCTCTCTCGGGAGTCTCGGCCACTTTTGCCAGCGGATAGCTAGGGACCATGCCCCACGAAGGGGCACCCTCCTGGGGTGGCGGCGGGGCGGCGAGACGCCCCGAATCCTGGAGCTTTCGGAAAAAAGCCGGGATTTCTTCAGAGTCCAGAGCTCCCAAGGAGCTCTGAGCTCCGCCACGGCTCCCTCCTTTGAAATTCTCTCTCGGGAGTCTCGGCCACTTTTGCCAGCGGATAGCTAGGGACCCTGCCCGAGAACGGGGCATGGTCCCGGGGCAGTGTGGGCGCCGCGAGGCGCCCCTTTGTCCTGGATCTCCGCGTGGTACCTCCCCGTCCCCACACCCCGGGGCCCTGGAGGCGCCCGGCTCGCCCTTGCCTCCCTCCTTTGAAAAAGTCTCTCGGTAGAGACGGCCACTCGCTCCAGAGGGTCCCTATGGAGCTCGGCCGCGGCGAGGCCCGGCACGAGGCTCCGTCCCGGGGCCGCTCGGGCGGGCCGAGCCGGGCGCCGGTGGTGGTGGCCATGGGTCCCTTTCCCCCTCCCCGATAGGGGGGAAAGAACCAGGAAATTGGAGGCCACGCTGGCCATCGGGTGTATGGGAAGAGAGAGGCCTCCGGATCGGGCACGGCCGGGCGGTCGTGCGCCCTGGAGCTCCTCCGCGAGCCTGGCAGAAGCTGGGCTTCTCCGTGGCCCCCTCCTTTGAAATTCTCTCCCGGTAGTCTCGGCAACTTATCCCAGAACGAGTGTATGGAACCGGCGTGCGGACGCCGAGGCTGGGGCCGACGGCGAGGCTCCGTCTCGGGGCCGCCCGGGCGGGCCGAGCCGGGCGCCGGTGGTGGTGGCCATGGGTCCCTTTCCCCCTCCCCGATAGGGGGGAAAGAACCAGGAAATTGGACGCCACAGTGGCCATCGGGTGTATGGGAAGAGAGAGGCCTCCGGTCGGGCACGGCCGGGCGGCCGTGCGCCCTGGAGCTCCTCCGCGAGCCCGGGAGAAGATGGGCTATTCCGTGGCCCCCTCCTTTGAAATTCTCTCCCGGGCAGACCGGCAACTCGTGCCAGCTCGAGTGTATGGAACCGGCGCGCGGGCGCCGAGGCCGGGCCGAGAGAGAGGCCTCGGGTCGGGCGCGCCGCCTCGGCCGGGCGCCCTGGAGGTCTCTGGAGCCCAGGAGGTCCTGGGCTCCGCCATGGCCCCCTCCTTTGAAATTCTCTCCCGGTAGTCTCGGCAACTTTTCCCAGAACGAGTTTATGGACCAGCGTGCGGACGCTGGGGACGGAACGCAGGCCCGCACGGAGGGCCTGCCGGGGGTCGCTAGGCACGGCGACCCCCGGGAACCGTGGTGGAACCACCGCCGCGGGACCCACTGACCGACTGGCAAACGAAGCCCGCCTCTTGCAAGGGCCCCGCCGGCACCTCGTGTGCTCCGGCGGATGCTGCTTGCAGCCTGCGGGCCCGAACAGGCGCGGAGGAACCACGTGCGGAGAGGCCTCGGTGGTCTCTTCTCCGCACTCCTCCGCGGCCGACCCCGTCCTAGCGAGACCGAGACGCCCCGTCTGCCCTAGCTGTCCTGCCACGGACCGCCCGAGGGCCCCCGCTGTCGGCCTGGCCTCGAGCCCCCTCACCGGGGCTCGGCGAGGAGATCCGTATGCAGCGGGGGCGCGAAGGCGCGCTCCGGAGACTCCGTTTCTCAAACCCTGCCCGCGTCGCGTACTCCGGCGACCGACCAAACAGCTGCGTACCGGGCCATGGACTGCCGATCCACCGTAACACGCTTTCGACCGGCTGGGTGGTAAAGGCGGACCGCGGTGACCGTCGCAGTGCACGCCTCCGGGAGAGAGCCGCCCGCCCCTCTCGCGGGGGGCCTCGGGCGGAAGCTCCGCGGACCGGCAACCCCACGGCGCGCGCCTCAGCTGGGCGCGACGTCCGCGGCGGAACAGGAGGCCTACCTGGTTGATCCTGCCAGTAGCATATGCTTGTCTTAAAGGGCGCTGCAGACCTGTCTGAGTTGGGCGTGCAGGCACTGCCAAGTGCCCACGCCGGGACAGTACCTTATATGGGTGTAGAACGCATAGGTGGTGCACGCAGGAGTTGGGTAAACCAGAGTCCCCGATAGTACGCCCGCAAGGCAAGTTACCTTGATGGGGTTGGGGGTGGGGAAACTTGACATGAACCTGCGAGCAGCTACGTATCTATGTGGGTCGTGCCCGGCGCCCCGGCTGTCCCGCAACTCAGCAGTGGCTGCGCCCGAGCTGTTCGAACGAGATTCCCCCTGTCTTGCAACAGACCGCCCGAGGGCCCCCCGCGGTCGGCCTCGCCTTTGGCGAGGAGATCCGTATGCCTTGGGGGCGCCCGAATCAACCGAACGAGATTGCCACTGTCCCCTACCTAGCGAAACCATATAGCCGAGGGAAGAAGACAGTCCTCAGCGAGGAAACAAGACCCTGCTAACGGGCATTATAAATACTGTTGCAGCAGCGCTTGTACCACCAGGTACCTGCGGTCCGTAGGCCGCGGGACCCCCCGACTTATCGCCCGCCGAGGGGTGCTTAAGAGTGGGTCCGCGGGACCGGCCGGTGAGCCGGGTCCGACGCGCTAAGTCCATAATAGTCCCATGGGCGCGCGTCGGCGTTTGTACTACCAGGTCCACGCGGAGCTTTGGCCGCGGCCTGTCAGTCCACTTAACGCCCGCTGAGGGGTGCTTAAGAGTGGGTCCACGGGACCGCCTGGAGAGCCGGGTGTCCCCCGGAGGCGGGGGTCCCCCGGACCGGAGCCAGTACCCAGCCTCGGGGCTCCCTGGGCCGGGTCGAGGCCTCGCCGGGGGTCCCCGGTCCGAGTCTGACGGCTGTTTTTCTGGCTGTCGGAACTCCGGGGTGTCGGAGTAGCGAGGTGGATCCGGGCTATAGTACTCTGAGATTATGCACGGCTCCCAACAAGTGATGCTGCCGCTGGGCCTTTAATGCATGATAAAACGCATGAATCTAATCCTTAAACTGTTTTCCTGCACTGCAGCCACAAAGAGTTGACTTATATGTTGAACCTGACGAAATGTTGAAAAGCTTTTGCTTTTGAAGTGACTGTGACAGGAAAACCCAGTTCCAGTCATAATACTGAAGTCTTTCTAGTCAGATGCTTTATTTGAAAAAAATCAAAATCATGGGTTTCATGATCTCAGTCCAATCAGCAAGTGTGGCGCCATCAGATGTTTATTGGGGGTGCTGAGGGGGAGCTTATTGGGTGTGCTACAGAACTGTGGACACCTACCAATATGCGCACCCATGACCAAATGCACCGCGCAAGACACCGAAAAGTGCGTATGCATGGCGTGCACGCCCTGTGAAAATATCCTCATGCGTTCATTTTATCTGCTTG
This sequence comes from Gymnoscopelus microlampas, assembly GCF_963454915.1. Lineage (NCBI taxonomy): Eukaryota > Metazoa > Chordata > Actinopteri > Myctophiformes > Myctophidae > Gymnoscopelus > Gymnoscopelus microlampas. The sequence continues at coordinate 19,384,222 of NC_139962.1, forward strand.
ACAATTGCGCATGTTAGTTAATGTTGCAGGACACGAGAATCTCACTGGATTACAGGGCAGCTAGTACCTCATAGCAGCCTGATGTGTTTAATATGTAATATATTTATTACGTTTGTGACACCTGCATGTGGCAATGTTTGTACTTGTACTAGGGTGCAATACGTTAGTCCGACAGCGCATTCCTCCGACAGCGCAGTGCTCCGACATTAAACAGTAAACCCGAACCAAACCCGCACCCTAACCCTAACCGCACGCGGATGCCACATAGTCGGAGAAAAGGTCTGTCGGATTAACGCATGCCTCCCCTTGTACTATATAGGTCTGTCACGTTTTCCTGTCAGGCTTGAATGAATCCAAAGTTAAAGCGAATTTGTTTCAAGTATAGCCTACATAAAGCGTTTATGCAATCAGAATCTATTATGTAAACACCCCGACAACTCCATGTCTCCATGTCTAATCACAACAAGCAATCCCTAAACAATTCCTGTTTCTAGAACACCTGGGAGAGGTCACAATTATGAACGCCCTTACAGTCTATGGAATATGCTAATTTCTAGAGAAAGAACATCATAATGATAATATTATGACAGACACAACCGTGTTCCTGCAGCTGAAACTATTCACAATGATTTAAGCTTTCTACACACGTATTACGCACAAAGTACATTCCATGCAGGACAGATAGTGAGTATACAGTAGGCTCATAACATACATATAGCTATAGGAATAACGGACTGGATTAAACGTTTTATCATGTTAGGTTGAATGGCTGAGTCACTTGTTTGGGAAACGGAGCTGTGCGTAATTGTGCACAAATTAACACATGAATATCAATTGAACGTTTCCACGATAATAGTGACATTCATGATGATCCATAATTTATTATTCCATCATTTGAATTAGTATTTTGATGCGATTGAAACGGCCGTCAATTATTTTGTGGTGCTCCTCTCTGGACGGCGCTGTCCAACAAACAGTGCCGATTGGACTGAGCTATTAATAATGAGCCCATGCCAAGGCTTTGATTCCAAATAACGCATCTCACTGAAGTAGGGCTCACAAAACATCTTAATTATTATGGCAATAAAGAAATAGTGGCATATCTTGCAGGCTATGTCACGCATGCATGCTCATTTTAATCATGAAACCAAACAAGGTGATATGTGCATCAGGAACTACAATGCAATAATGGACAGATGAAAGTCTGGTTACATATACAGACAATTGAAACAGGATTTATAGTAGGAAACAGTAGGCTACGTTATATTAATTAATCAATCATCAAAGCCTGAGTTTCGAAGAGCAGCGTGTTTTGCCAGGCATGTGGTGCATGATTTCCTCTTTTGGATATGTAAGAAATTTAAGATGTGGATTAATGAATGCATTATGATTGTTTCTTTTCGTAAAGGATGTTCATAATCATTGATTGATAGCATGCATGAACAAAACTGTTCCTCTGGACACCCACCCAAGCGAGTGCGTTCTTCTATCAATTAATTTAAGTTTATTATCTCGAAAGATTTCGAGTTTAATGTTACAAATTTGTGAGTTTATAAACTCGGACATTTTCGAGATTAAACTCATAGATTTCTGACTTTGATCACAGAATATATATATATTTCTCACCTGGGTGGCCCTAATATGCCCGGTGTACATTTAGGTGTTGTTGTAAATAGCATATGGTATCAGAAATATTTCCATGATCATATCCCTAAACCATTGTATTCAATTACAAAACTTTTATTTGATTACTGTTCTGTTAATGGATTCATTTGTTATTTGATTCATTGCTTCACCACTAATCACAAAAAAAATCTTAATACAACATCACAATCATTTTAACCACTTTATCCATATTTTATACTTTGGCTATTTAAAAATAGTAGATGTACGAGCTCACAGCACGTCACTTTGTGCCACACTGCGAGCTTGCACATCTGCTATTTTTGATTTTTTTTTTTTAAATGTTTAAAATGTTTGGAAACTTTTGAATAATTCAGATTTGTTTTAATGTGAACCTTCTCTTCTGGGGGTCCCTAGCACAAAACCTTTTCAGATGTGGGTGCATGGCCATAAACATATCAATATGGGGGTCCTTGACATGAAAAAGTTTGAGAACCACTGTCCTAGTCTACCATTAGTTTAACTACTGCCAAAATAGATGCTGCGTGTCAGTGAATTGTGGACTGTCATGTTTTCTGGTCACAACCCTTAGGCACTGGTGAAAATCCCTTCTGAATCCTCTCCACAAAAGCTTGGCCTGCACCTCATTGCTTTCAATTATTTCCAGATTTTAATTGCGCAGCACTTTACCTGCTCTTCCCGAATCTTGTAACTTCCTTATTATCTCTGCCATGACGTTACGGCCCTGGGCTGAGGTTATCTTTTCACCTGTGCGTGCTTGTGCTGTGTGTGTGTGTGTGTGTGTGTGTGTGTGTGTGTGTGTGTGTGTGTGTGTGTGTGTGTGTGTGTGTGTGTGTGTGTGTGTGTGTGTGTGTGTGTGTGTGTGTGTGTGTGTGTGTGATCTGCCTGCTATAGTGCCACCATGAGGCTAATTTGAAAAAGGTTCTTCCTTGTTCTACTGTGGGTGTGCGTGTGCAAAGTTTCACGCCAATCGGTCCAATGGTGCCCGAGATTATTAGCTGCTTACAGACGGACGGACAGACAGACTGACAGGACCGAAAACAATCCCTCGCCTTTGGCTGTTCCGGCCTGGCGAGGATAACAAGTGATTACTTTCATACACACATGCAATTACACAGACGAGCGAGCACACACACGCATAAGATGTCTGAAGTACCAAAGAATGCGTTGGTCTTCTAAGAGACTCGAGGTGAAACAACAGTTTATGTGAACTGTAATCAATATTTTAGTAATCTTTTTAAATGGTAATTTTGTAATTATTAATGTATGAGTAGGCTACAGTACGTAAAGAATTTCCAAATGGGTAATGTGTGAACAGATAGGCTCATATCTCTCCAGTGAAATGTATGAATAATGGTGGAACATGGTGTACTTTCAGTAGGGCCCTGAAACTTGTAGCTGAACCTATAGACCGAGCTCTTTCACCTATAATCACGACCTTGTTGCGTTATATAAACCCACACAGCACAACAAGTTGGCCTCCCACAATGGCTTTTGAAGCTTGACTGAGGCGTGAAGATTGTAGGCCTGCAGCTGTGGAACCAAACTTCACATGCTGTTTGGGCAGCCCAAGATCTGACCTTTTCCAGCAATACATGTTGCATCTCTCTGTGACCCCTCTGCCCTCTGTGCTATAAATTGACAAATAATGAACATCCACTATCTGGAATGTTATAGGACATATATATTAAATATTTGGATATTTCCCAACTTTCTCGATGTTGACTGGTTTATTCTGTATATACTGTAACCTAGGCAGATTGTTTGGATTATTGCTTGGCTTTTACTGTATAATGATCTGTACAACACATTGTGCTGTTCAAGACACAAGGCAGAGATGCTCGTAGGCCTGCGTCCTGCGTCGCTGACGCACCATATTGCGAAAGGACGCATTCATGACAACTCTAGTGCGTCCATGGGACGCACTAGAGTTGTCACCACCAACAGAGAAAAATATAACAATAATTTGCGGTAAAATTAGTGGTGCACGATAAGTATCGGCCCGACAATTATAGGTCTGATATCAGGAATTATGACGTCATCCCGATAAAACCGATAACATTAATAATAGCTCCGATAATATATAATATTTGTCAGCTGTGATCTGCATGGACTCTCTCGGTTAGGCACCGTTGGTGGAGAAGTATAACTCGGTTAAACAGCGTTGTGTGGCAGCAGCATCAGCACAGCCCCTCGCTGTTAGTCTACGCTACACACAGAGAGAGAGAGAGAGAGAGAGAGAGAGACGGCATGAGGACCTGCTCTTAAACGTGTTAAAACGTCTTGGATAGACCACTGTCTGGAATAATAACTGATCATCATACATACAGGTCTACTACTAATCTTTGTTGCTGTTGTCATCTTAAATTGACCAGCCAAAGTAAAATCCCCGACAGAGTGATGTGGTGGATTAATGTTGCCAATCAGCTGTGTAACATTAGCAGGTTAACGATGGCTCGTTGAGCCTATGCATTTGACCCTGATTTGACCACAAAGGCAATCAAAAGCACTAATTAATGGCAGCTGTAAGTAACCGGTTGTTGTCTGTGTCTTGTGTATGTTTAATAGGCAACTGGATGTTTTCTGTAGCTTAGAGATATCATAACAAGTAATTCCCTGAAGAGGGTAGACCCTCTCCCTCATGCTAAACTTAAAGTGACTTATAAGGTTCCACTTCTCCTCAAAGACAACTTTATTTTCCTTTCTCAATGACAAGCCTAATATTATTATTGCATGTTGACTATGTGCAACAACTGCAAGCCAATGTTCATAGGCAGTGTCAGTATTTGTCTTCATTATTTCTTGAATTCCTATTTCTTTATTTGCCAATACTTCCACTGTAAGCCAGTGTTTTCAGTCTACACAATAAATAGTAAAAATAAATTCTACATTCATAAATAATACAAAATAAAATAATAATAATGATTAAAAGGTTCTATGATTAAATGTATTCTATTGGTCAAAGGTATGTTAAATCCACCTGTTGCCCACTACTAGTATTTCTTACCATAAGGTGTGCTAATACTAAAGATTCATATAGATTTAAAAAAATATATTTATGATTTTTTAATATATGTATATATATCGGTATCGGTCTTGAAAAGCAGGAACGGGTTGCACTGATCTAGAGCAGCTATTTTCACAATACGTATCTGTGGAACTGAATCAAACTAAATTAAGTGCCTCAACTCCTAATTCCTCAGGGTGGGGGGTCCCCAGTTAAAATATGATTATTTTGGGGGGTCGCTGCCTGAAAAGGTTGAGATCCACTGCATCAGGATATAATGTACACAGTCACACACGCATAGAAGATATGGAGATTGGAGATCAAAGAAAACGATAGGGGGGGGGGGGGGACGTGTAATTGGGGACCCATAAAATGTCCCTGGGACCCATCTAAAAGACCACCCTTGCATCCCAGGACCCATTACATTGAAAACCTAGCAACATCACTGACAAGGAGAGGAATCATTCGGAAGAGGGACACACTGACAGACTGATTCTTTCCTTTTCCACACCACAACTGGAACAATGAGTGTTTATTTATTCTTTGCTGAAATCAATGGATAATGTTAGTCACAGCATAGTGCATTTGCCCGATGTCCCTGTAAAACTACAAGGAATACTAACAAAGCCTGCATGCCAAGTGTGGAGTGGATGAAGGTTAAATGTTGCAACGCTTTTCCCATGAAATGAGAAGAAGAAATGTCATATGAAGAAAAAACATGCAAAAATTCAAAATGTCAAGGTCTCCTTTAAGGGTTTGCTTGTACACCATTGATTGATGTTATTGATTCTGACGGATGTGCACTGTTCAAGTCACAGATGCAATTTTCATCTCCTGTTTAGCATTTGGGGGACAAAAAGACGTGACAAGATTTGAAATTGCACACTCTCTCTCTCTCTCTCTCTCTCTCTCTCTCTCTCTCTCTGAAACCGTGTTAAAATTTACTAATGTTATCGCTGTTTTTTACAAGAAATGCATTTGCTGTTGATTTTGAGTCAATTATCTGAATTACAGAAGAACCAGAGAAAACAGTGTTTTGAAGAAAATGCAACATTGCTGAAAATGTAATCGGGCAAAAATGAGTAGAGTTGAGTCATGATCCAAGGAAAAAAATATTCCGATTTTACGACCTACCCACCATGAGGCTGATTTGAAAGGTTTGGGGTGGCGGTTTTTCCTTGGCCTACTGGCAGTGGGTGTGCAAAGTGCCATGGCAATCAGTCACTGCGTTCATGAAACAAACAAAAAAACGTATGGGTGCCCGAGGCTACTGCGTTCATGATTTGTGGCATTTTGTGCAAAATGGGCCCCTCCCACAATCTATGAAAGCCAATCGTAGCCAATCAGAAGGGCATATGAAACATCTCAACAGATACATCATGATCATGTGATCACAAAGATGATGTGTACCGATTTGCCTGAGTTTTGGACACAATCTGTAAGAGTAGTAGCACAAAGTGTGTTTTGAAGACAATGCAAAATGGTGGAAAATCTCGTCGGAAAGGGGCTGGGCCTGTGTGGGAAGTTGCGCCATGATCCAGGGAATCCAGAGAAAAGTTTGATTGTACGCCCTAAGGCTCAAGAGTTAGAGGGCAAAATGTGAATTTGCCTATTATAGCGCCACCATGAGGCCAAAATGTCTCTCTTGCAGAGGTTCTTCTAGGTTGGCCTATAATGGGAGTGTGAGTTTCATGCCGATTGGTCCAACGTTGCCAGAGATTAGTTGTTCACAGACAGACAGACAGATGGACAGACAGACAAACAGACTCATAGGCAGAAGGAGCAACACATAGTCCCTTGCCTTCGGCCCTTCCAGCCTCCTGGCAAGGATACTAATCCCTCACCTTCGGCCGTTCCGGCCTCCTGGCAGGGAAACAAATCACCTTATGGTATACAGTACCACCACTTCCACTCAAAGATCAGTGTTGTGCTTTAATAGTGGTTAATCCTCTACAGCTGCCTCAACTGCATGGATCCCCTACGACATGTTGATGAGAAATGTGCAATTCCAAAAGCCATCAAGCATAGCTGCTGGTAAGCACAGAGCACAGATGCAAGTCCACCTGAGGCCATTTCATGTCCTCATGAAACACAGATCCATAATGCTACTGTTCTTGTGGTGTACTGAAGGGCAGCGGCCGAATAGGGGACAAATGAGTATGGAGAGGTTCAGAAGCACAAAATGTGCGATATGATGCGATAGTGCGGACTAGCCAACACCAACTCGGGTGTTGTTCACGTTCTTCAAACACATTTCCTGTGATTCTAAGACTATTTCATTTAAGCTAATTTAACTTCACCAGACATAAACAGTAGTATACTAATCAGCACTCAAACTCATATTTGACTTGTTAGTGGGAACTATCTTCTAACCTCTATGCAAGACAAATCATGTCACACATGGTCATGGTCTCCCAGTGGACCCTAATTCTGGCATGGAGTTCATCCACCTTATTTTCCATTGCCAAATAAGGTGTCATTGACTGACATTGAACAAAAGAACGCTGGAAAGCAATGTTCGCTGAGTCGCATGGTGAGACGGGCTCTTCTTCCGCCTCCTGAGCCTCTTCCTCTCCGGCTCCTCTTTGTTATTGAATAGCCCATCTCAACAGCTTGTGTGTAGGCTCGCTTGAGCGCCTGATCCTAGTGGATAAAGTCTGTTTTTTGGTGAGCGATCACCGAATCTCTTAATCTCAGTAGTGTCTCTGTCATAACTCAAATAAATGGCTACTGTGGAGCTTATAAAAAAAGCGCAAGACATGTGTGTGGTGCCATCTTGATCATAAAACTGCTTCACTGCTTCATCAGTGTGTATACACATACATACACCCCCATCTTACATCAACACTATCCATCCCATGTCTATAATGCATTATAAAGCCTTCTAGTAAAAGGAAGTTCGTTAAAACCATTTTAGTCTGGTTGGTTGCCGCTGGTGGGGCTTTTTGACTCTTAAGTTGGTCTCAGACTACTGTTTTAAAATCTTAAACGATTTGGAAATCTGGTTGCATCACACACAACTGGATCATCTTATAGGATCATTTTATAAGATGCACAATACAAGATTTTAAAATTATAGCGGATCACACAAGATTATCAGGCTTGCCGGAGCAAAGCAAACGCAGTACCTAGACATGCTGGGATCACATGCGGAAGCAAATGTAAACAACGGAGCCTCTTGATCTTCCGGAGGCAACGGGCAAACGGTTCTGATATGTCCGGGATGACAAAACATGTTATATAGACAGTCGTTGCCATATGTTCTTGTCGATATTATCGACAGGCCTTAGCTGTCCAACGAATCACAGGTCGTTTTAACTGATTGCCGTGTCAAACGTCCTCTCTTTCACTGAATGTCTGTCTCCTTGCAGTTGCTTCTCTTGGTCGTGTGCCATCCTACCCACTCGTACAGCAGTGATGTAAACAACCACATAAATATCACACAAAATTATTGTCTGTCTGTGACCAATCTTTAATAGAGATTTGTGTGTGTTCCTGCGTGCGTGCGTGTGCCTGCCGGCCTGCGTGTGTGTGGAGGGTCTCATCACTATGATAGGGGAGGTCTGTCCTTCCTCAGGTCCTTCCTCACGATCTCTGAAGTGCTTCTGTGAAGACTACAGCTTGTACATTGTGACTTGTTACATTTAAGGGGAGCAGCCACACAGATCTACAGTAAATCATGTTCACTGTGACGCGTTACAGTGTGAGACAAAATCATGATCATTGTAGTGTGAGGGGAGCGGCCACACAGATCTTAATCATGATAACTGTGACATGTTACAGTGTGAGGGAAGTAGCCACACAGATCTTGTTAAGGGCCACTGGAACCGACAAATACATTCACTGTGATTTGTTCCAGTGAAGTGCACAGCAATCTTCACAGCAAACAGTGTGTGTCTGCGTGCGTGCATGCGGGCGTACGCACATGTCTTGGAAGCACAGGGTCAGGGTCGCGCTCCAAATCACTGAAAGCCCAGAGGGAACAAACTGAGTCTGTTAGAAATAGTGCAGAGACAAGCTTAACCTATTTTTAATAGTCCCCCACTCTCTATTCCTTCCTGTCTGAGCCTGCTCTTCTGAAGGTTAAAACTCAACCTATAAACAATACATCCACACGTGTGTGTGTGTGTGTGTGTGTGTGTGTGTGTGTGTGTGTGTGTGTGTGTGTGTGTGTGTGTGTGTGTGCGTGCGTGCGTGCGTGCGTGCGTGCGTGCGTGCGTGCGTGCGTGCGTGCGTGCGTGCGTGCGTGAAAGGAATACTAGCCTCGATCTCCAGGCTTTTATTGTTTAGTTCTGCCTTAGTTTAACATTGATTGTTTGACCAGCGTGTCGGGGTACCCAATATAGGAAGTGTTTCATTTCCCCAACCAACCAGAGTGCAGTGGGCGTCGCTCGTAATGTTGTGTTGACGGGGCGGGGGTTGACGGACAGATCGGTGAACCAATGGGATCACACCCATTCTCTCGCCGGAGATGTAAAACAGGAGGGCTAGTGCAGCCTAAAGTCGTAAACAATACAAAATGAGTCCAATATTTTATTAAGTGACACTCTAATATTGTTCCCATGAACTTTTGTTACACTTTCCCAATTCCTAATCAATTTTGGATCTTACTACACACTATACAGTGCAAAATGCAAAGATTATCCTTCATTCAAATGCCTCCAGACAATGCATTGAAGAAATGAATGTGCAGCACAACTGACAGGCGCAAATGATGGCTGAATCTTGACACTGGAATAACAATTTTACAGTACATTACAGCAGGTATTTCCAGCTCACACACTGAGGGTGCATACTTAAGCACATCAATTAAGGAGATAGTTGTGGAGATGTCAAATACTTCAGTGAAGCAGATCTTTAGCAAGCGGCGATACGCCATGTGTTGCATTGTGGCACCAGCTGTACTGGCGCTTCCCAGTGGGATATAGTTTGATGTTTTCCATAACTGCCACTCTTCCGCTTTGTTGAGATCCCTCAAAGGGGGAAAAAAAATATTTGACAGGTAAACGTCTGGTGATGTACACAAAGACTTCACAAAAGTCCTAAGAGTTTGCCACATTACTAACAGCAATAAAAGAACAAGGAAGCATTCAACTATACGTTTTCATTCCTGTGATTCATGGTTTCCTTAATAATCTTGCATACTACAATTGACTTCTTTTTTTTTCCTGCCTTACCTCAAAAGTATTAATTGTAATGCAAATGCATATAAACAACGATATTCACAATTATTATACGTTTATTCATCCAGTGATTTGTTATTCCCTGAATTTAAATTGCGCTGTGTCGGCACATTCATTCTCACCCAAGTCTAGCATTAATAGGTCAGGATTTTGCATAATATCTTTGGGCTGCAGAAGAAAAACTATTGTATACAGTATTCAATTTAAAAGAATTCTCTTGTCAATCTTTTGCCATCTACAACGCTGCTATGAAGGGCTGTGGGGAGCAAGGTTGCTGGGCTGCAGAGAATTTACTCTTTAAAGATGAGGAAAAGAGGCAAAGCAGAAATGCTCAGCAAAGAAAGTAGATATTGTACAGTACAGTCGGTCCAGTGAAGGCAGCGGGCTGTGTATGACAGCTTCAGCTGCAGGAGCATAGTGTGTATGTGATATGGGGGACACACTGTAATTCACTCGTAATGAGATGAATGTGGAACGGGATGAGGAACCCAAGGTAGGGCGAGGACTCAGGAGCTGACGTACGGGCATCATTGCTCTACTCGGGGAGCGGTCAGTTTGTCTTTGCTCCGTCACTGAGGAAGGATGAGGCTGGGATGGAAGTAGGATATGTGAAGCAGAACAAACAAATCAGTGAAGAGATCGCAGTTGTATTTATATACTGTGGTGATTGCAACAAGGATTGGCTGTGGTGAGTGGAGGCAGGTGTAGTGGATACGGGTGATTGTGAATGGGGAGAGGCTAATGAGTGAAAGCAGATGTGGTAGATAGGGAAGCGATTGAGAATGGGTAGTGGTCGTGATAAGCAGAGGGTGCATGGTCTCTTCACCTGAACTTGCGTTGAACACAAATTCATTATTGGAGGGGTGCAGGAATGGGAGGACTTATTTATGATTTTTACTTACTTGTGTGGCAGTGTCGCGCATCAAAAATAGCAGAACTGTAAGCTCACAACGTGCTGTGATGCATTGTGAGCTTGTAGACTAGCTATTTTACTTATATTATATAGCTTGCAGAGCATATATAATAATATATATTATCGTAGCTATATTTTAGGTGCACAACACCGCCGCACACAAGACACAACTAATGTTAACTCGGGCTTAAGACGGTTGTGAATGGAAAGTCTCTGCCTGCCCTGTCATCTCTGCCGTCTCTCTCTCTTTCTCTTTCACTCACTCTCTCTCTCTCTCTGTCTCTCTCTCCGGAGGGAGAGAGTGCTGCTGGTTCTGGAAGGCTCTCCCCGCCGCCAGTACAAGACATCCTCTCAGCGGCCCGTCAGTACTAACAGACGCCATCAGTCACAGCGCCCTCAGAAACCACTCGCTTCCAATCTCACCACTGCTGCGAAGGAAACAGCCTGAGCAAGTCTCGCAAATCCCATCCCCTGTGTGCTCTGCAAGCAAAGACATACAGTATAGATGCTAGATCACACGGCCGAACATGCACATGTGCATATCATGCATATGTGTGCACACAAATGCAGACATGAGGGATATGCAGTCAACCACAACTACACACACATGCGTGTGCATGCACACACATACACACACACACGCACGCTTGCCCGCTCACTCACACACACACACACACACACACACACACACACACACGCGTAAGGTTGCACTCAGGTGCGTGCGCGCGCACACACACACACACACACACACACACACACACACACACACACACACAGTGCCCCCTACTTCCATCCCACCTTCTCTTTTGCTGTTTGCCAATATACCATAGGCCGAACATTGCAATCGTGAATTTCATTGATCCCCACTCAGGAACTGCATTCTTTTTTCATTGTAGACATATAAAATTCTTATAAGTACTATAAGAGTTGTTTCCAACTGTATATAGATTTTCCTGACGAACAGGTATACCATAGGCTACTAATAGTTAATTCATAACTGTGTTGGATTACTTATGTATAGCCGATTATTTACGCTATATTGCCTGCCTTCCCTCTCGTAAACAAGAAAGGTAATGTTTGTTTTGTGTGATTGTTTGATATATTCTTAAGTAAATGTGATGCAGACTATAGAATGAGCCATGTTGATGACGGCACATTATAATATTAAGCATCAATATCTGACACACAATCCACTCTTCTTCATCCATGTCACAATCATTTCCCAGATCCACTTGTCTGTGTCAGCTCCTGCACCTCTGTGACTGACCCACTCCAAAGACCCTGCAACACACAGACACAAACATTCATAGTCACTAAAAAGTAAACATTACATCACCACATTCAATTACCTTTTTAGAATGTAATCTCAGGTGTTCTGTACAAATACAGTACTTGGGCTCTATAGATTATTTCACCCACTTTTTTACTTGTGATGCCTGTTAACCTGTGATGTGACAATAAAGCTGATTCTGATTCTGATTATTTTAAGTCAAAATGGTGTAAACTAGATTAAAAGCAATCACCTTTCATACTGTATCAATACATTCTTGTGTCCCATTACCATGTTTGGAAGAACCACTGCCATGTGATGATCATAACTCTGCCTAAATGTAGCTGTCACAACACTGATGAAGTTAATTTTATTCACGTTGTTTTGTCTGGTGTTAATTCAGTAAATGGTATTTGTAATCTAGCCAGCTGGAATTCTTACATTGCTGTTTTCACCAACTTTGATAGATTATGTATCATTTTTGTCTGGTGTTTTTGATATAAAGTAGTCGACAATATGGGGTGTCTATAGTCAGGACATGAAGGTGGCAGAAATGGCCTTTGAATATAAACTAGATAACACATTAATAAATAAATATGAGTATTTTACTGTGTTATTACACTAAAGATAAATAGGCTCTGAACAGTACTGTAACAAAAATAACAAATGCAGCATGCTAATGCACACACACACTTGAGAAACATAATTTACCCTCGCCCAACATAATACATTAACAACTGGTAACTTGAGTTTAAAACTTTTCAAGAGAGAAAGAACAAATCACCAACCGTAACTAAACAATCTAGACACCAAATTAACCGTACTTGTTGTGGCAACGGATGCACATTGACTGGAGATCTGAACAGAAATTATATGAGATGGGAATCAATAAAACAATGAAACAACGTAGCAGAGCCAATTAATCATAGCGAGCCATGTCTCCAAAGGGGTGCATATTGATTGGTCACTGCTTAATAGTATCTTAAGCATTTGCAGTTGGTGTTAAAACTCAAAATAATTTGCATCTGTACTCCATCCTGCTGTGGCCTGTACGTCTATCATTTCACTAACTTGCTTAATATTATAATGTGGCATCTTCAACGCGGCTGCATCCATTGCAGTACATTTACATGAGAATATCAAAAAATCTTAACAAAACAAACATTACCTTTGTTGTTTACACCATGCCAGTCAGGATGTTCATTTCCTGGTTCTTCCTTTGCCAGTGCTATGAAAAATGCGGTTGGCCAACTTAAGTCCACGATAAAGTACAGCGTGTGCGTGTGTGCAGTTAGTTTGCTGATGGAAATTACACTGCCACAACAATGCACCTAGAGCCATATGAAATCCGTTTTATTTTTTTCCCAATTCCGTTTTATTTTTTCCCAAATTCTGTTTTTTCCATTTTAATATTTCTGAATTCTGTATTTTGCTTTTTATGCTCATTTTTACCATAAAAAAAAGTGTCTGGTAAGTGGAAATGAATACATGTTCAAGATATAACAGTCCATACATGGCCCTTGTTGTGTTATACGCAAAAATGTTCCCAAAATAATTCGGTGACTTCGGTCTGAGCATGCGCAAAATGGCGTCGCGCATGTATTATTGTTTCTATCGTCTTTCTAAGACTATTTCTACGTGGACTTTACTGTTTATAAAGTAGGATGTGGCCATGCAAAATGGTGGTGTCCCGTGGATTTGTAAAAATTCGCGGTAAAAAAAAATATTTTACCGCGATTTTTTTTTTTTTTTTCAAATTCTGCAATATTCCGTGTTTTATTCCAATTCCATTTTTATTGGTCATTTCCGCGATTCCGTCCGCGATTCCGTTAACACGGATTTCATATGGCTCTACATAATGCACCCTATGTCCTCCCTTCTGCTTGGGCTTACTGTCTTCATCTGGCCCACCATTCTCCTCTTGCATATGTACGCTTACCACTTGGTGGAATACTGTCCATGAGGCATCTGAAAAATCTCTGACTCTGCAGGGTTCACATAGTTGTTGATGTTGTTGTTGTTATTTGGTCACTTTTGCATGAAATCATGTAAGTTTACCCATATGGAACTTTGATCTGCTTTGTTTCCCTACTATGATTACCGTTTCAGTGTGTCATCAACCCTTTAGTTGGTACAGTATAGTACAGTACATACAGAAGGAGCCACTTTTACCTCAATGATCTGTCCCAGTAGTTTCAGTTTCAGTTCTTTCAGTTTCTTCTTTATTTTTGTGAATTAATAACCTACTTCATCATACAACAGTGTTGCGCTACATTTGCGAAAATAGCCGATTTACACGCTCAGCTATTTTCAATATTTTAGAACATTGTGAGTGTTTTAAGTGTGTCTGTGGGTTTTATAAATATTGAACCAATGAAAAGTGCTGAGCGTTTGACTAAATATTAACTACATTGGATCCATTGGAACACAGGTTATTTGGAAAGCAACCGTTTTGGACATACTGTACAAGGTTTCCACCCGACAGCGACGATATATTAGTTATCTGTAAATTCTCAAGCCCGGCCTCCCATTGACCCTAAAGAATGAGCAGATCTACAAGCTCACAACGTGTAAGCTTGTGGATCGGCTATTTTTGTTTTGTGACATGACCTGCAACATCCAACACACTGGATAGTTCTCATCCCTGTAGTTTTAGTTTTATTCTCCACGCTCTCGCTACACTAGGTGATACATTCACCTTCAGCCCACCTCCGCCATCCTCTGGTTCATTTCCCCATACAAATCTACACACATATCAATCACCCCTCACCACCTCCACACACACACTCACACACACTTCCATTTCACCACCTCCGCTTTCCTCGCTCCTCTCTGTAAACCTCTCTCGCTCCTGCGCCTTAAACCACTTCCAGTGCATATGATGTATACAGAGCTTTACATACATATAAATATTGGGGCCTATTTGACATGCCACAGGGTATGGCAGGCTGCATCACACTATCAGAATGGCGGTCGAGCTCTGCAAATCTCTCTCTCTCTCTCTCTCTCTCTCTCTCTCTCTCTCTCTCTCTCTCTCTCTCGTTTGTTGGGACTCAGTGGCCACGGCAGACCCGGACTGGCAGACCTATCGAACTGTGGCATAATAGATGTAATACATCAATGTGTTTGAGCTGAGAGCCTTTAATTAGGCCTTCCTGCTCGTTTCATCAATCCCCCTGCCCCCCCCACCCACCCCTGGGATTTGGGGGAGGGTGGGGTACCACAGACAGGTCTCCTGTATTGCATGTGAATCACCATGCCTCCACCTCCTCAGGCTCTCGTTTGTCCCTGAAATCAGCGGCCCCAAACCAGCCATATCCTCCTCGGCTCTCAGGCCACGGGAGCGCCTGTCATTCATGTCTGAGAGGTCAGACGGTATTAAATGCTAATTCTGAACTAAATGCCAATAATTAAAACATTAAAACATGTCGCTCTCCAGGATTTGACATTGACAACGAGAGCTGCTTTCTTTCAGACAGCATCGTGGATGGTCAGTCTGAAACGGCTGGCTCCTGAGATGTGATTTGTTTGTGTTACTAAGAAAAGGCTGCTCACTCGTAGCCGCGATGCAGGATTTATTTGAATGAGCATCCACCGTTTCGACCTAGCAAGGTCTTCTTCAGGGAATAACACAGCGGAAAAACAACCTCGCATTTATATGGGAGGACACAGGTGATCTCCATTGGAGGTGTGCTTGCAATCAAGATTCAATCAAGTAGCCCTACCTGGGCAGGTAACAATGCACTTGTCAAATACATCAAGAATGCTTCTAAATGTACAGAATATATTAAAGATATTATCATACGTCCAATAATAATTAAAAAACGGAAGTGACAAACACGAAACAAACACAAAACCTAACAGACAAACAGACAAACACGCAAACACGCACACATCCAGTTTGCCAATTGTATATATAGATTTTTGGGCATATTGTTACTACCCCACAAATATACTAAGACATGTATAGATGTGCGTGCGTGCATGCAGTGAACTGAATCCTCGTCCACCATTTCACCAACAAAGAGACCAATCTAATGCTTTAGCCATTTCCTGTTTGCCATCTCCAACTGTACATCACATGACTCCAAGCTTGGATGCTTGACAACATGCCTGTTGAACCAAACCAAACCAGAGATATCTGCACTCTGCATTTACAATTTACAATGTTCTTTCACTGAAGCCTCCTGGACATCCACCGACATTAACGTCAAGGGCTGATTGATGCAAGAGGACAGCAAGGAAGATAGCTCCTTAAAGGAACAAATGGAGCTCTTTTTTTTTTCAATATCATCTCCATATTGGTCCACACTATTAATTGCTCACTATGGGATGGTGCCATTTCTTTCTTTTTTGTGTCTCAGAGATGGACTGTGGATGGTTGGAAAATGTTGATGACATCTGAATATTACTTGAATATTGTATTGTCTGTAACCAAGTTAGATGCTTAATGTCACAGCCCATGGCCCACAGGAGGATGCAGGACTAAGGCCCGTTTGTTTTGATAAACAGCAGTGTTTGCGTCTCCACTCAGTGCGCACTGCTGGGGGGTTAAAACCCAAACTTATTCCAATCATGACGATGTGATTAGTGTCATTCAACAACGTAAGCCTATACAAGAAACAGACAGAACGTGTGGGCTATTTATTCGGATTTAAGCTGGTTTCTACGTTCCATCATTGATAAATGAGGGCCAGAGTGAGTAGACAGAAATTATCTTATAATGAGCATTGGTGTGGAGAAATGATATAAAGACTATTCCATACCCTGGGATTGTGCACACCCAAACTATATGCAGGTGTAGCAGGATGGCCGCTGGTTCTCATGCTGCCCACAGCATCCTCCACCCACTCATCAGTGGGCTGATTGGTACCTGCAGTATTAAGGCAGCGCACCTCGTGCCCACATCAGCTGTCTGGGTGCATGTCGCCACGCTCTTCCTCGGCGGATGCGTGTCCTCATTAAACTCGTGTCCTCTAACCAAGCTGGCCCGGTGGGCTTCAGTTTGTTGTCTCGTTACGCATCAGTGCAGGTATGTCTCTCCATCTTACAGTTTAAGCGATGGCTTGGATATAATGTTGTGGTCATGAACTTGAACTTGACCGTTTGTCGTGTCATTATAGCCCCTGTGTGCTACAGCACTTACTTGTGTGTGTCACTTAACCACGCAAAGAATGTATGTTGGCGATCCTCCCTCTCCGCAGTATAACACGTTCATTTGGTGTCGTTGGCACTACGGTGAATGTAAACATTGGGCTTTTGTTATTTCAGTTTTGCTCCTACCCATGGTCCCCGCCATTGCGAACCAAGCGCTCTGCCCTTGCATACGTGGTAGGTTCAGTGCAGGATTAAAGGAAGGGCTTTAGGTGCTGAAGCACAGGGCACCAACCTTGGGGGGGCACCAAACGGCGGGGAGAAAGTGAAAAAAAGACTGAACTATCGCCGAAAAGCGCCAAAATTTAGAAGCTGGGGCTGCTGAAGGAGCGCTAAAACTGTGAAACGCGCCGGTGAAGAGTCAATTTCGTGCGCCGCCCCTCCCCCCTGACAAAGCGGTCCCGGGGGGACCGAAACGGGTCGTGGCACTGGGCACCATGAAGGGTTAATCCGGCCCTGTCTGTCTGTCTTTCTGTTCTTGTCTCTTTGATTTCAGTATTATCAAATAGTAGGCTAACATGGACACCTGTATTTTCAGGGCTGGTGACACACGTGCTGCTTTGCGGTATATTAAAGTGGGAGGGACCACATTCCCTTGCTGGGGTTTTGTATTGGCCGGGTGGGAAAAGCTGTCCATGGAGCTGAGCCTATCAGCTCCTTCCCCGTCGCTGGCTCTCCGCCTCAATGTGGGTCATCCGTTATTGTATTCTTGTTTCATTATTTTCTTAACTTTGTTTCTATCATTTTGGTCCATGTGAGTTTAACAAATCCACGGTGAGGCCTCGAGGGCCATTCAAGCAAGCCGCAAGTGGAGCCTGCAGTACCACCACGGCCCAAGAAACGATCACGCCAGAAGGAAATGTTTGGATCGGGGGGGAGTCTGGTGCAGCGCTCAGGTCCTGGACCTGGTGAGACGAAGGAGGTGCCCGGCCAGGGGGTAACCCACAGAGCCTAGTCCCTCCACGTGCCAGAGCCTCCCCCAGTCCCGGCAGAGTAGTTCCGGAGAAGCGGACTGAGTGGCCCTGTCTTTCCCTAGAGGACTGACCATGGGTAGCTACCTGGGACGTAAGTCGGGGCTTGATCAACCCCGGCTGGGTCACCTGGGCAAGGGTGTATGTTGTTGAGAGACCCGAAACACCCGATGATGACTCTTTATAGCAACTGCCCATGTTGTGTGAAGCCCCCGGCCTAGGGCGCAATCATCTAGATGGCGTAGTTGGCCACCCGCATTTATACTGCCCTGTTACACAGGCTTTTGGGTTTTGCGCTCGGTAGTGCTGCCGATGAATCCTTTTTGCGTGTGGTGTGTGTGACAACCCAGTCATTTACGACCTGGCACGTGCGTGCGAGTGCTATGGACATGATATCCAAAGCGGCCGTCAGCCTATAAAAGGATGTTTGTGGACGCGGCCGCTAAATCAAAGATCTTTATAACTTTGTATCGCTGTCTGTTCTGCTGTTCTCTGTGTGGCGTTGTGTTTTGTATACTGTAACCCCGAAGCTAAAGTCCATCCAGTGGATGGGGACCTTAACCATGACAACAGATTCTATAGCCTGTGGTAGCACATGCTTAAGGTCTCCAAATGTCCGGTGTCACAGTGTCACTGTTTTCATAATGGATCCTTTGGGGTCATACTGTACCAGTTAACGGTTGCTCCACTCTAAATTAGATAAATGGAGTAATTGTAAACTATATTATTTTGCCGCACGTATACTTTTCGTACAAGGTATTGTTTATTTAGGCTCTAGAGTAAACCTTTCAGGACCTTAGCAAGTCAAAGGAATGAGGCCCCCTGAAATTAGGCTTACACACAGAGAGCAAGGAAACCCATTGGCGCTTCTTCACTCAACTGTGAAGAACTGGACAACTCTACCCTGCGACTCCTACAGTACACAGTCTAAATAAGAGAGGCATTGCTGATCAGTTTAGTTTAGTAGTGAAAATTTAACACAACCTGTCTGCAGGGAGTGTTGCGCGGGACGAGTAGGACGAAGGCTCTTTGTCCGCCCGGTGGGGGCTCCTCACTGGCAGGTGAGTCAGTAGGATACAACAGCAGTGACAACACACAAATGTGTGGGGAGGAATTAAGTAGCATAACGACAAAATTGGGGAGAACAAGGGGTAAAAAGCTGAAACAATACATAAAATAAAATAAGGTAACATACTAGTCTATAGCTCCTACAGGGGTGTTGCTAAAAATGGGGAGATTTGCAAAAGCAGATGTGTTTGATATGGTGAAAATGTTCCAGCAAGCTTGTAGCTCACCAGAACTTGCATAGAGACTGCAAAGTGTGGTCAATGCCATAGACCACACAATTGCAACGTCTCTACTATTATGGAGGTTTGCAAAGAGTTTCATGTCAAGGCCTGTCAAAGCAGAAGTTCTGTCCCACTGGATGTGCCACTCCAGCATACAGTAGCATGCTTTTCAATAAATCTTAAAAAGAAAATGTTACGGAGGTTTGCTGAGTTTCACATCAAGGCCGCTTCTCTTTGTTGGAAAAACCTTTGAATAAACTAGAAATGCATTGACAGCTCTGGAACTTCACCTGGCAAACCATACAGCACATGACATTTGAAAGTACAAGTGGTTCAGACGGTCCTTCTGTAATATATTGATACATTTTGTGATTGTACAATAACAGAAGATCATCATTTTTGCAGGAGTTTTTAAAGTAGGAAATAGCAGCATACATTCTGCCCCACACTGGATGTGCTACTTCAGCACAGCTTGCTATAGAACATTGGAATTGATTGAGAAAAAAGGTGCCTGGCATGGGTTTGATAACGAACAACAGATGGCATCATTCTGTTATCCATCTTGTCAAGGATCCTAAGTATTTTTGTTTTGTTTTGGCGGATACACACACACACACACACACACACACACACACACACACACACACACACACACACACACACACACACACACACACACACACACACACACACGTGCACAACAATTCCCTGAAATACTGATTTGTAAGTATATAAATATTATATTGTGGCTTGACTCCATATTTCAGTGAAGATGGACTGCCCACAGTCTGTTAATTCCACGGAAGCTAATCCCCTCAGTCTTTTGCTAATATATCCATTACATGAGTGATGCTCCCATAAGCCAGTCCTAGTCAGTAAATAATTCTGGTTAATTAAAGCCAAGACATCTATCTTTGCCTCCGCTTTGTGTGCAGACTTTTTGAGAGGCATGTTCCATTAATAAAACACTGGTTATCACTACTGTTGATGCCATTTCAAACCTGTTAATTAGACTGTAGATTTGAAATGGAAATTGCAACTAATAATTCACGGGAATAGGGGAGATGACACTTTATTTTCATGATTGCAAACCACTCATTAAGCACAGCAGTATAGGATGAATAAATGTAAAACTGATACATTGATATTCATGCATTTTTAGTGTGTGGTGCCTAAGGGGCGAGCCTCTATCTACAGTAGAAGAGCATTTTTCTGTATGTACTGTATGTCCCCCAAATCTTGGTGGCCATCCGTCAGTCCGTCCATCCATCCATCCGTCCCTACAGTACGTCCATCTGTCTGTCCATCCGTCCATGTCTGTCCGAGATTAATCTCACAAACCACATTTCTTGTGCACGCTTCCAGTAGACCAAGGAAGTCAATCCTCAAATATTTTTCACATTTTCCGCAGGTCTGAGAAGGACACTGATTCTACTGAGGTGTTTGGTGGATTGTTTTGCTTCCCTGATTGGCCAACCCAAACCGGATTGGCAGAGCATCACGGCATGTTTGTACCACAGTATAAGCGAGCTTTGTGCAACATTTGTGCCGCATAGCCAATATAAGTGGCAAATTGGCAAAAAGTGGCAGCGTATGCACTGGAGCAGAAAGTAAATGTGATAATGGCAGTAATGTTGGGATGGAGGAGAGGGAAGCCATCTTAAATAAAACATTGTATTTGATTGTGATCATTTCTAGGAGGATGAGGAATATGCTATTATGAACTGTAGTGGCTACCAAAAGGAAATAGATAGCATTGTGGATGAGCTGAGGGACGTGGGTTTTGAAGAGGTGACTTTAAAAAGAGTATTAGTGCAGCAGAGGATAACACAAGGATGTTTCTGGACTTTAACCATTTGAAAAGTACCATTTTGAAATGTGGTAATCAGGGAGGAGGTTAATGAGTGTAGAATTGAGGAACAATGTTAATTATATATTTTCTAAAATGTGTGTGTGAGGGCAGTGGGTAGCAGCATGGCAGTTCTCCAGAGGTGCATAAAGTAAATGGCAGACTGCAGGCAAGGAGACAAATGAAAAGTAATGGCTGCTTTGATGTGCATTAAAGTGATTGTAAACAGCGCAAACTGTATAGATCTTCAGTCTGGATTGAAATGCTGAGACAGTTTGATTACATTTAGTGTGAAGCTTGATCTCAAAGCCATGGGCCCTATAGGAAAATACTCTCTCCTTCTGTATGTTTTTAAAATCTTACATAATC
The DNA here is from genome assembly GCF_963454915.1 of Gymnoscopelus microlampas. Taxonomy (NCBI): domain Eukaryota; kingdom Metazoa; phylum Chordata; class Actinopteri; order Myctophiformes; family Myctophidae; genus Gymnoscopelus; species Gymnoscopelus microlampas. The sequence continues at coordinate 19,405,871 of NC_139962.1, forward strand.
GCAATACAGGTGAGGTATGTAGCAGTTAGTTGAACTCAACCTCTCCCTCTCCCAGGCTGTGGTCCCTGCAGGATGGTACCGGGAGAACAACCTCGCCCTTAACGTCGACAAGACCAAGGAGCTGATCGTGGACTTCAGGAGGCCGCGGAGAGATAATGCGGATGCATGATGGAGATCCTCATCGATGGAGCTGCAGTGGAACGGGTCAGCGAGTTCAAGTTCCTCGGAGTACACATCGAGGAGGAGCTCAAATGAGAGACACACACACCACACACGTGAAGAAAAAAGGCTCAGCAGCGACTTTACTGGCTCTGCCACCTGAAGAAGTTCGGAGTAGGACACCGCATCCTCAGCAGGTTGTACTACAACAGCTCAGTTGAAGGCGTTCTATCAGTCTGTGTTATGGCCTGGTATGGAAACTGTACTGCCCGAGAAAAGAAAAACTTACAGTGAGTGGTGCGATCGCAGAGCGCATAATGGGAAGCGAGCTCCCCTCGTTCCAGGAACTGTACAAAAAGCGATGTGTAGTCAAAGCCCAGTGCATCATCAAGGACAAGCAGCACCACGCAGCCACAAACCCCTACTACGACCCCGGCCGGGCAAGGAGGCCTACTGCAGTATCAAGAGCAACACCATTAGGTTCATGAACAGCTTCCACCCGGCTGCCGTCAGACCGCTGCCTGACGACAGCACCGCCTGTCTCAGACTTTTGCTCTTCCTTGGACCTACCTGTGGATTATACCAGGGACAAGTGACTTGGACTTATTTTTTGCTCTTCCTCATGGACCTACTTGCGGATTATACCAGTGTCAGTTTACCTTATGTGGATTATGTGGTCGACACACGCTGACACTTTCTTTGCACCATAATCCCATGTACAACTCGCTGACTTTTGTGTTTTTTTCTCACACCTAACTAACGTCGATAGTAGCAAGTACAGTGTACATTATGCTGCTATGCTCATGCACCTTTATATCTTATCGCAGGTATACTATGTGTAAATATGTAGATTTTTGTTTGTTTTCTTTGATTGATCTCTCTTCCTCCTTGACCCCCCCCCCCCCCCCCCCCTTCTTCTTTTTTTCTATGGAAATAACAAAACAATAGAACTTGCACAAAAACTAATTTCACCCACTGTTTTACTTCTGTAAACCTGTGATGTGACAATAAAGCTGATTCTGATTCTGACTGTATGCTGTCAATAACAGATTTAACTGTGTCTATAAAACAAAATAAAGCCATGAACCTAGTGGCATTTTCATAAATGAGCCTTGCTACCCCCCTGCTGTTTAATGTCTTGGATTGTTTCATTCGCCTCAGAGCACTGTCTGCAATGCCCCCTAAACTCCCCTGTCCAAGGGACTGGCAGCAGGTTGGCACCCTAATGCCCCGTGCCGGCCACCCACCAGGCCTAACCATGTTCTCCACTTCATTTACCTTATGGCCCTCTCCTCTGCTAGACCAAGGCTAAGGGTGAAATGCACAGACAGACATGCCACCTGCAAGCAATCTCACCAGCTGTCCTCTGGGACAAAACAAAGCATGCAGTTAGTTTTGTTTACATTTTGACAGCATGTTGTTCATTTTACCTGCCAGTGAATGTTCAGCCTCTCTCTGGTTCTCTGTTTGGTAGGCTATGTCACCGTGACCTATCAGCCATGTGAATGTGACAGTGGTGCAAAAGCCATATGGCAGCTTGTTATTCTAATAGGCTTATGGAATTGATGGCACTGCATACGTTTTTCAAACAATAGAGAGAGTTTGTATCTGGCTCTTGCACTTTGTCTTGACTTTTTTCTCCATGACATTTACCCCTTGTAAGATTGCACTGTGCATTGTGACAAATTGGTGGAGCAGTGGTGGAATAAGTACTCCAATGTTTTTACTTAAATAAAATTCAAAGTTTGACTTGCAATGTGTGTGATTGCGGCACATACTGTATGAGCTTAGATCAAGCAAGAATAAAATAGGGCTGAAGTGGCTAATTTATGTTTTGTAATAATCCAAATCTACAAAATAACTAATTGGTTTTCAAATAATTCGCCGGCGTTCGGGTGGCGCAGTGGTGAAGTGCCTGCCCACCACCGTGGAGGCTGTGGGTTTGAATCCACCGTGGTGCATCCGGCTTCGCGGGAGGGAAGCCGGGCAGGCAGGGTGATAATAGGCTCTATGCACAGCAGCCATATTGTGAAGACATTCACAGGTGTTACCGATGATACTAATGAAGGCTCTGTTCCATTCTGGTCAAACAGAGTGAGAGTGCTGAAATTGTGCATGTTGGCCCACTGGAAACACTCTGCTACACCAGAGGGTCTAAAATGTGGTCCAGGGACCCTAATGGTTCCTTAAGCGGTTTCCAAATGGCCCCTTACGGGTGTGTAACTCTTGAGAGTGTACTTTGTACACTCTCAGAGTTATGGGTGTCGTGGAAAAAATCTGAGAACCACTTTGCTACACTAAATGGAACAGAGCCTTCATTGGTAGCATTGGTAACACCTGTGAAGGAAGTGATAATATGGCTGTTGTGCATAGAGCCTCCTACAGGCTGGGGCAGCACCTGTCAGCAGGGAGTGTTGGGCGGGAGGAGTAGCGTGAAGGCTCTGTACGTCCTCCGGGTGGGGGCTCCTCACAGGTAGGTGATGCAGTAGGATACAACAGTGACAACACAGAAATATGTGTGGGGGTGGCATAACAACTAAATTGGGGAGAAAAGGGGTAAAAAAAATGTTTTCAAACGATTGTTGTGGAGTAAAAAGTACATTATTTGCCGCAGAGATGAAGTGGAGTAGACGTATACAGCAATGTATAATGGAAATATTCAAGTAAAGTAAAAGTACCTCAAACCCTAACCCTATTTAGTAACTTTCCACCATTACAATTTAGAATTATTATTTATGTTGACCATTACAGATTTATTTTATGGACTGTCTATGTTTAAAGTAGTAATCATAGCAGCACATATGAGGCACCATTGACACAGTCTGTACTTTGTAAATAATGGAAAATGGGATGCTAATGTGTTTTCATTCGTCAAGCCTAACCCTCAGGGTGAACATAACACATTAGATGCTCAATGATGCCTTGTTTGTAGGATGTATACAGTACCATTTTGACTGTTACTTTGGACTTTCTAAAAATACTTTGGATTTTTAGAAAATCATTGTCCAATTGATATAATGTTTTATCAATTCAATATAATGTTATATATCAATTGAAAAATCATCCTCCATTTGAACTTTTTTCCTACATTTGACAAAACATTGCGTTTCCATACTAAACCTTCTGTATTCATTGTACAGTATCTGTATATTTTAGTATTCATGTTTTTAATAAGTAATTTTACCTGGATTTGTCTGTAATTTTCTGAGAGCAGGAGAAACACTATAGTAACTCAGGGACAGTGGTGAAGGCATATTTCAGAGTATTTCTATGCACCAAAACAATCATGAAAATCATGAAAAAATCTCTCAGCCCTCTTTCTCTGCAGTCTGGCACTCTCATCCATGCAAAGAATGCAAACTATTTCGGAGATCATGCACATTTCATTTCCACCCATGAATTCTGAATACTCAATCTGGTTTTCCATTTTCTATCTTTCAGTGGATTTGCAAAGGCAGATGAAACACGTACAAAAATACCGACCTTAAATCGACACTTGGAGCATGTGTGAATGTGCTCCCCCCAATCCTTCCCTTTTTTTGTTTTTAATATTAAAGCCTTAAAGGAGCACTTCACCCATTTTCAACCTTATCTTCACAGAATTGGTCATCACTTAATCATTAACAGTATTTCTGTCTACGCCTCATTGGTAGGCTGTGTGGCCAGTTCAAAGTACCAATGACATAATCGATGGGAATTCTGAGCTAATAGAAACTACAGCCTTTCTCTCCCAATAGAAGCCATTGTTCTTGCACTAATAAAAAATAAAAACAAAGTTTAAAATCTTGTTTGAAATGACCAAACCTGGCTACCGATGATGTCACTGGTAGGCAGGTTTTTGAACTGTCCACATCCCTCCTCTGAGACACAGCCCAAATAGACAGAAATAGTGCCATCTTATAATGAGCATTAGTGAGGACCAATTGTATGAGAAGAAGTTGAAAATGGGTGAAGTGGTCCTTTGAGGGGAAAAACATAGATATGTGGACAAAAAAAAAGGGGGGAAAAAGCTAGACAGAAACATATTTTTTTTGTCATTACCAGGAAGAATGTGTTGTGTCACTTGTGTGCTGGTAAAGGGATACTTAGCTGAAACAATATCATAGTGGGGATTAAGTAGTAAAGAACGTTTGAGAACCATTGCCATAGCGGAACAGAATCTGGATTATTCACAGTAATGCGCACTGATTCAGAAAATACACCACCGTGAAGCCACTCAGCATTCTCTGCATCCAAAACACAGAAGTTACCCTACCTCCAATATCTACAACGACTACAACGTAAGTAAATCAAACCAAGCAAATAAAAGTGATTATACAATCCTGACATTTTGTTATTGCTCCAATCAGTCCTTGACTAAATAGGTTTTTACCACTCCTTATTCATTTTTATGACCATGCTCTTGTCTCTGCCACAGTAGTATTGAGAGCTTTTGGGAGATTAGGCGAGAGTGCATGAGTGTGTGCCTTTGTGTGTGCGTGCGTGTGAGTTGTTTTCTTGTATAACTGTTCTACATTGATGCAGAAGCACATTAGTCATTAAGTTCAGGCAAGTTATCCTGAAGCCTTTAGTCCTATAGATATATATACTTGCATTTAACATTACCATATCATGGCTGGATTTTCCCTACATTAGGTTGATCATAATTACAGTAGGTCTATATATTTAGTTTATTGATGCGAGTTCCATTATAACCACTTGCCGCGACCAGGAAATAATGATTTACAAGTGAAAAACACATTGTTGAGTGACAAGATGTTACAATGAGGCATACATTAGAATGTACCCTCCCACACCACCACCAGTACGCACGCACACACACGCGCGCACACACACACACACACACACACACACACACACACACACACACACACACACACACACACACACACACACACACACACACACACACACACACACACACACACACACACACACACACACACACACACACACACACACACACACACCACCCCTTTCTGTCCCTCTCTATCAGGCAAGGCTAACACTGGGGCCAGGTGAGAGGCTGAGGAAATACGAGCATTAAAGACCTTCAAGGGCACCTCTGGCGCTCAGCGTTGTGATGGATAAACAACCACGTCTATAGAAAGATAGCCTTCCAGCCCACGAGTGATTCATGGACTGCACAGAAAAGACAGATCAGTTCAGACCTGGCATCCTCCATCGCTGCAGATGGCCTTAGCCATAGCACTTTACTGTCTTTAAAGGGACCGCGTGTGCACGTGTCTAGAATTGTTTGCTGAATGTGTGTTCTTAATGGCGAAATGACAGATTCTCTGTACAGTGCATTGGTTATTGCACATTTAACTTTTTTTTAAACCACAGTGAAATATCCAGCTTTGAATACCAGAGTTGTGGATTTTAGTTCAGTTTCACTGTGTTGTTCAACAGTGAACAATTAACACGCTTGTCACAATCAGTTCCAGAATATGAAAGCATAGCATATTAAAAAATAATATGAACAGTTCCTATGTCTGTGGAGACTCCTTAATATCTCTATCTGTGTGTGTGTGTGTGTGTGTGTGTGTGTGTGTGTGTGTGTGTGTGTGTGTGTGTGTGTGTGTGTGTGTGTGTGTGTGTGTGTGTTTTTGTGTCCTACATGCAATGATCTGACAGAACTGTAACAGAGACCTTGGGAACAATTGAATAGGGCTGTGTGAACATGTGTCACTGGGTTCTCTAATGGGAGCGTCATGCTCATAATATGCAGTCCATCTGCAGACTGCACAATGAATATCAACAGCTCTTTGCAATATTGACTCCTCCCTGCACCCACTTCCTCCTCGTTTTAATGATTATGCCTTTGTCCTCTACGGTATAAAGAAGGGGGGGGGGGCTCCTGTAGGATATATTCCATTATTGGGTTATGGCGGGGAGGTGGAGAACGTAAGGCTTGCGTGGCTGTCATATCTTCTCTTTATTATTCATTAGGATCTCTTTCCTTTCCCCGTGTAAAAGGACCTTGATGAGCTATGTTTATTCATACACTAACCTTTTTAAATATTTCCAAGAGCCCTCCAACAAAGACCTCCCTGGCATACTTAATACCTCATCTTTGTTTCATTATTCAGTCCTCATGCACTCACTTCCCACTTAAGATGCGGAACATGGATTTTCCCCTCCCCACCTCTCTGTTCTCTCTTTTTTCCCCTCTATATCTTCTCTCTGTACCTGCCCCTCTCACTCACGCTCGCTATTTTTTCCATCCATCAATATTTTGCATGTGGCGCTTTCTCTATAATGCTTTCTTTAAGTCTGATCTTTCTTCTCTCTGCTTTCTCTCACTTTGATCCCCGTTATTTTTGGCCTGTAGTCTTTTTCGTTGGCCTGTTCTCATTCAGATGTCCTCTCCTATGCAGACTGCTCCCAGAGGAATGCCTGATTAGTGCAGTCATGTCTTTCTTTCTTTCTTTCTTTCTTTTTGATATTTTTTTAAAACAAAACAAAACAAAGTGTAGTATGAATTCCTTTTTTTCACAGTTGAAACCCATTTCACAGTTCAGCACTGAAAACAATGAATGTCCAGATGTATGGCCTGGCCTCTATATACAGTACGTGGCTTTCTCTGCTCCTCCACAACAACTCCCCCATTTTGGATAGCAAGTTAGCAACAGTAGTCAAGTTCCCTTTTCTCTGTCCCAGCTCCTGCCAGCCTGCCAACCAGCCATGCGACTTGGCAGGATTTCTCTGCCTGCTATGAGGGATATAGCACATCCACTGGCACAGTCAGTGCATGCTAAGAGAAGATTCAGCTGAAATCCCAGATACTGCTGTACTAACACCGGCACTGGGCCCAGACACTTGTGTGCTTAACACAGGTTATCTGTCAGTGAGGTTCCTACATCACTGTGGCTGGAATCCCATCGTAGGAAACTGTTTATACTATTGGCTCAATAAAACAAACCCGCTATTAAGCTATGGTATATAACATATCTAATCTTGTACCATAGTAATGTTGAGCACAAAGATAGGGTTTTGTAAAAAGAGAAGTTCCTACACATTCCTTACATGCGGGTCTGCCAGAATCATTTATAAGCTATATTATTTCACTGGTATCTTCTAATGATGAGGTATTTCATGCACTGACATTAACATTCTGTAGTGAATTTATGGAAGCTCAGTCATTTTAAATGGCAGAGTAGATTTTTGAGTGACAATGACTGATCATTGAGTTCACTGATCATTATAATTACCCCAGTATGTCATTTACTGTTTTTAATAGGGTTGTCCGATATTGGCTTTTTTACCGATAACCGATATACCGATATTGTCCAACTCTTAATTACCGATACCGATATCAACCGATACCGATATATGCGGGGATTATTGTGATTAGGGTAAGCTCAAATTTCATATCACACACACCATATACAGTAAGAACTCCTGTAACTTATTTATAAAGCCAAAAAAAAAAAAAAAAAAAAAAAAATTTTTTTTTTTTTTCAAAAACCGATACCGATATTTTCCCGATATCAATTTTTATGCTAATATCGGCCGATAATATCGGGAGGCCGATAAAATCGGACATCCCTAGTTTTTAATTTGATTTCCGGTTTGCACTCACAATCCCGTTGATATCCCTTCACAAACCTCAACTCAATAGACCTTGTCAGTGGAATCATGTTGCTAGGGAACAGCTTGGGTCCAAGCTTATTTCCTGTCAGCTACTGATATTCACAAACACTGCGACAAGAAATAAACTTGGACAAACTAAGAATGTTGTCAAGTGTGAAAAGGTCTATATGAGTGAGTGTGGATTGGACATGGCGGGCACAGGTGTCAACACTGCTAATTGGTGTGACAAGACAAGAAAGAGGGGAGTTAATGATGTACAGTACAGCAAGAACTACACCAGAAATATCTGCCAGTGAAATTAGGTAGCAGCACTGGCTGCTGTATTTTATTTTTTTATATATATATTTATTTATTGTTTTATTTTTATTTTTTTATTGTGGTTACTTTATTCAGTTATGTTACTACATAGAATAGACTTACACGTCTGCCAGCCTCTTGGTGCTGTCAATCTCAATATGGATCTGCCTGTTTGTTTTCCCTTCCCTCTCTCCCATTCTTCGTTCAGATGAACTGTCACATCCCCTCCAGTGAGCATCAATCCACTCTCCGCAATCTGCCCCAAAGTTACTGACGCCAAATCCATGACGGCCTCACTCAATCCACATTTTCCACCCAATGGAATTTGAGGACACGTAAACCAAACCTTGCTTGGATATGCACATTCACACCCAGACTCATCAATCAGGCGTTGTGGGAGCTGCCGTCCTCCAGATTGGTTTTTAGCTTTCCAGTGAATTGATTGAGAAAAAGAAACTTGAAGTAATGTGTTTGCCAATAAGTTGCCACAGTGGCTCGATTTGAAATGGCATTAGGCATCCTGACTGCCTCCATCTACGATCACTAAGGGGGAATTTGCTGCTATTTCGGAGCAGTCCTACCATCCCTGTAGGGCACACAAACTATCAAACTGCGTTAAAGTACTCTTGGATATTACCTCATCTAGATCCTCAGAAATGTGCAGGGAGAAAATGAGGGAAGGAGGGCTGACTGAAGGGAGAGAAAATGTGTTGGGTGGAACAGACAGAGAACGCTACACACAATCTGTGCGGGAGAGGAGAGGGAGTTGCATTTCAAATGCTGCCTTCTGACAGAATAATTTATAGGGTTGCTGCAGCTTGGTATTGGTGTTTCTGATAAATGGTACAAGTCACACTGAACTTTTATCAAAAATTGTATGGAGGGGAGGGAATGGGGGGGGGGTGATACTGGCTGAGGAACAAGTTCAGCAAAATCTAAACCACATCACCTAATCTGTTATTTGAGGGTGACAGTTTCCATGGTGGTGGCATAATGCTCTCCATTTGACTTTGGGATTATTGTCTCCGCCAGGCCGAAAGGCTCGTTGCTTGTTTCTCTCCGAACCTGGCAACCTGGTGTTGCCAGGCAGAGAGACAAGCAGCCAGCGTTAGCTCGTTCTGTTATTAGCGGTTAGCTTGTCGGGACTTTCAGCGCCTGTAAGGGTATCATGTGACTCCCCAATGAGTGCTAGGAGAAAAAAAACAGACTTTGCATTCGTTAAAATAGGCGAATTTGGGCTATTCACGCGCCTCCTATTATGCCAACGGTGGGGGTCGACAGGGGGATCTGTGGAGTAACTCAATGGGCATTTCTACGTTGGTGAGTGATTTGCCACACATCAAAGATAACACTTAAAATGCCCGGATGTCTCCTTTAAAGAGCTGGTGCCATGTTTTTGCACTTTTTTTGTTTTTCATGTGTCTATGAGGTTGATAGAACTTCATTAAGCCCCCCGGAGGTGGTTTTATGGTGTTTTATGTCTTCTCTGATTATTTGGAGTTTCTTCCTGGAGGCTGAAATCTTGAGGGTCAAACGTGCCAATTAGTCCAGGGGCCAACATTGATATTTTCACAAATTGGTACCACCTAAGGTGACCGTAAAGTTTTTGTATTTTTGTCTTCCTACATGTCTCTAGTTTATATTTTGGTATGATAACCCTTCCAATCTTGTAGCTTAATGGCAGTTATCACTACCTACCGGCTAATGTTGCACACCCCATGAAGCCTTGAATACATGGATATATTTTGTTTTTTGTCGCAATAATTTGATGCCCGGGTGTATTTCCGGTAGGAGACACAAAGATTCTACTTTGTGTCTCCTACCGGATACATTAGCCGGATACATTGGCCCCTGGACTAAATAGAGAAACAGCCCTTTAGTGACATCACAGAGCCCCCAAAAAACATACCCTCCCCCTCATTATCATATCAAGAACACAACAGGTGTGGGCATGAGGAGGAGGAGGGACTAGGACAGGTGGGTGGTGCTAAGGTGGTGGAGGAGGTGCTAAGGTGAGAACCAGGCATACTTAATGAACTGGAGGCGTGTCCACATACTTTTTTTTTTTTTAACAATTTCTGTACACTTTTTTTGAAAAAAATCCTTACATAATGATAATACCTTATGATCAGGTTTTAGGGTTGAAAAATATCATGGCACTCCATCTTTAAGTATAAGTAAGGATTAGCTATTGGAAACTTTAGTCTTCCCTACAGAGCCGGCAGAATAGCATCTGGGCTTAATTAAATCAGATGCGTTGCAATAGGTCCCAAATACACATCTTGTTTGTTTCACTTGTTTATTTGCATTGCTAGGGTAATTAATTGTGTCTGTTAGGAGAACATTTGGTTTTAAGCCTCTCTGGTAATGGGGGAAATGAGCTCTTGGGGGTAATTGTGTTTTATCCTTTTGTTAAATATTGTTTAAAAATATATATATATATTGCCTCCTGGTGAGGCTGCGTATACATCTTTAATTTATATATTTCATATTTCTTATTTTGAAATCAATGAAGCAATCAAACCTACAATAGGCTCAAAATGTACACTGACCTTTTTGCAAATTGGCTAATTTTCAAACAGTCATGTCAATCATGTCTAGCATTGCTACACTGCACCTGCACCCACATCAATAACACTGTATACAAATCTCTCATCAAAAGAGCCAAGACAGTACAATCGTAGGTATGCAAAGTTACAAACCCTTTATTAACTGAAAAGAGAGGCTTAACCTTTACAACATGCGTTCAGACAGTAGATCAGCGTACTTTTCAATGATTTATTGGATCTTGTTTATTCGATACACTTATTTGTTTTAGCTCTTGCTCATTTGATTTTCCTATTTGTCTCATCTGTTTAAGAAAGTAGGTAGCTGATATATTGCACTTTTACCTTAGCGCTAGGTATACTCTTAGTTGCTTGTTTTAGAAGAGAATGCACTTAAGACTTCTGGTGATTAGTAGTTTTGTTCCCTACCTATGTTGAATGCACTTATTGTAAGTCGCTTTGGATAAAAGTGTCTGCTAAATGACTGTAATGTAATGTAATGTAATGTAATGTAATGTAATGTAATGTAATGATTATTGCCATTGCCATTTCCAAGTTTTGAAAGCCAAAGAAGGCCCAGGTATTGCACACAATTTATCTTGACTGTAATTATGAGCTGGTCTTCATTTCCACTAATGTACTCATTCCTGATCAATAAGCAATCAAGGATTGTCCCTCTGCAGTCCTTGGCCATCAAAACTGTCTACAAAGCCAACCAGGCAAATCACTTTTTTTTATTACTATCAGACAACCCAACTTTTTCTGACATTGAACAAGTAGATGATTATGATGTGTGTGTGTGTGTGTGTGTGTGTGTGTGTGTGTGTGTGTGTGTGTGTGTGTGTGTGTGTGTGTGTGTGTGTGTGTGTGTGTGTGTGTGTGTGTGTGTGCGTGCGTGCGTGCGTGCGTGCGTGCGTGCGTGCGTGCGTGCGTGCGTGCGTGCGTGCGTGCGTGCGTGCGTGCGTGCGTGCGTGCGTGCGTGCGTGCGCTTGCGTGTCTCTGTGTGTGTGCGTGTGCGTGCATGTGCGTGCTTGTGCTGTATATAGCTATATAATACAATATAGATTATCACCCAGGCATTCTTTCTTGCTCAATTTGCCTCCAAATGCTTTGTTAATGAATAATACTATGGGTATGTGACAAATAAATTATCACCAGGCATTCCTCTTTGCCCGAACTTATCCAACCAAGGGCCAGGTGATAATCTACACTGAACAGTGATGTTCAAAACTTCACACCAATTAAAAATGAAGAAAATAAAAGGAGACGTTATATTCCGTTCTCCAAAGAAGACTGTATCTGTCTCTTTATTCACAGAATCTTATTTTCCTTTCTTTTTTCTTCTCTTTTTCTCTTTCAGTTCAATCGTATATCTCATATCTTCAATAATCACATATTCATTGATCCACATTTCACAATTTACCATAAACTGTTGCTATTAGAATACTCTTCTACACATTGGTCTGTTTTCTTTTGTCACATTTCACCAATAATTATGTTGACAAAATACAATAATGTGCTCCAAAACTCACATTCTCCTTAATACTGCTTTAACCAGTCTCTGTAGTTTACTGTACTTTATCAGTTACAGTAGTACTGTAGTACTGTTTTAAACCTTGTACTGTTTTGTTTGTTACAGTCTTACTGCATACAGAACGTTTTATACAAAATTCAACTTAATTAATCAAAATACTTGTCCACAAAATATCACAAAAGCTACAATAAACATTTATACAATATAGCACCAAACCCTATGCTAAACTGTAAAAAGTTAAGGCACATATGTCAGGGAGCTGCCGTTTTTACACAGAAAATAAACAAGGCCACCGTTTTAGAATCACAGTCATTCATTCAACTGCACATTTTCTCAAACTTAACCAAAAGACAACATTTCTGTATCAGTCTTAGACCAAACAAAAGAGGAACATTTTTGAGTGTCATTTCTTCCTCTGCCTAGTGGGAATGTTTGTGCAAAATTTCACGGAAATTGCATGCTGTGTTCATGATTTGAGGCATTTTGTTCAAAACGGAGCAACAGGTTTTGTTTAATGACTATAGAGATACTTTGTACCGATTTGTGTGATGTTTGGACAATTAGGAGTACTGTCAAAAAATGTGTTTTGCAAAAAGCGGCCTCCTGGTGGCGCTATAACAGGCCAATCTGAAAAATTCAGGGCAGAGGATTGGCTTTGGGAGTCTTTCGGCCTGGCGGAGACAATAACAAATCATGAGAACATCTCTGCATAGTATAACTAGGGCTGGGCAATTAACCGAAAATTATAATTTGTTTTAAATGGCTTGTATGTCATCGAATTGAAATTCTAATAATCGATTTAGACTGATTAACCACTTAAGTCCTGTATAATATAGTACTTTGTTGTACAATAGTGGCATGCAAAAATAGTCAATAGCCAATCTACAAGCAAAGTTCTGCAATTTAAAGAGAAATGTCAGATAGCACTGAGAAGTAATGTTTTTCTAAAGATGGGCGTTACAAGCTTTATGTAAGTACTTGATGGAAGACATACCACATGCATGTTACTAGGCATTTACTTAATTAGTAAACATAGTAATTTTAGTCATTTTAAATTACTATGTTGAAATTACTGATTCATTTAAAGAGAGGGAGAAAAAAGGAGAGAAGGAAATACAGAAGAATGTTGGAATTTATATACTTTTGAACTGGCAAGGACGTACTGCATATTCTTTGTTCCAAGTGAATTAAAAAAGACAGTAAACTTCTAAAAGTTTTTACGGTCACAGTAGAGAAGATTAGCAGCTTACATACCTTAAGGAAGGAATTGAGGGAGCAACATTTTCAATTATTATATTGAAAATGTAATATTCGTTTTCCTTACTCCATTATAGAGCTGTGTGTCTTAATATACTCAAATATACACAGCATGTCTGCGGGGGTCTCCATGTGCAGCCCCCTGAGCATTGCTTATGATATCCCTCAGATCTTTCGGCCTTTCATGTAGATGCAAGATTTAGAGGTGACTTTGGAGTATTGAAGAAGAATATGCTTCAGAAGGTCAAACCAAGGGCTTTCTTTGGTGTGTGTGATCATAATACTCTAACGAGACAGGGCCCTATTTAGAGGATCTATGCCGTACAACGCCAAACGCAAGAGGGGGTGTGTCCACGACTCCACGCCAATGTTGCTAGTTAGACGGCGCGTTATCTGGCAACACAGTCTCACTTATCTGGGCATTAACGTTGGCGCATGCCGTAAAGAAGTTGTGTTTAGACTCTTGGGTGTATTTTGAGTGTTACATTAATTAAACCAATCAGAGTGTCGGCTTCCATTACCTCTAAGAAGCAAGTGCGCCTTCATCATAGAGCGTTGATATTTATACGACGGATTAGCAAGTTGGAGAGATGCAACCAATTTTCTATACTGAGGTACATTGCGTTACACAAAAGCTCTCTGCTCACCGAAACATCACATGGAAACTAGAGGTCTCCAAACACAGTGGTCGTGCTGTTGCAGTCAGAGTTGCCATAGCCTAATGTCTCCTCATGCTCAAGAGATATCTGTGATATCTTGACATAGTTTAATATGCACATGCTCATTAGGTTATTTTTCTAACTGCATATTAGAGCATGAGATGCACTGGGAGCACGCACAGTGCGCCCTCAGAGCCCCATTGATATTGATGGTGACCTTACTGAAGCTACAGAGACAGATAATGAATGCCAGTAGTCTACGGATTCACAACATGTGTATATGACGATGTTGAACACATAATTAAATAGAATGTAGCCAGGCTCCTTATGGAAATAAATACCAGGGGAGGGGAGCTAGAGCAGGGCTTCCGTAGCTATAGTCACCAATATTTTCTCCAAAGCCACAGACCTAAATTTAATTAATTTATTCTATTATTTATTTTTGGGAAAAAATATAAAGACTAGAGAATAGTACAGGAACAAAAGGCGATAAGCTCATTACAAATGTGAGGTTATTATTGCAGGAGCACCTATGTTTCATTCACATCATAACTAGACCCTATGTAGTGCAATCAGTGAATTATATGCCTTTAAGGGGGTGGGTTTGGGGAGTGGCGTGTATGAAACTACGGAAGGAAACACAGCACAGCAGTGAGACTGTGAGACCGATACGCGAAAGAGAGGAGAAATAGAATAACAAGGTATAGATAAAACTAACTGTCTACTATAATATAGACACCCTGTTCATGAAGCCTGGATGTTATGTAAAAGGTTGTTCATCAATAAAGTGCTCGTTCTCCACACAGAAGTTGTTTGGACTCTGTTGGTTACACCAATATTGGGAATCATCACCCAATGGTGTTATGCAGAATACGCACATACTGTAACTGTCATGAATGGATATACTATACAGCCATCAGCCAGTGAACCGCGGGGTCATATGGTTTCAGGTAACTGCAGCTGATTAAAAGAAGTATTACTATGAGAGTCTGGTTTCATACAGAACAGTACAGTACAGCACAGCACAGAGCCCGCTCCAACACAGATTTGTTTTTGCACCAGCCATGCTGGCTTGTGGTGGACATTTTTTGTCAAAATTCTATTTGTGCCATGCACAATGGACATACAGTACAAATGAGTGGACAATAATATTACCAGAAACACATAAAGAGCTATAGCCTACAGTAGGTCTGTAACTCTGAGAGTGCACAAGAGTCTCTCAGAGTTATGGGGGTCCTTGAAAATAAAAAGTTAGAGAACTGTCCTAGTGGACTCCTAATGTGCCATACATAGTGTCATAGAAAATCAGTGTCATACATATTCTGAGGAAAACCTTGAGACTGACATTCAGTACTTCAAATAAGAATATTATAATGTTAGGTAAAAATCAAAAATTTGCCACGGACAATTGGCTCCATTTGCCGTGCACACCAATTTTCATGGCTGTGTGATCCCGTGGTCTAGTGTTTTATTCGTTTTAGTTCGAATTAGTTTGACTTGACATTTGCTCTTAGCTGTATAGCCAAACTCCTGTCCTGTGTTTTATTGTCTCTGCCAGGCCGAAAGGCATGTCGAGAGTATGTTTTGCACCCTGTGCGTGTGACGTTGTCCGTCCGTCATTCTGTCTGTGTACAGCTAATCTCCGGCACCGTTGGCTTGATCGCAGCAAAACTGTGCACACACACTCCCTGGATGCCAATTCAGAACCTGTGCCCCAAATTGTTTACATGCGCCTGTTATAGCGCCACCAGGGGGCCGTTTTGCAAAACACGTTTTTTGACAGTACTCCTACAGACGGACGGACGGACAGCGTGCAAAACATACTCTCTCGCCATGCCTTTCGGCCTGGCGGAGACAATAATGAACACACAATAGTTAACACACTGATGAGGCACCCCAGATAGCATAGTATTTCTGAAGCTCTTTACATATTGGTGAAAGGAGAGGACTGTGTGAGGGCTGACCAGGCCAGGAGGAGAGTTGTGGTTGATGTGGTTGAATGGTGAGCAGATAAGAGTAGTTTTGTCAGAAACTTCTTTATACCTTTTTGTTTTATATTTATGTATGTCATTGTAGATTCATGGGCTCTGCATCATAATCTGAACAGTGACATCAACAAGCTGCTGATTAGAATCCGAGAGAGTTTATATCAATTGTAATGAAGTATGAAACCCTTCCTTTCTCTACCAGTCTCTCTGTCCTCACCGCTTGTCTTTGGAGATCATAACAGTGGCATCTTTTCATAATTATTTATATGATTAATGAATAATGAAGTGCTTGTAAATGTATTATTTAGGCGTAAGAATTATAACAGGCGCAAAAAATTACAACTGCGTCGGTCGGCAAATAGCAATGGCAATGGCACTGCCCGTTAGCGTCGCTTTGCTCCGGGCAGATCCATAAAATCCATGCTTGCAGCCCCTTAAAGCTGTGATGGCCTTTACACCCAAGCAGACATCTGTGACACTAGAGGAAAGGCCATGGAGTCACCAAAATGAGTAGGATGTGTCCTGCAATCTGCCAAATAGGTTATGAGATACCTTGTCATGTGCAATATGATATTCTGGCCTGAGGATGATGCTAGAGGAAAGGCCTTGGGGTTACTCATGCTTACACGTGACATGCATGAATTTGCACAGCATTTTCATGGCAATCCGCCTATTAGGTTCTTACATGCAAGTAGAACGTTTTCCCTAAGGATGGCGTTAGAGGAAAGGCCATGCAGTCACCAAAATCAGTAGAGGCCATCCTTTGGGGTGCATGAAGATGCACAGCAAATCCCATGGCCATCCAGCCAGTAGTTTGTGAGATACAGTATGTTGTTCGGGAATAAAATGTTAGACAGACCAACAGACAGTCTGTGTGTTGGGTAGGATCAGAGTTCATAAATTCATTTTAGAGGAGATTAAGATGATAGTGACAGGTGAATCGCCGATCTCACCCTCTGCAGAAACTAAAAGAAGCATTCTGCTATCTGCACATAATCCCCTTTTAATTTGCTTTAATCACAAAAGTGCTTTTTTCACTTAAAGAGATAATACATTCCTAAATGATGTGCCAGACATTTAGTTTTTGTTATTATTAAAAAAAGATAATCTTTTGTTTTTGTTTTAATTTGATTTAAATACAAGTTTTAATCACACCTGCATTCTCCACTGTTTCATTTCCTCGCTAAGATTATGAAGAGGACATCAACTAACTAATATGCATTCAATGCAGTCCATCCTCCCGAGATAGATATCAGCTACAGTACCTGTTTACATTATGAGACTTATGTTACTCCTATTATTCCCTCTTGTCAATGCATTACATAGTCATTTAGACGACAAGCCGCTTTGGGGATTTTAATACAGCCAGATTAGATGAACTGCATGAAAACTGTGACTCAGAAATGACACCTTAAACACCAACGGTTGGCAGCTTTGTCACGCTGAAGAATAAAGTCTAATAGAGAGAACTTGCAGCATCAGCTTTCATTGTTATTTGGCTGTCTATTTAAATCTCAGCTGCCTTGTGCAGTTGCTTATTATGTCTGTGCTTCTCTTTTTCTTCCTGAACTGCATGGCCACCAGAGGAGGTGCGAGTTGACAAATGAGGAACGTGGACTCAGCGTGAGGTCATGGTGAGGCAGTGTGCTGCCTCTTGCTGGGTAAATAAATAAGCCTCTGTGCTGTCGATGGAGCCAAATATTCATCACAATAATAGCCACCTTGGGGTTGGTTAAATGTTCCAAGGAAACATCAAGGTCAGTTGTGGGCCCTGATAACATAATAAACTTTACCAACTAGCTGATTTGTGTTCTTCCTTGTGTTTAAAAATAGACCTTTATCAGTCCCCAGTGACTACATATAGAAGGAGCTGTTATGTCATTTATTAAGCTCACAAGTTTCAAGGTCAATCCTCAGCAGCATCTCTTTGAATTATGTCAGCATTTTTATAATGATTATCTTACCATACCTTGTTATGTGTACATGCCTTTTGTGTTTCTAGGAACGGATTATAATAATATCAAATTTGATTTGGGTGCATTAGCCTACTTTTGTATCCCCACATATTATCTTAAAATAGGTAGAAATGAGATGTATGAAAACACATAATCATACTGTAGCTGAATTTGATAAACAGGTTATTCACTGTTCTGTCAATTAGGGATTTCACAATATGGAGAAAATATGTGTATGTATAATATACATACACATATTTTCTCCATATTGTGAAATATAACTGCTGGCAATGAGGAGGACAGATCTACCATGCAAAGACAAAAAATGTCTGTCGTGATTATGAAAAAGGTCCATTCCTCAGCTTTCTCAACTTTCTGACTTTATGAATATTGGCTGTTCTGAAATCCCCCTTTGTGTTTATTGTGAAGCTTCATAATGTCTTGATGATGAAAACACAACACACTATGTCAACATTTGAGAATATATTGTATTACTAAGTTAATATCACAAAGTAGGCCTATACTAGATTGTATATTATCTGGTGGCCATTTGAAAATGGCACTTTTAAATGATGTAATATGTGAGACGGATATAACAATACAATTTAAAATACAAACTTTGTATGCACACTCCCTAGAGGTCAAGGAAAAACTTTTGCCCTGCATTTTTTACATCTGCCTTTTATACCGCCGCCAGGTGGCCGACTTATGTAAAACACATTATTTTATATTACTCCTTCCCATTTTATCCAAATTTCACGCAAATCAGTACACATGATCTTTATAGTCATGTGATCAAGACGGATGTGTTTGATTTTTCATATTCCATCCTGATTGGCTAAGATTGACATCTAAAGTTTACATTATTGGCTTGTTTTGAACAAAATTCCACAAATCATTAATGCACTGTCCGATTGCGGTCAAACTTTGCACGCACATTCACACAATGTTGAGGAACAAATGCCACCCTTTTTACATTGGCCTGTTATAGCACCACCAGCAGGTCTAATTTAGCAAAACTTGGTAAGAAAAAAAATGGTCAAAAAGGTCAAGGTCACAATCAAGGTCAATGTCAACATTACATAATCATTTCATATCTCTGGAATGGAGAGAGTAGGTACAACCTCTTATGAGATTGTAGAGAGCTGTTTTCACTATTTGTCATACAATGAAGTATACAGGCCAGAGCTTAATTGGTAAAACACCAAACCAATATAACAGCAACAATAATAGGCAGGGTGTACATTTACTGACCATGAGTCATAACTGCACTTCTGGAATTGTGGCTCGACCACTCATATTTCAGGGCTGGCCTTTAGAACCCCCCCTGGACATGGTCATGGCCTTTACCTCCTGCAAGACACAACCATAAAACCAATAGGAATAGTTTCAGTGGGGGCAGGGTGGGGGGGGGGGGGGGGGTGGAGTGTGTCCATAATCTCATCCTGATTGGCCTGGAAGGGGCACTATAATTTAAGGTTATATTTGAAGTTTAAAAGGCCATAACTCCTACACAGATGGCTTGTGCAGCTTGACAAACACCTCCAATAATTTATGACATTTTTTAATAAGTAGAATTTTAATGATGGAAATGCAGTGCGGGCCCTGAGTTACAGTACACCAGCAAGGGCAGTTATTAATACCTAAAGTAATTAGCGTGGTTCCGTAACATCATGAATGACGGTAATTGCATTGGACCTCTTTACCACCTCCATTCTCTCTTATATTTCATAGGAGTGGAAATTCTATCGTGACCTTTAACCTCTTGCATTATTTAGGTGAAGAACACACCTAATATTTCTCTCACAGTATAGCCCAGGGCCCGGGGTTTTTAGCACGAGCTGAAAGCTCTGTGAGGCTGTGGAGGTTTTTTTGCAGGGGATTTATTACCCTTCACACACCCTTTTGGCTTCTTGAAAAATACCTCCCTTTGGAATAAATGTTAAACACTGAGGGGCTCACATTTTGTAAGGAAACTAAATTAACCTGTGCACCCTTAAGCTCTGGGCCGCTTCTTCTATCTCACACTAAAGGCCAGAAAGTGCATAAAAGCAGAGTGTTAACGCATGACGCCGACTGCCTATAGAGAAGTGCTTTGTAACAACCTCCGCAGTAAAATCCTGAGAGTTCATTCAGACTTTACAAATGTATTCCATTTGGTTACATTCGTACGCTCTCAGAGTTAGAAATTGATAAATGAACGCTGCAGATTTTACAGTAACACACAAGGAGCTCTGGGTCATTTGCTTTTCAAACAGGGAGCAACACAACGCCTGCTTTCTTGCTTGGATGCGGAGGGACACATTGCACTCTTCTGTGAATAAACGCGATGCATAGAAAAATGTTCAACACATTTCCACCCTTGACACAGATATTCTACCAAAAGTTCTATGGTGGCTAATTGCTCTGTCATGGCCTTTACCCTCCTTACCCTGGAGTTATTCAGGCATTATAGCAGCAACAATTGTATGTACCTTCCTTTTTGCAACAATCTATTGAAAGGGTTAAAACATTGTTGTCGTCATTGCTCCGTTACCTTAATTGATCTCTTGCCCCTGTCCCATTGTGTTGTTCTTAGAATCACCTCTATAGATAGACATTACTAGTTCTTCAGTGTAGCCTACAGTCAGGTGCCTGGTTTTTGCTGCCAAGGTCACAGTACCTCTGCCTACCTCAGTTTTTCTGCATTTTGCTGTCAGGTTTGATTTACAGCCTTTTGTCCCTCATGAAGCAGTCAGCTGAGGTTTAGCATGAAGTGCACATGTTAAATGGATATGGAAAAGACTGCTCAACAGACCCTGTGCTTGTGCAAGCGCTTTTAATTTGGCGCCAATGACCTTTCCGCCACGTCTTTATAGAGCTTAGCTAAGGGCACAGTGACACATGCGTGACTCCCATGCATTTCCAAGCATCCGGCTGCGGTCCGTTGATGCATCAGATATCGAGTGGAGTTCAACAATGTTGAACTTTACGCAAGTTGACGTCTCGGCATGCGTTGGCAACTCCCCTTCAGTGCAACTGTACTCTGATGCTTAATTTATACCTAGTGGTACGATGGTATGGCTCGCCAAACATTGCCAATCTACAAGCTCACAAAGTGTCGCTGTGAGCTTGTAGATCGGCTATTTTTTGGCGAACGACATCATCGTATGGCAAAGTAGAAATAAGAGATTGATGTGTAAACTGCTCAAACTTTACATGAAGTATGGCTGATCTCAATAGGACAGTCTTGGATAATGTGTGGATAATTCAACTGTTATTCAATTGATCTGGTTATTCAAGGATTCATGTCTCTTGTCTCACTCGCGAGACAGATACTGTACACTAAAGGGGGTAAAGTGGCACAAAATAAGTTCGAAAATAAAGGGGATAAAACAACAAATAAAGTATTGGAAGATAACAAAATAAATAAATAAAAACATTAAAGTAAACTACATGCTAATTAAGTGAGAAATGGGAAACGGCAAGAACCTTTTTACGATCCTTGTTTGTATTGAATAAAACTTTTATTAATTTCCAGGGAATTATTCTGTTTACTTAGACCATTAAATACATTATGTATTAGACAGCATGGAATATCAGGGCATTTCATTATTCAAAAGTATGGTCTATGGTGCATTGAGATCCCTATATGAGATCAATTATGCCCACTAAATTGTTCACTTTGTTTTAATTAACTGTAAAAAATAACTGACTGAGTTATCCTCTCCCTGTCATGGATCCACAGAAACTCTGAACAGAAAGCACATTAACAAAGCAAATGGAATATGTTATTTCTCTCTAGAGTCAGTGGCCCCCAACCTTTTTTGGATAAGGGCCGACTTATCTCGGAAGCGTTGGCGGCTGCCATGTTAATCTGACCACTTAACGCGCCGGCCATTCGGCTGCCGTGTTAAGTGGTCGAGGTTTTAAAGAGCAAAGGGCATTTTTAACTTGATTCTTTCAAGATTAATATTATATTGTCAATAATTTAATCATAGTGTTTTGCCGATTATTTGGGGGCCCACTTGTAATATTCACACAGCCCACCAGTGGTCCCCGGCCGACAGGTTGGGAACCGCTGCTCTGGAGTTTCAGTTTAGGTAGTCTTTTAAACAACTCCCTTGAGCCGGATTTATACTTTGTTGCATGCCAGTGTCACATACCAAAAATAGTAGACCTACAAGCTCACAACATGTCGCACTGCGACACGTGTCACTGTGTAGAAGAGCTAAAGCTTGCTAAATCCTATGTACTGTACAACTCAAGGGTTTCAAATTCACTATCAAATCAGTGCTCCCTTGGTGGGACATCAGAGGAACATTAGCTGAGACAGCAGCTTGACACTGGATCGCTGGTGTCATTTTCACCATCAGCCCTGCAGTATCGTCCAGGGTGATGCATTGTCGGTGTGAGAGAGAAAAAGACAGACGGAGATAAATGTGCTGTGCTCCCACCAAAATGCTCTGATAAAACGACTTAAAGGAAATCCCTAGGTATGTGTATCGTATGTGCCTGCCACCAAGTATCCTCCAAACGGAATTTGTGATTTATGTATTTTCATACTACTGTATATATATTTTTGTTTTGTTTTTGTTTATATCTACACTATTTGTAGCCATCTTTATTGCAACCAAACTGCTATATAAATACTAAAATGCTGATGGTAGTAATAATTAAATTAAAAATCTCCGAATATTTTTATTTGTATTTAATTTTTTCCTTTGTTGTTCAGAAAAGGAGTTTGGGGAGCAGCTATATTTACTGTATCTCTGATGTTTTGAAGTTATTGGTACACAAGCCTAGGGACAAACAAAGCAATGCCATTTTTCATTCAGACAAGAACTCCTCATTTAGCCTTTGTTCTGTGTGTGAAATTCCCTGAATGCTCAACTTCAGTGAATGTCTTAGTTAACAGGAACAGTCTGACATTCTGAACCTAATAATTGACTAAGATAATTAGCCAGAAGAATTCTTTCCCCTTATTTATGTTGAATATTAATATTCTTGTGTTATATAGACCTTGTCAGTGGAATTGAGTTGCTAGGGAACACCTTGGGTCCAAGTTTACTTCCTGCCTGCTACTGATATTGGCAAACACTGCAGCATGAAATAAACTTGGACCATTAGAATGATTATGTTGTCAAGTGTGAAAAGGTCTTTTCTGAACTCTTAAAGGAAACTGTGTAAACAATGACCCATATGGCATATTCCTGGATTAATGTAATTTGGTTGTCCTGGGCCCATTCCACAGAGCATATCAGTTTCTGAGCTGGCAAGGCAATTAAGGAAATGTAGACACTTAACACCATGGGACAAACACAACAAAAATAATTAAATATATCCCAGTATGTCTTGGGGGGAGCTTAGAGTTAGGCAAGATATGAGAATGTGCTTTGGAAAGGAGGGGGAAAACAACAACATGCATTGCCAACTTGTGCACTATTGCTCAGTAGCGGTACAGTATCAAATCTTCATACAGCGCATATACTGTACATTTCAGGCTTTCTGTCTATTAAATATATTGCACAATACAGCTTTAAGGCAATGAGCAGAATATAGACATTTAAAGGTTATGAACATTTAAGCTTTGAAAGCATTTGTTATGACCTAAGGTCATGAGATCAAACAACATAAAATGTCCACTGTGGGGAAATCTAAAGGAATCTCTTAAAGATAAACACCTTGACATTTGAAAGTTTGACAGGCTCTAATAATAATAATATTGGTACAATTCTGTATAGTAGCACTTAGGTTAACTGGACAGCAGCTAAGATGTGTTTGCATTGCCCATAAAACATAATTTTAATAAACCTTAACCTAGCCTAGTCTCTATATCTATTTCATTTCAAAGGAGTGTTAAACAGAGTTATTGATCCTTTCAGATCCATTCTTTAAACACTGCTGATAAAGAAGTATTATTTATTTATTTATTTATTTATTGCTACAGTGCAATAAGCCAATGAGTCAATCTTTTAAACGACCATACCATTGCTAATTCATAGCTTTGGCATAATGCAGTATGAATGTGACCAAACGCGCCATCCAGATCTTCATTGAACTACAGCTTGAAGGATGTTTTCAACGGTCTGGGCAATTTGACTTCAAAGTTTTGACAAGGAGTCTCACACTCACACAACTAGCTCAAAATACAACTTTGAAAAAAATATGTATGCTTTGAATATATTTAGTTAATACTTTACCCACAAAATGTATAATGCTGTTTTCGCAAACAGATTGATTGATTGATTGATTGATTGAATATATTTTTGACAATCTTTAAAGGTTTTTAACGATTTAAAAACATGCCAATGGATGACACAAAAACCAGAGACTTTCCATTGTGGTCCATTAAACATTCAAAACTCAAACAACTGGACAAAACAAGAACACAACAAAAACAACTACACAACAATATAGAAAATGAAAATATACGGATACAATTAAAGTGACTTTGCTTACAATTCAAGCAAAGTGATTTGCCGGTTAAGGCAAATGGAAGATGTCACTCAAAGGGAGTGAGCCGTTTACGACCCTGAGGGGTTTAGGGGGCCAGCTGGGGAGGAAATTTAGCTAAGTCCAATTTAAATGGTCATGGTATTTCAATGATAAAATTATTGTCTCGCCTCCTAGGGACCGGAGGTCCCATATGGTGAGACTAAAGCACGCTCTGAGTTGTCTGTGTTGGCATCCAATGAGATACAGGTTAACGTTTTATTGCCAGACCCAGAGGGTCGGCCTACATGAGGCTTTGTCTGTCCCTCTTTCGTCCCTCTTTTGTCCCTCTTTTGTCCATATGGCTTAGTCTGTCCCTCCTTCATCCCTCTTTTGTCCCTCTTTCGTCCCTCTTTTGTCCCTCTTTTCCTCTGCACACACGTCATGCAGTACCAGGTCTCCTGTTTTTTTTTTACCAATCACGTCGCTTATACAGGGTCATGTGAGGGTGTTGGCCAGGGGCGTGGCTATCTCTCAAGAGTCTCAAACACTCCATATTTGGGCATAGCTGCATTGGGAACTCCTTATATGGTTATGGCTGAGTCATAAGCGAAAAGACGTGGTCAGCCCAGCAGCAACCAAACAGGGCTCAACTACTGCCGTCTTTGTCAACCAAAATGGTCGCGGAGGTTAGACTGTTGCCCAATGCCCACTTAAATGAGCTTCCGAGCTTACACACACCTGGAGCAAATGAATGAACGAGCGACATTAAGCAGCACTGACGGCCGATACACGCTCGTCAGCCGCAGCAGAGTAAATGAGAGAGTGGGAGAGAGGGGGAGAAGAGAGACAGGGGAGGCCGTATGATCCCATAGCATGGGAGGACGGCCCCAGGCAAAACGGGGAAGTGTCCCCATTGGCTTAAAGGAGTAACGGACAGCCAGGACAGCCAATGATGAAAAAGTGTTGAGAAAGTAACGACTAGTTGATCAGTCTCTTCCTAGACCAGGCTGCACCTGGTAAAAAGGTACATTTTCGCCTGGAGACTGGCTACGCGCATGCGCGCGCACACACACACACACACACACACACACACACACACACACACACACACACAAACACACACATCTGTGCTGCTATTGTACCCTACTGGCTCACCTGCAAGTGAGGAGCCCCTACCAGGGGCTTCTTTTTGTGCACCTGAAGAAGAAACCTGACACTTTCATCTTAGGATAGTTTTAACTACATTTAGTGGTTAATTTTTGACAAAAGAAGAGAGGGATTCAGCAAATGGAGGTGGAGGACTAAACCTGTATACACCCCCCCACGCGCACGCGCACACGCACGCACACGCACACGCTCCTGTACAGTGCACGGACACAGGATGACCATACTTGCATCTACCATGAGTCATAGTCAATGGGCTAAACGTGGCTGCGAGTATGGTCCTTTAATTAGGAGCCTTCAGTTCAGTTAATTACACTGTTATATGGTGTGTACGTCATACAACAAGCTTCTGCTAGCCATCTAATGTTTCTTGTCCCTAGAGCCCGTGGGCTTTGTCGAGCATCTATATATGAACACTTTTTAAGAAAATACAGTATATCAGCGAGTCGATTAACCACTTGAGGGGTGTGTTATACTTTGTCACACAGCAATTTCATGCAAAAAGTGAGAACAGACCTACAGGCTCACAGCGTATTGTGAGCTTGCAGATCGGCTATTTACACAATTTCTTTATTTATTTAAAACTTTTCATCTATAATGACATGCCCAAAATAGGGATTGATTATGAATTGATTATTTTGTTTTATAATAGATTAAAATGATTAATTCGATTAACTGTTGGACCTCTAATACAATGTATATTATTTTCAGGCCCTATGACTAGCAAAAGAATTGAACAATGCACCTTTAATAACTAAAAAGCCAAAGCAAATTACAAAGGATGCACATGTGGGCTGTTTGCACAAGGACTGCACACAGATGATACTGACTTCCCTGCCAAACTCACGGTTCATGAAAAGAACAGGAGCAGCAGGAGGTAATGATCTGTGGAGTTGTTTGATGGAAAGAATGGGTTGGACACAATGTTGAAAGCAAAGTAAATTGGATCACAGTCCTAGAAATGAGCCTGTGAGAGGTACTTATGTCTTAATCCTTGAATTTATAATAACATGAGGCTGTTGCTTGCCTCTTCAGTGAGTGAACTTACTCACCTTTGGAAACTAGATTATCATGCATACAATATGATGAACTGATATCTCAAGGCAAAAGTGCGTCATCCTGCATAACAGACAAAGCCCTGTTATGTGTGACTTAGATCCACATTTTAGGCGGTAATTAAGTGATAACGGCACCATCTTATGCGCAATCCCTATTATGCAAGTTGCGCTGAACGCAAACACGTAAGGAATAAGACTTGACAGCATAGTTTAGGCATGGGAGAGTGTTCATATGTTAATTAAGGGCGCAATGCGGTATCTAGGGATGGAGCTCGAAAACCGGGTCCATTATGTACCCGGGCATGAATTTATCGAGACCCGGTTTTTGATAAGCTTTAGCCTTGTCGAGCCTGTTATCGAGTGTAGCGGCCCATGACGTCATGTCTAAACGATCAAAACAAGAGGCGATCAAGAAATAAATCTAATCACCCACGCTGGCACAAACATGTTGGTCTAAAAGTGTATTGATAGCTGCAAGTTGTGCCAAACAGCGCTGTCCGTCCCTCAGTCTATCGTTGCCGAAAATGGCAGATCTACAAGCTCACAACGTGGTGCGAACAGACGCAGTGTGAGCTTGGAGATCGGCCATGTTTGGTGCGTGACACCGTCGTACGATGAAGTATACATTGCGCTTTTAAAGTGACAGTACACACATTAACCGTTTCTTCAATATTATTTTCCAAAAGTAAAAAGGTCACTTGCCTTCTGTCTGTTAGAAAAGTACTGTATTTGAAGGCCCTAGCAAGTGATATATTTTGGTTAAAACAAAGAAAAAAGAATAAAGAATAAAAATAACTATGCATTTTTTGTTTATAAAAAGTTGAAGAGACATGGAGATTTTATAGTAATTATTACAGTACTATTCATAATATAAAGCCATTTAACACTTATTGCACATTATATGAATGGTTGTTTTAATGATAGGCAAAAATATTTTTTACTTTTGTCATCTTCATTTAATTTTAGATAGTGGTCAGCCACAAACTCACTGTCACAACTGGCCAATAAAAAAAGATACCGGTTCAGTTCAGAATTTTTCGCCTCACGTCTTTTTTCTTAATAATAGAAAAAGATCGATAGTGGGCTCGATAAAAGCTCGGTTCGATAAGCAGGCTTGATAAGGTGCTCATTATCAATAAAAATTAACAAGCTCCATCCCTAGCGGTATCTGCTATTTTGCACCTCGACTTAAAAAGACTCACCGCATAGTATACCGCTAAGACGTGGTCAGACCACGTCTTAAAGGGACTACACCATGAATGTTTACTTTTCCTTCTTTTTTGTGTGTTTTTGGTCTCCCCTACCTCTCTTTTATCCCAAAAAATACCCCAGTTTGAGCACTCAGGCTTTCACAGCATATCTGGGGTTTTATGTAAATCGGTTTCAAAACAGGCAAAACTGATTTGGCCCCGAAAGTGACGTCACTAGCGGTACAATCCCTCCCGTTTTTCAGTTCCAACTTAGATTTTTTTTTTTTTTTTTTTTTAACTTTTTTTTTTACTTTTTCCACTCAGAACCAGGAGATAACATGCATACAAACTGGCTCAATAGCGCCACGTGCAAATCAGGACAATGTGATATTGCAGGTGAAAGTGCTTTATAAACCAGAGAGAAGTTAGTTGGAATGAGTATATCTGAGGCTTGATTTAGGCTCAAACCTTTTGAAAAACGTTTGAGGGACATAAACAATATGATATTAAATATATATATATTTTTAAATTCATGGTGTAGATCCTTTAAGTGCAAAAATAAATGTTAGGTTGTAAGGACACCGGCAGATTAACTAATCCGTGCTCAGTCAATTCTAAACCAATTTTTATAATTAAAAGTATAATCTGTGAAGTGTCTATTTTCATTAGGTGCATCAGTCATGATTGTATTGTCTCTCCATCAAACGATATCAAGCGAAAAGGAAACATCGGCCGGTGGCAATGCACATATTACACACAGACAGCCCTACTCACCCCATTTCAATCCGATCTGAAATACTTGTGTTTCACTCTAGGTGTTCCACTCTAAAAGGTAATTACAGCTGTTTTTAGCCTAGAAGTGGATTGTGTTCTCTTCGCCTTTTTTTTTCTCTCATGCGCCTCTCTCCATTCCGGAATGGAATATAGAAGAACTCTCGTCCCAAAACACCCTCGCCCTGGGTCTAATCGAATTAATGAAGTGTGCGTGCGTGCGTGCGTGCGTGAAAGAGAGAGAGAGAGACCAGAAAAGACAGTAGAAAGTAGAGTAAGTGATCTGTAGGTGCAACAGTAAGTGTGTCAACGCTCTCTATAACTGAAACAGGAAATCGAAAGTGACACATATTGTCCATGTCATGTGGTGACATAGATGTGCGAAAATCAAAGATGACAACCATTCTCCCCCTGCCACTAGGGGCCATTAGGGGCAATGTTCTCGAAAACTGTGAGATCCCAAAATCAAAGCCTATATGCAGTGAATTATGCGTATTGTACAATTAGATAGCTACAGAGCGGCACCATATTGACAATGAGTGAAAAGTTGTGTTTTCTCAGCTGGTATTGCAAGTAATAAAAATGCTTTTCTATCGATCGACACAGTTGGAGTTACAAATGGACAAATCAGCCTCTAACAATTATGTGTTTACAGTATATCTGCGAAACTGATAACATAAGGCTGTTGCTTAGATAGACAGATAGACCGTTAATGATCCCCATGGGGAAATCAAGTTGTTGTAGCAATGTTATTGTTATTACTTATGAATGAATTATGAATATGTATTGGATGGATGATATCTGATAAGCTGATGTCTCAAGTGTAGGGATGTATTACTGTGATACATGTCAAGTTTAAGGACAGACTGTCATTAAACTGAACATCGCCAAAATAGTTTGCCCCGTCAAGACCAATAGCGTTCGTGGTTTTACATTTCTTTAGGATAGGATAGGTCAACAATAAATACCACAAGAAATTGATTTACTCAGTTGTTTTAGAAGCACCCACTGTAACAATAACATGTGAAACTAATCATACGTATAATGGAACCTGAATTGACAGCTATGGAAGAACAATGTGTAGACAATAACTTCTGTTTTCATTCATAATCTACGAAAAAAAAGTAGTATTTGAACAACTGAACTCAACCCTAGTGGCAAATCAATATGGTACAGCCAAAATAATAAAGTTTTTATTTATTTATCTGGAATTCTGGAGATTGAGTGCCTTACAGTTCTTCAGTGGATGAAATATGACTTTATGTGGATGGAGGCAAACCCCACCTTGGAATCAGCACCTCTCCTTTCTAAAGTAGTATTTTAAAGCCAAGGCAGCATTCTTTTTTTTCTCTATAATATGTTACCTTCATGAGCTAACCAGTGCAACATCAAAGATGATGAGAGTCGTGCCTTTTTTCTGCCTCTTAAAGAGACAGCCAAAATTAGCATGTCACTGTGGTGAAAAGGGAGGGGGAACATAATCGTGGCAGTTGAGATGATTCATTTTTTGAAAGATAATATGAGGCCCCTCAAGAGGAATGCAGCCAGGGAGTAAAAGCGATATCTGCTCCATGGTTAATTCAGCATGATTTTCCAAGCACAAGGTCACTCATTGTCAGTATCTGACAGAGGCCCATTCACAAGAGTGAGATGAGCTCCGAGAACATTCTCACTCTCAGGCCGCTGCTCTCGTCTCATAATTATCTGGATGGTGCAGGCCTGCATGACATTGTCAAGAAGTACAAAGCTGTGATCACTGTCTAGTTCTTGCGTACTGAATTAATGCCAATAGCAGTGCAACAGTAATGCATCACAGGCAAAGACAGATTTCAAATCAGAGCGTTATTAGCACTGCTATCATGAGAATGCATCCAGCAGCTTTGACTGTTTAGTCAGGAATTTTTTAACCCCGTAGCCCGGTGTCTTATAGTGGACCACCCTTTCATTCAAATCTCAAGCTGTGCATTCACAGTCTTTCAAACCAGTTCAGGGTCACACATTCACAGTATGACATCTTAAGTTCACGTTTGTTGTTTGCATGTTTTTATTTATTTATTTTTGCAATGTAAGGTTTATCTGGGTAGGAGATTGCAGAGAGACAGGAAACCCAGGGCAGAGAGAGTGGGAGACATGCGAGACATAGTCTGGGAGACTTCGCCTCAGAGCCTGGACAGCAGGGGCACGGCCACTGCGTTCTGATTCAAATCAACAGCCAATGAAGAAAAGGGGGCGGGATCTACATGCAGTGGGTGTTGCATGTAAATAGGAGCGACGGGAAGCAATTTCTCAAGCGGCATTGTTGTGTACTGCTATTTGCCTCTCGTCGGACTGTTTAGACGAGTTGCACAGCTCTCAGACCGGTAAGAGGCATGTCCGCTCAGATTCTGAGCGTAAGTTACATCCCGTCCACAAATACCAGGGCTCTGGCCCAGAAGTTTCCTCGCCCCTCCCGTTTGTATGCGAGAGCTGGCGAAAACATCTGGGAACTCAGATGATGCGAGACATGACGGGTTGGATATAACTCGATCCGGTCCTCACGACTCCCAAGTAACACATGGTTAGTGCACTAAATGGCTGAGCCACCATGGCATACCCCAGACACTAAAGTCTTAAGACGAAAGTAGTAATATTTTTTGTTTTATTTTTGCTTAGCAGGATGGCACAAGATTAGTAGCCTTATGGCCACTTTAATCAAAACAGCTAATGGAAAGGAAGTAAGAGTCATTAATATACACTTCACTTTTTAAATACCCTTATAGGTGTGCCAAAACTGCAAAAAGCAAACACAATTAATGTTCCATGTTCGGGGGGAAAAGTTGTCTTTTATGATACCCAACCTTTTAGTTGTTTTGGTACATTTCTTGATCAGTAGGTTCATGTATTCAGGGTATGATATTGATATGACACTGGATTCTATGCAGAGTAAGAACCATTATGGAAAGTAGCTACATTCAGCTATAGTGAGCCCAAAAACTGGTCTTTATTATACCTGAGGAGAATTATTTTTAAGGGAAGGGAAATATATTTGTGCACAAGCACATTTCATACACAAAGATAATTCAAAGTATTTTACATGAGGAGTAAAAGGGCATTTAGACTTATAGACTTTTAGACTTATTTATCAAGGTCAGCAGCACATCATCAATACTGGTGTGCACTGTGCGCCCTTCTCCTGTTTATTCTTCAGGAGTATCATATTGTGTCGAATGTTATACTCACATGAGGCTTTAAACCATTTAGACCGGGAAAGAATGTGTCATTTTTAGATTTCTTTGGCTGTTCAAAAATAGCAATCTGCAATTCTTCATAAAAAAATGTGAAAATCTTTGCAAAACATTTTTAACTTGAATCTTTGCTTCTGAGGGATTCTACAAATGTCTTCTAAATTCAGTTTATTGAAAAAACTTATGCTGCTATAATATCAGTGGTCCTTAAAACTTTTCTCATGTCAAGGACCCCCAAAATGATATGTATTTGGCCATGGACCCCCCATCTCAAAATATTTTGTTCGCTTTAAAACAATATACATATTCAAAGATTTGCAAAAGTGTTCACGATTCTTTTCAAAAATAGCAGATCTACAAGCTCATAGCGCGGCACCGAGTGCCACGCTATGAGCTTGTATATATGCTATTTTTGAATAGCCAAAGAAATCTTAAAATGACACACACAGATGCGTTCCCGCCGGTCTTAATGGGTTAATAATCAATGGGGACTCTAACCCCCAGTCAAGTGCTTCTTAGACTATAGCCTCGACAGGCAGGAATCTCTGTCATCCAGTACAGTGGTGCTTCTTTTTGAGTACCCACAGACAGTGTTTTGACAGGAACAGACCGTTGTCATTCACTATAGGAAACCACCTCTACACAGCAACAAAAACTGTTTAATCAAACAACATCTAAACCATTTGCATGTAAATAGGTTGCTTCACATACAATATAACATTTTGTGGCGGAGACCTGTGCTCCGAGGAGCACACTTTTTTAGTTTGTCTAGTTTGGCCTCTTAACAACACATTGGCTGCCAAAAACGCAGATCTGCGTTCTATTGAATTCTTTTTTTTTTTTTTTTTTTACCCAAAGACCAAGGAGATATGATTTTTCGAAGATTTAGACTCCCATCCACTTCCTTGTTAACTTAAAACTTAAAAATTCTGTATCTCGGCTCCTGAGTACTTTTGTTTTTTCATTGAAAAATCTCTGGCAGTCTACTGCAAAAAATCTGAAATAATTGGCAGCCATTAAGAAAGCTTTTGACAGCTGCACAGGGTGGTGGTTCCTGAAACAAAATACTGAAAGAAGTGACTAAATATTTCCCTGTACCCTTTAAAACAAACATTGTAAAACCTTGCACTGTTTGAAAACCCATTTCTTTCATTTAAGTAAGTATGTAATTATTGTCGGTATAACAAGGGTGTCTATCAACTTTTCAATGCACTACACTCTAGACCCCTGGGAGATGGATTGCTGAGGTGGAGCGCAACACCTACCATCAGCTCCCACTGCCAATACTTAGTTACCGCACAATTTAGTTACCCAAGCTGTGCTACTCATGTGCCGATCGAGTTGGCGTAATGCGTTTAAATAATGCATTATGTGTGTGTCTATATTAGACAGAGAGAGTGACATCAGTGAGAAATTGAAAATGGTACAGAGCCTGTTAACAATGCTTGTGTTTATTGAATAAAACACCAACGCTTTTATTCATTACCAGGGATTGCTTTTTAAATAGAAGAACATATTGGCTGTAACTTTTTCTGATTACTTTACACCATTAAATACATTAAGTATCAGACAGCTTGGATATCAGGGCATTTCATCATTCAAAACTATGGCACATGCTAGTGTATCAGATGATGTGATTACTGCCACTAAGCTCTGAAAAAAGAAGACAATCTACATGGATCTCTCTCTCTCTCTCTCTCTCTCTCTCTCTCTCTCTCTCTCTCTCTCTTAAACTCTGTCTGTCTGTCTGCCTGTCTGTGTTTGTGTCTGTCCGCAAGTAAACTCTATAGCATAGCACCATCTTCAAATCACAGCAGTTGCCGAACAAAGTATTATGTAATGTGTGTGTATGAGTTGAGAGAGCAATTTCTCTCTCTCTGCATCTCATACGGATTTTTTGTAGCCGTAATGTCATCTTCCCTTGCAAAGGGTGGAATGTGGGCCAGCGAAACTGACACTTTAATTTCAAAGGGCAACCTTTGATTGACTGGTGATACAAACATAATTGACAGAAGGAATTAACCACTACACTTTGCAGATTACAAAGAAATGCTACTGGTACTTTAGCGATATGTATGTAATGTATAGTTTATGTATTGTATGTCTTGTTGATGAATTGAGTACAATGGACGACAATGGTTAGCAGAGTTTTGTTGACTGTAGCCTACTGCCGCACTGCTATTATACATGTTAATAAAGTATTCAGTCAATCGATCAAAAGACAATGCATGTGTGTGTGTGAGAGAGAGAGGTAGGAAGACAGTAGAGACCATGTTCAACTGTCTTCCTGCCAGCTGTATAGGTAGAATCTTAGTATACAAGACATTAAATGTATTCATATTGTACTGTAGGCTATAACATTATGTAATAGGCTGTACACATGTATCTGTACTTTTCCTTATCATTTACTGTATGGGCATGACATTAATGCATATATATATACACATATACATATACATATACATATACATATACATATACATATACATATACATATACATGTACATACATATATTTACGGTAGTAAATATATATATTTACTACCGTCTCTGGCAGTCTTCCAGAATTGATAGAACCTGTTTTTTTTTTCTGCTGCCCATTATTTGATGGCTCTGGCCTCTATATCAAACCCTTACACCTTAATCCAGCTCCTTATCTGAAGCTGCCCAGATTCCTGATGTATAATTCATATGGGAAGATGTTCAGGGGACGCGACTCTGGTAATTAAGTTGTGTAAATGACAAGGTCATTAACAAAGTTTATATGGTAATGCTCTGCCCCAAATGGGGATCGGCAGCAAGACCTGTCATGTCGTGGATGCTGACCTCAGCAGGCTGCCCAACAGGGGCTGACGAGGCTGCTAGCATTGCATTAGTAAGGGAAATGTTAAACAGCACTATGGGCATATTTACATAGATACTATCAAGTCATGATGAGTTGGACTGTGATCTTTAATTTATTTATCAACCATCTTTGATTCTGTTCAGGAATGCTATTGTGATTATTAAGGTTCGGAGCACTAAAGCGACTGGAACCCTATTGTGTGTGTTAGAATTATTCTTTCATCTTCTGCCATAAACTTATCTGGGTATCTGGATCTCAGAGACTAACAGCTACAGTTCCCAAGTGGCAGATATCTCACACACTCAGACAAAAGATGTTATACTGATTGGCCATATGGGGGCGCCCCAGAACATGTTGACCTATAACATTTGAACTATAAGGCTGACAAAAAGAATTGTCTGTGGATCTGGGGGGGGGGGGGTCGATTATGTTGCATGTATGCTATAGTAGCCTACAGTACTTTGACCGTATACCTGCTACTATTATGCTCATTCACCATAACCTTATGTGCATACTGTAGCGGATGGATATGCTACTGTATGTGTAAAGATAGCTTTATTTATCTATTTTTCTGTCTCCCCCCTTCTTTTTTTTCTTTCTCTTTCTGGAAACAATAACAATAGAACAAAAACAAATTTCAATCACTGTTTAACACCTGTAAATCTGTGATTATTTCTGTATTTCTTTCTTTTACATATGTTTGACATCTCCTCCTAAACCATAGGTCTAATAGTGGATCAATATGGGTTCAAGATGATCAAAACAGGCATAGGTAGATATAGGTAGATTCAGGCATAGGTAGATACCAATAAGCTGTAGGCTTGTTGGTATATTATTTCGTTTTGAAAATTAAGTAGTGAGGTTACTCACAGCGCCGGTTCAGTTCAGTAGGCCTATGTGTTAGAATGTACTGTATTGATTGGTCAGCTGCCATTAATAACCGCTAGGGAAGATACAGCTAACAATCACTGCAAGCTTATCAGAGTTAATGTTAAAATGTGTTGCATTTTGTGTCATAAGACTGTTTTTATCAAACACTGACCAGCTCCAGACCAGTAGCACACAGCTATAGATTTTAACAAACAGGCCAGCATGGTCCTATATTACAAGTTGTTTGTCAAAGTGACACCTTGCAAACTGTCCATTGCTGTACAGCTAAAATTCAATTCCAAAAACACTGGCAGAACAGCTCAGAGTGAGAGAGGTAATGTTGCTGGATATTGATGATTACGTTCTAAATTCACAGGTCCAGTCTCCCCATCCTTTCCCCTCGTCTTGGCACTGATAGTCTTGCTTTGACAAATCCCAAGTAACATAGCGGTGACAGAAGAGCAGATACTGCAGTTAAGTGGGTGTAAGTCAACCTGCCAATGAAGGACGTGACTTAATTGCAGCACTTCTGCAACAAATCAACATAAATGGTCTTGGAAATGTGGAGGAGGACAAATCAAAGTGCCCTTGTTGAAACACACCTTTATACATAAGTTCAACAACTAAGGACTGAATTGTTCAATGAATGAATGTTCAATAGGCTTTCTAGGTTTTGTTACACTATAAAATATATGTTATTATTATTTTGTGTGTGTGTGTGTGTGTGTGTGTGTGTGTGTGTGTGTGTGTGTGTGTGTGTGTGTGTGTGTGTGTGTGTGTGTGTGTGTGTGTGTGATATACGCATATACTGTATACATACCAAGGAGAGGACGATGAGTTCTTTGATCTGGATGACTACTAGGTAGTCTGGGACTCATATGTCTGGTTATCTTATCTTATATACTGGATATACTTTCTATTTCAGTTTTAATACATTGTTTTTATCTGGGTATGCTTATTTTTATTCTTAGTTTTTAGGTCTTTTTATTCAGGTCGATAGGGCATGTTTCTGCACTGTTTGTTTGTATTCTTGTATGAATTCTGCTGTCTTTTACCAAGAGAAAAATAACTTCGCTTATTTTTCTAACACTGCTTGCAGATGGAAAACAAATGACGAATAAAGCAATCTTGAATCTTGAATCTCAAGCGCAAACATGGGATGGATTGTTTCCTATGTTATTTTACTTGGTGCTCGACAAAGATATGTAAATCATGTTTTATCCAATCGTGCAATTGTATTCAGGTAATGTAACAAAATGAGATGCTAATAAAGACTAATGGTTTACCTCATTTGATTAAATATGAAATTCATTTTGATTACTCTCATGCTCAGCAAAGATTTTATAATCGCTCCAAATTAGCTATTGCCTGTAATGTTTTATAATGATTAAAGTATCATTCAAACCCTACGCCTTTGTTTCCGGAATGGGTTTAGGCTTTCTTTTAACAACTCTTATTGTTCCACAAGAAATCTGAAGCATTGATGACCTTTACTTAAAGGACGACTTCACCCATTTTCTACCTGTCTTTATATGATTGGTCCTCACTAATGCTCATTATAATATGGACGTCGTCCTTTAACCACATGAACTGTAGCATCCATATTCTGGGCATTTAATAATGGGTGAAAACATTCAGTGAAAGTGTTTGGCGAAAATAGCAGATCTACAAGCTCACAATGCAGTGTGACCTTGTAGATCAGCTACTTTTAGCAAAGCAATTTGGAGAAGAGGGGGAAAGGGAGTGGGCCAAGTATAGATCCCTGGGGGAACCTGGTCAACAGAGTATTTAGGGTTTAAATCTATATTGTGACACTTGTGTGCCACAATATTTTGCTTACTGGTTTGCTCTTCATCATTCCTATTCAACGATTTTTAGAACTACTAGCAAATAAAAGCAATCATTATATTGAAACCAATTAAGAATTTGTATGGCTTTGCTTTGTTCACACTTAAGCTTCAAGTCTTCCATGAAGATGGTTCCTTGGCCCAGTTTCTCGTTACGTGTATTAACCCTTGTCAGATTTGATAGTAAAACCCCTCATAATCCAGGAATCCCTCTTGACATACTCTGTCTGCATACTTACAGAGGGAGAAAGAGAGACGACTACAACACACACACACATCTCTCTCACACACACGCACGCACGCACGCACGCACGCACGCACACACACACACACACACACACACACACACACACACACACACACACACACACACACACACACACACACACACACACACACACACACACACACACACACACACACACACACACACACACACACACACACACACACACACACACACACACACACACACACACGGTGTGTTTATGGTTGCAGGTTTACACACGCATTTGTTCAAATGGGTCAAGGGCAACCCGGGCCAATAGATTAAAGTCTTAACCTTCCTTAAGCACATAATAGCAGCCTATCACTATGATCATTAATGGTTGAATCTTTCAGCTTACGAATCTTCTTAAATCTGAGACAAAATGCAATAACATTCAGACATCTGTGAAAACCCTTTTTTGTTAAATATGTACAAAAGTGCGAGTTAGTGTGACTAACAGATTGGCCGTGAAGACTGTTCATGCATGCTGTTTTTGGCCAATGGTGGTTCTGTTTTATTCGTAAAAGGATAAACAAAACAAAATAATTAATTAACGAAGGAGTTTATTCTGAACATGAATTAAAAACAAATAAAACACCAAAAAGAAAAAAGCATACAGTATACAACACAGCAATGTTCGAAAAGGAGTAGGATGAAGTGTAAACTTGCAAACTCCTACCCCCTCCCTCTCGCCTATGCAAACTCATAATTATCACAATTTTATACACAACCCAAACATTTATACTCCATGTTCAAAGAAAACATCAAGATTAACAATAGTAATTAAATAAATAAAACCAACTCATTGACCAATTTAAACCCTGCATCTACATGGTTGACCGTCCCCACTCCACACCCAACACTCTAACTGAAAACAAAGAAGATCTAGTGTACTTTGTTTAAAGCTCATTTACACATTTTGGTGTATTTGAATGGAGAGAGGGCAGTCTGCATACTTGACAAATATCACCATAACAGCAATTAAAAATGTTTGCAGTCTCAGCTAGCATGCATCTGCAATGCCTGCCTAATAAGAATTTTCTAATTAGCAATTCATCTCGGCTTTTGGAGTATTTATTGTCCATGAGAGGGCAAGGACAGGGGGGGGGGGCTTTAGGTGTGAGCAGTAAATAGTGTTCATCAGAGTAAACAATAGTTTAGGAAATGCTCTGTCCTCTAGTGGACTTCAGTGGGCATTCATTCCGTATTCTAGTCATATGAGTCACTGGGGAGTGATGACTGATGAAACATGATTATGCTAAGGGTGTTGAAGAGCAGGTGTGTTTAATTGAACACAGAGTACTATTAACTCTGTACAGTAATGATGCAAACAGATGTAATTATGAGACATTGCAATTATAATGTTCTAACTGGGTTACTATTTTAAAATATGTTGTTTATGGGGCACTATGTGTTGAGTTTTACACAGACAAACAAACATTGCTTGTGAAAGTTTGTATCTGTGGTGCATTATCAAAAAGATAGAGAATACAGTATTCTTAACAACCTGCTGTGACTTACTGAATGTTAATTCATAAGAAAGGCTACTGTGTTGTAGACAGAATTAATGTCAGGGAGGAGAGCAAATAATATTGCAAGAGCCTTGATAATAGCCTATTATGTAAATTACACTTATTGAGCAGTACAAATATCGAGCAAAATGTCAATGGCAGTGTCTGAATGCAACACTGTTATTCTTGTGTGTTTAACACAGAAAAATCCTGAATGCTAATTTAAATGTGGCTGTAAAAATGTATGTGCTCAGGATTTCACAGTGTACTCAAGGTAAACAGGAACAACCAAGTCTGATTTACTGATATGCAGTACTTTTTTTTTTTTTTTATAATTTTTATCCCACGATTTTGTAACCCACATTTTTTCACCCAGTGTCAATTGCCTATGTAATCCTGGGCACTACCTACCCTCTGATATGCAGTACTTAATACAGATGAAGCATGTGAGACTTCTATCATTTGGCATGCTCCAAGCTCTGTCAATACAAACAGGTACTGTCTTTCAGTTCGAGACCCAAAAGATACATTTGTTGTCTCCCTGGTACCCAGGCAGTTGCCTAGGGCGCCACTAGGGGGGGGGGGGGGGGGGGGGGGGGCAAAAGAAGGCTCTAGGTGGCGCTGTGGCAGAAAACGGTGGCGCAGCGCTGTCAGACATAGGATAGGCTCCTGTCCTCTGAATTACTTTCTGTTTAAAAGAGACTGAGGTGCTCTTGGGGGGGGAGGGGGGGCGCCAGGAAAAATATTGCCTAGGGCGCCAAATTGCCTAGTCAGCCCTGTTCCCAAAGTTACAAAAATATATTATTAAAGGTGAATGAAGAATCCAAAAATGAAGACAAAACTTGATGAATGGAATTAATCTGAGACCCAAATTAACAGCAAAACTATTATATTAAAAAAAATCCTTAACAACGCTCAGATTATCATTTAGATTCTCTTCTACCGAAATACGCTGGGAAAAGTTTTGAAATATCACCACATGATTACTTCGATTGACCATGTTATTAACTGGAAATGATGATAATAATGAAGTTGGAGGAAGATGACTGATGTGGTGAGTAGCCTAATATCCATTGTTACGACCTTATATGGAGTCTAGATTCTAAGGAGTAAAACATAAAGTACCACAAACACAAGTAACGAAAAAAGTGTACATTTATTAACAATATTGAAGGTATGGTTACAGAAACTAAATAGAAGCATAAGACGTCAGGGTGGCCAAGGCCCCTATACAGGAGCAGAAGTAACAGGCCACTGTGCCAATGTTCATTATAGCTTAAGATATTGATAAAGAGATATTGCTCTTTATCTTTCTTGCGTGCAGAAGCACTGCGCTGCACTGATTGTTGTGACATTTGTGCATATAGCATTTTGTGAAGCAATGGTTTAACTGCTACTCGTAGGTATGGATGCAATAAATGTCAACAAAAAATCGCTTAGCATGCAAGGAGGTTTTATCTGTGCTTCCCCACTCAAATTCAAAGATAGGCACGCCTGGCGCATTGTGTGTCTTTTATAAAGAAGAAATTTAAAATTCCTTAACAACGCTCAGATTATCATTTAGATTCTCTTCTACCGAAATACGCTGGGAAAAGTTTTGAAATATCAAAATTACTTCTAGTTCAAATCGTGACATGCACGAGCGAAGAATGCATGTGCGGGGGAGTTTCTAAATATGAGAGGTGTTTTGGACTTGGATGGCGTGGACGCGTATTGCACTGGCGCCTAAGCCATAGAGCCAAGGGGAGCACAGCCTCTCCCACTTTTTTTTGCCCATCCCCCCACCCCCACCCCCACCAGTTTAAAAATGATTAACACAAACATATACAGTAGCTTTGTTTCTGCGCACCCCTATGTATCTCAATGGTTTGATCCATATGAACTGGGGCTGGGCCAGTGTGTTTCACTTTATCTGGAGAACGGAGGTGGATAATAAACCCGTCCTGACAGAGACAAACTGATGCATTGTAAGAGTAAGACTTAAACGTTCCAAAACTTAATCAAATTGTCTTTATCACCTCATGTGAATTAAATTATCCCCTGCCAGATTCATATTTAGATCTAAGTTGGAAAACAACTGCCAAAATTGAATACCATCAGCAACTTGTTGGCAGTGCTGTTAACTAAATTCAGCAAACATGAACGGGTTATAAAACAGTGGAGCTCAAACACGGACAGACACAATTTAGATCTTTAGACAAGTTTGCATGGCACTGACTATTTACACTATGCGTTCCCGTTACCAACACAAGCCAATAGCCAGATCTTTCAATCTCCAAATTAAAACTAATTACACTCCACACTACTCTGTGTGGAGTTTGCATGTTCTCCGCGCTGTTGGAGCTCATAAGAAGAATCCTCACAGTTAGGTAGACTATGGTCTGTACTCACAGTTCCTTAGAAAAACCTGTGCAGGAGCTGCAGTGTCCACACTCCTAGTTCCAGGTGAGTAGTGGCTGTGCTGTAGGCAGACCCAAGTGCACCACTCTGTGTGCACGTGGACCCTCTGTATGCAGTGGCAAGCTCTGAGCACTTCTATTGCTACAGCTGGTGCAGCAATGTCCTGAAGCACACTATACCCAAAAGGAAAACCCACACACTAATTAACTTTCTGTCCTTTATAACAATGACTTTTGTATCAATTCTCACATACTGTATATTCATACTCACTCAAAACTTGACGCAAAAGGAAATATCCTCCATACACTCTCTTCTCCTCCTGCAGTCACAATTGTTAATGGACAGCTCAACTTGTGTTTGTTTATGCTTTAGCTTAGCATTAGCTAGGTACCACTGTCAGCAACTGGTTGTGGTAGACATCTGACTGGAACACACAACTCTCCCGTTTTGCCTTACAGGCTAAACTGGTACAAGACCACACTGATGCAAACCCTATAACTGAAATGCAATTGGATTTGACCAAAACCCGAAAGTATTTAAACACTTAATGTCCCTGTTTGTCAACTCGTTTTGTCCCTCTGAAAACACCACAGTGACGTCCTGCTTTGTTTTTTAGTCCCACCCCCTCTCTCTCTCAGTAGGTTGGCTCAGGTTGATTGACACCTCTATCCCCCAATAACATTTCTTCAGCAGTATAGATTGAAAATAATTAGAAATAAAATGTAACCACATCTGTAGGGTTCTCAAAGTGTAAACAACATTATACAGTGTACACAAATGTAACCAAAATTATGCAGGGTACTACACATGTAGTAATCCTGGTCGCTATACCGCCTCCCCATGACAGACGGGGCACCTGATGGAGGGAAAGGGAACTGGTTGGAATAACGTGTTCCTTCCACGCTCCTACCAGGGAAACTCCTCCCTGTCAGGTGACAAGAAATAACCTGGTTCCAAACCATAGACCCCGCCTCTTGGTCTGGTGTTGGGAGTGTAGCGCCCAGGATCACTTAGAAAATTGGCACCGGGTGAAAAAAGGGTTACAAAAAATGGGATAAAAATAATTAAAAACTGGGGACAATGGATAAACAGGATACTGGCGATTGACCATGTTATTATTATTTTTTTGTTACGACCTTATATGGAGTCTAGAGGCTAAGGAGTAACACATAAAGTACCACAAACACAAGTAACGATTAACAATATTGAAGGTATGGTTACAGAAACTAAATAGAAGCATAAGACGTCAGGGTGGCCAAGGCCCCTATACAGGAGCAGAAGTAACAGGCCACTGTGCCAATGTTCATTATAGCTTAAGATATTGATAAAGAGATATTGCTTTTTATCTTTATTGCGTGCAGAAGCACTGCGCTGCGCTGATTGTTGTGACATTTGTGCATATAGCATTTTGTGAAGCA
The DNA here is from genome assembly GCF_963454915.1 of Gymnoscopelus microlampas. NCBI lineage: Eukaryota > Metazoa > Chordata > Actinopteri > Myctophiformes > Myctophidae > Gymnoscopelus > Gymnoscopelus microlampas. The sequence goes on from NC_139962.1 coordinate 19,448,844, forward strand.
ATGGTTTAACTGCTACTCGTAGGTATGGATGTAATAAATGTCAACAAAAAAAATCGCTTAGCATGCAAGGAGGTTTTATCTGTGCTTCCCCACTCAAAATCAAAGATAGGCACGCCTGGCGCATTGTGTGTCTTTTATAAAGAAGAAATTTAAAATACAGCGCAGAGACATAGATAAGGTTGTTGCAATCACTCTGCTGCCTCAAGATTGTCTCAAAAATTTGCCTGACCAAACTGAACATTTGAGAACAACATGCACAGCGGCACACAGATGACTGCACACATTTACTAGGCTACAAAGTGGGCGCTGGGTGAGAAAAATTACTACTGCATTGGTTGGAAAGTGGAAACTATCAATGACACTTGTGCTGTGCTGTGCGTCTATTTATGCCAGGTGTAAGATTATTCTTTTGTTTTTACTTGACCTTATTTATATCTCTGTACTCTTACCTATGCTGTGTTGCTGTTGTTGCTATGACAACTGAATTTCCCCATGGGGATCAAAAAGGTTTATCTTATCTTTTTATTTATTCATTTATTTGTCTTATCTCTGAGTGAGGATGTACTGTACTTACAGACTGTGTAACATTTACACATTTATATGTTAAATACAAACTAAAAGTGTACTCCTCAGAGTACAGATCTCCGCCAGGCCAGGTTGGCTACCCAGGGCACGCAAATGGAATGGAATATGAAGAATCTGAGTGATACATCTTGATCACAGTCATGACTCAAGAGATACTGTGTACTGACTAAATGTGTAGGAGTAGTAACAAAAAGTGTGTTTTGAAGAAAATGCTAAATGGCTGTTACTGTATAGCACCACCATGAGGCTGATTTGAAAGATTTGGAGCAGAGGTTCTTCCATGGCCTACTGGGAAGGTGCATGCATAGTTTCACACCATACGTTCCAACGGTGCCTGCTCACAGTTAAACAAAGGGACAACGGACAAACGGACGGATTAGGACGTCCAGCCTGGTAACAAAGTCTGGCATGTCCTTTAACCACTTGAACGCTAGCATCTGTATTCTGGGGGAAACGTTCAACAAAAATAGCAGATCTAATAGCTCACAGCGCACCACGTTGTGAGCTGGTAGATCAGCATTTTTTGTTGAATAGATAGTGTAGAGGAAAAAAGAGAGGGCCAAGTGCAGAGCCAACTCAGGTCCAGTCTGTATAGAGGGTTTAAATCGTGAATACGTTTACATCAATGTTGAAACATTACGTGTGGCATGCCCTTTCAGCTGGTCAGAACATAGGATATCCAACAATGGATTTGTATTTTGGCAGTGCTTGAAAATGTTAGCCTGGCCAACATGAGTGACTTATACAGTACTGTAACTGCTTGGCCATAGATACATATTTGATGCGATTTTGACATCAGAGTAACCTACTTTTAAAGTGGTTGCCTTTTTGATTATTAACCTGAAAATTAATAACATGAAAAAACAGCAACCCAATCTAACACCTTTGCTATTTAAAATGTGAAACATTTGAAGCTCATATCTCAAAACCACTCTGAATGACTTTAGACTGCACATGCCAAGGTGCAAATCAAGTCGCTTAAAGCTATTGTTTGTTCCAGCCTCCACAAAGCTGCTGAACTCTAGTGCAATAAACAAGCACTTTACACTTCAGCATTTTGATAAAACAGTTTATTTTTAATCCGTCATGTAAATCAATCTGGGAACCCATTCGATAAAAAAAGGAAAATAATGTTTTTCCCCCTTTGTTTTTGCCTCTGGGGGCACCACCTCCTTTTTTGTGTAAAACAGGAACTTGTTTGGCTCCTCTCCTTTCTTAGTCCACACCTGTGTTTATTCCTACAACAACATCATATTTAGGGCAGTGGTGCTGACAGAATCTGTCAAAGTCTTGAGAGAATAATGGTAAATGTACATAGTCAAATGCCTTTTTTATGTTTAAGATGTTTATAATATGAAGCAATTTGTCTAGCATTGTGTCAAATGCTTCTCATGTTTTTGTCATGTATTTTATGTGAGGCAGCGGACTGTAGCACTGGACCAATGTCCCCTCACCTCTGGGACAAAAAAGTTTATACTTATACAGTACCCTTGCCTTGCAAGTCATGAAATCGGCTACTATCTTCATCATTAATGCAAAACCACAGTTACAAATAATCACCTCATGTATGTAACGGGTCAAAGTGTGACATACACGCATGACAGACACAGAACCAGCAAAATGTCATAAATCAAGCCTATACATCAGCATGGGAGAATTAAGTCCCTCACATTTTCTTTCCAGTAAGAATTATTTGCGCGACTGCAAAGGCGACTGCAAAGCGCGACTGCAAAGGCAAAGGCAAAGGCTTTCAGACCAACACATCTTGAGAGACTTGGAGACTGTCAATTAACGCTGCAGTGGAACCCTGTACTGTGCTGTCTCTGTGAGGACGGACAGACCTGCTTTGTATACCCTGTCAAACTTCTCTTTCTCCTTTTCAATTGTTCTGTGGAGCTTTTCCACCCTGGCCTTGACAGAAGTGGAAATAGAATCTTAGATTATGTGCCACTGAACACTATCGATGTGGCAAGGTAAGTGTGCAGGTCGTTGTCATATTCTGCCACTAAATCCAGCAACAGGTAATTAACCTTGTTTGCAGAGCCTGCTCCTTCATCATGACCTCGGAATGGCAACTCCTACTTGCCCACACAATTAATTAGACATTTCAAAATGTCCTGGTTCCTCCTAACCTTCTCATTATATGAGCAATGACATTGTTGCTTATTTACAGCTGGAACTCCATCTTGTGTCTTCAAATGTTTTAAAGCTAAACTGTAGCTTTCAGATGACTGCAGCGTTTTGACTTGGATACAGTTCTTCAATCAGAAAATCCATCATTGTCCAAGGACCCACTTTCTGAGCCAAAAAGTAAACAAACCTAGCAGTAAAGCTTTTGCTTCCTTGTTGATCCACAGGTATTACGTATAATTGCTGGAGTTGAAATGCCTTTTAAAGGTTTTGGTTTTCTGCAGTGAATTAATCTATGGTGTTCTGATAAACTCCAACTTTTTATTAGAAGTTAATCTTGACAACAGCGTGGACAATATATCCTCTCTAGCTGTAACAGTGTCAAGGCTCGGTTGCCATCATGAACGGGCCTATTGCAATTCATGAACCTTGCAGAGGGCAAACTTGTCACAAAGTAAGCTATACTAATAGTGGCGACAACTCCGTTCACTCCAATGGACCAATTCTTTTACAGCAATTTCCAGATCACAGAGCCTCTCAAAAGTTCCTTGAAGATAGCAGAAAACAATAGAGAATAGAGAAAGAATCAGATTTATCATCACACCTGAATCAATGTATCATGTAACTGGAACTATCTGAATCATGTGATGATAAAGCCTTTTGACTTCTGTTGTCATCACTCTTTCGGGATAATAAAGCCCAACCATTGAGAGGGATGATATGATTGGTCAATTTAATTGTCAATTGAAATGAATCTGTCATTGAATTAGTATTACTTGACCCTCTGTACATTTCATAGAGTACCTATAGTGGAACCACCAATCACAAATCTACATAGTATTTTCTTCACAATAAGTACAGAGTCTTTTAATCGCGGGTAGCACGGCTTGGGAAACTAAGACGTGTGGTAAGTTCTGGGAGGTAATGGTATGTGTGGCATGCACTCTACCTCAGCAAACCATCGCCCAGGGGTCTAGTGCAGTGTTTCTTAAATGGAGTAGAAGTACCTCTAAATAATTACATTTGAGCAAGTAGTGAAAAATCGAACACGATTCAGAAGCCATAATCAACGTCCCACATAAACGCATAGACACACATGCAGAGAGACTCTCACAGAAGTTAAACAGTTTTGGCCCTCCGGTGTGCGCTGGTGGACTGTTTGTTTTAACCATGCAATTGACATTGTTCAATATGGGAACCCATTTAGGGAAAAATAAAGATCGTTTTTTTTTGTTTGCCTCTGAGGGCACAACCTCCTTTTTTGTACTCAGGAACTCAGGTTTGGCTCCTCCCCTTTTCAGTCCTCCATCCGGTTGCTCCTCCGAACTTTACATGTATGGCAGTAGCGTGAGAGATTAGACATAGTTTAAATGACTGTATGCTGAGCTGTTGTCTTTATCATAACAATTCAGTGTTGTGTAGGCTAGAATTTAGCATTCACAACACTGAGTCATTTGTGTGTGTTCCTTTTGGGGGTACCAAAACAACTTTCTTGTTGACAATGACTATAAGTTAATACTGATCATAAAATATTTTTAAAAATCTATATCTACATTTATCAAATTAAACAGTAGCTATAGCGAAGACTGTGACACGGGATAAGGTTGAAATAGAACAAAGGCAACACTTGCGCACAAAGGCAGTGTGCCCAACTGTGCATAAACGTGCCCAACTGGTTCGGCTTGCATGAATGTGAATGTGTTTGACACCCTGTCATACGAGAACTTTGGGGTACTCCTTTGATACCCCAATAGTACTTCGATTGACATCAGTACTATAACTAATCGTCATATTTGGGCAAAGTTCAAGCCCAATCTGACCTCCATTGACTTCCAATTTAAGTTTTAAAAAGTTGATTTAAAAACACAAAAAATGCATACAATCATTGGCCTACTAGCAGCGTGCACAAGAAAATGTCACACTGATTGGTCCAGTGGTTTGAAGATTATAGCCCCAGACAGGCACACATAAATACAGACATAAAGACCCACTTTTAGAGCCATGCATTGAAAAGTACAGTGTGTGCATGTGTGTGTGCACGCACACAAGTGAGTGAGTGCATAAACGTGTGGATATAGGAAATAGTATAGTATTAGGAATAGAAAATGGGGAAGTAAAGAGACAAAGAGACATAGAGCTCAAACTCCACTCATAAGGGTGTACCTTAAGGTATAGTTAAAGAAAGGTGTGATTGATTGTGAATTGATCATGCACTTGTTCCATAACTGAGATCCTCTCTACCAAATTAAAAACTGACAATTAGACGAATGAAATAAGGGGAGATGAAGATTATTGACTTGTCTAGTGTTATATGTGTGAACTTGATAATTAAAAGGGAATAGATCTTTGCAAAGTTTCAGAAGGGATTCAGGTGATGCAAATGTTTGGAAAAGAAGGAGCATGTTATACTATTTTACATGTATATTAATACTGAAAGTTGACAGCTTAACAAAGTGTTAACACCACAAAAAGTGGAGTTGATGCCATAGCTGTTAGAGTGACTAATAAGTCTAACACATTTTTTGTTTCTGTCAATTTAGAATTATGTGATGTGGCAGCCCATGCAAATTGCAAATTAGAATTAAGAATCAAGTTAAAAGCCAAGAAGATTGCAACAAATGGCAGATTTTATGGAGAATACTCAATAATATCCTCACCTGTCTGCAGGCCAAGAAATAGGTATTTCCAATTAAATGTTCATCTATTTATGCACTAAAGAATTTTGTTGACTGAACTGGGGAGACTTCATAATCATCAATAAATAATCTAGCATTGGATTTGCTATGCTTCTTATTTTGTCCTGTAAACGTGAAGTTTGATTTCTTAAAATTAAAGGGCAAGGATGCTTTGGTAGAGGTTTAAGTTGTTACCATGTCATGATGTACTGTAACTCCAAAGGTGGGCAAGAAATCAAAAATAGTTGCTCAATCAATCTATCAATACAGACAGACAGACTGACAGACTTTCTGTCTGTGAGCACAGCTGTCCTGTGCTGTCATTGGCTGTAACACGGATCTTCTCGGGGTGCGGTCGCAACCCTGTTCATACTGTATGATGTCCAGTCGGCGACAGAGCCAAATATTAGAAACGCTCATGAAGGCATCGCCAAGCGCTGGAATCGCGGCCGGATCGTATCGCCAAGCCTTTCACATACAGCGAGCAACACCTCGGCAAGCGGATCGGGGGTCAGATCGGGGGTTTTGTCGGCGAGCGCCAAAAAAGGTCCCCGACAGCATAATCGGACCAAATATCTTGCAGTGTGTAGTAGCCCTTACATCACTGATGATAGTTCCCTCTATGATCAAGAATGCAGCCTGTGATCTGTAGGTAGGTAGGGGTCTCCTGACCAAGATGAGCTAAAAGCATGGGTGGCCTTCTCGAGGTCAGCAGGGCATAAATGGGTTTTGAAATGTTACATACGATTGAATGCCATTAATCACCTGGCTATTAAAACACGAAACGATCAGGGGAAAAAATCTCCACCAGGCTATGAGCACCCTGTTTAACTATAGTGCTGGTTAAGTCTTAAAGGCCAAATAAATAAAAAATCTTAGATTTATTGCCTTTATCTGTTGAAAGTTCTACAACAGCACTTGATGTTTGAAAGACAAGCCAACATGTACATTGCTTGCACATTGCTTGCATCTCTGGGCTTTGGAGGGGGGTAGAGCTGGGCGTCATCCACATACAGTAACAGTAGAAATGGAGGTTGTGTTAAACAGTATATGTCACCCAGAGGAAGCATGTAAAGTACATTGAAATTGAAATGGGACAAAGTATGGGCCCCTGGGGAACAGTGTATGTAAAGGCGGCCTGGGACAAAGAGGCTCCAACTACTGTATCGTTGGGGGGTGTCTTGTAGAAATAGCATGAGCCTCAAACGGTCAAACCCATCACTATCAGGTGAAAAGAAGCGTGGTTGTCTACTTCCTCCCTAGGCCAACAGTGGTGGCAGCAACAGAAATAGAGATTTGGCAAAACGGCAGTTGGCAGGAGAAAATATAAAATAACAAAATAAAAAAAGAATCATGCACCCCATTTCCTCATCATGGGAATCATTTGATTGCCTCCTTGCCACAAGCTCATTAATCTATCCACAACCCTTGCCAACAAGTTCTGTCTTCAAGGGGAAAAGAAGGAACGAAAAACACCTAAAGGTTGTGTGAATGCTGTTAAGAATCTTGTCAGCTCATTGCCCCCCAAGTGTTCTCCATTGGAATGTCAAAGTTTCGAAACTATCAAGCTTCAAAGTTCTCATTCAAATTCAGTGACGATATTTAAAAGTTATGAAAGCCAGGGCTTTATTTTATTGCCTGAAGTGTTCACATAATATTTGTTTCAGCAGCATCTCATTTATTTCAGTAGAGAGCAGGTTACAAATAAACCTAGAAAAGAACACTATATCTCATTACACCACTGCAACCCCCCACCCTGCTATGCCTGTACACATGGTAAGGCTTTGTGTTGTTGCTAAGATACTTTGCAGCTGTGTTTGATTAGAGACAAACTAGCTGGGATGCAAGTGCTGATGATGAATTATTTTCGCAAAGTATGCTGTGGCGTGAGAAAAGATAACTCTGAACAACATGTACTCACCAGTGGCTTTGGTTTATAATCATTATCTACGTTTTCACTGACCTAAGGTTTATGTGACAAATACTTAATAAACTAATATTTAGAGATACATAACAAATACGTATGAAGTGTAATGATGACGTCATGGAAATGTAGCCTTACAGCACAACCCACAGGCGAAGTGGGGTAAGATAATGGTTGAATTTTGGTCCCACTCACTGCCCCACTGAAGATTAATGTCTTCATCTCCACCAGGCCAGAAGGCAAGAGGAGGTTTCTGTTTTACCCCATGTGTGTGTGCGTGCATGCGCCGCACTGAGGGGATTTAAAATTGGACACATATGCCCAACGTTTACTTCATAGGCTCTAGCCTTTGATTGCCTTTCAATAAAACCACATTAGATAGACATACTGTACGTATCACCTACATGTTACTGATTAGAGAGAATTTTATGTTTTTGTAATCAGTTCATTATTTCCTGCGTAATCGATGAATACAACTGAAGTGTGTAATTTGGAGGGCATTGCAGTGCGCAACGCACAAATTGTCTTCTTTGAATAGACTATCATCTTATATAAACACAATTGACACAAGGAATCTACAGCGCACTCTACCAAACCAATTTGGCATTGCGGGTGGTTTTAGATTCCACTATGCGCTTTCCAAGACGTGTGTGGACAAAATAGCAATTTTGGGGATAATGCAACAACACGCCCACGGGCACACCTCGAAGCGCAAATAACGGCGTTGGCATAATGAATAGCGGGTGTAGCAGCAGCAAAATACCGTTTACGGACAGTGCCAGCTCCCTTATCCGTAATTCACGGTTAGCGGGCAGTAATTCACAGCTAGTGGGCAGCGGGTATAGCATTGCCAATTATAGGGCCCAGGGGGCCCTATCTTGCGCCGCGCCGCCTTACCCCTTATCCCTAAACTTATTACCTGTATTTTACTATTTTGAAAAACATTAAAAAATTGTTCAACTAGCCGATCTACATCGACGACACGTTGTGAGCTTGTAGATCGGCTATTTGAACAATTTAAAAATGTTTTTCAAAATAGTGGAAAATGGCAAAAAAGTTTAGGGACAAGGGATAAGGCGGCGTGCAAGATAGAGCCCATGGCCTTCAAAGAAAACCTAGTTCTTTGTAAGATGTCCTTACTTGAAACATTTGGTGGGTATCATTGTGCTTGGTTGATATGTGGCCTGGGACAAGATCAAATAGACTTGACTTCATATCATTGACTTAATATTTACTGTAAATGTGACAGGTACAAGACATACAGTATATCAATTAAGTCTTGGAGGAAATACCTCTTTTCTTATAAACATTCAAGACGTTTTGTATTCTCTCAGGGATTCCTCTCATGGGTAAAAAAAAAAATGGTAAAAAGGAAAAGAAGCCCACAACCCTGTCAAATAATACATGATAAATAAACTAACTCATCACTTTGTTAGTTTCATAGTACATGTACATAGCATCCTGTTACTATGTTACCTTAGGCTATGTTAAAATGCTTTTCAATGTATTCTTTAAGATCTTTTTTAACCATGATTGTGTGCGCGCGTGCGTGCGTGCGTGTGCGTGCGTGCGTGCGTGCGCGCGTGCGTGCGTGGTGTGTGTGTGAGAGAGAGAGAGAGAGAGAGAGAGAGAGAGAAATTGCATACATGTCTTTGTATGTGGGTATCCTTATGCATGAATATGCGTATGCATGCAAGTGTGTGCATTGCATCTGATTAACAAAATGAAATACAGTAATGCGAAAGCAAATCATTGAATTAAGATAATGTTTGTGCGTTGAATCTGCAGGGCTGAATATTCATAACATATTTTTGCAGTACTAAACCTGCAACATAGGCTACATTTATCTCAATATGAGATCTCATTTCCATATAAAATATTTTCTTGATCACTGTGATAATATATTTACCACTGTAACAGCAACTACTAGTACAGCTTGTGTGTTTTGTTCAAAGTTAGCAAGACCTTGATTGTAGCCAGAGTTTCTGCAAAGGCAGGGCTGTACATGGGAAAGTAGGATCGTTCTTCATTTGCTGGGAAATGTGGAAACAAGCCCAGACTTCCCTATGAGTATTCCATTCACAGCTTGACCTTGAGGTGAGCTATACTCCCTGGCCACCAAGCAGAGCAGCATGAATTTTAATATTCACCTATAGCTCCAGCCACAGCTCCAGTTCTGACCAAGCAGTCTGTACACAGCTTTCCCTCACTTGAGCACTGTGCAGAGCTCTTCACAGTGGTAAAAGTCTACTTAGTAAAGAATCAAGTGCCACCTATGGCACTTGTAAGTTCTTTATATGGTATCACAATACATAATAAAACATGATAAATGTGTGACAGATAATATAATATAATTACACATTTTGAAATATCCAGCACAAAGAATGAGCCAAAAATGAGTTAAGCACAGATTTAGAATCAGAATCAGAATGACAATCATCTTTATTGTCACATCACAGGTTTACAGGTGTAAATCAGTGGGTGAAATTAGACAGACAGTGAGATGCCTACCTCTCTCACACACAAAAGGGCAATTCTTCTCACCCTGAATTGTCATGGAGAGCAGCTGTTCATGTTTTAAAGTTTCAGGCTGGTTAAGGAACATCGAAGGATTATTATTCATGTATTGAACAAAAAAAAAGATCAGAGCTTACATTTAATATGTTTTCATAAGTGTATGATTAAAGTAAAAATTTGGAGGAACAAATATAATAAAGTTCTGCCAAGTAATTGAAGTTGATCTTGAAAAGCTGAAAAGTTCATACTATAGTTTCCTCAGTATGCAGTTTGATTCAATATGACACCCAATGCTGTATATAAGTGCAATATCAGATGGTAGCCACTAGCCATTCCCTCTGAGGTTTCCACAGGGCCAAGTTATACTTCCAAATCATATGAATTTCACTTTCCAGGGTTGTTTCCAAACACAGCTTTTGCCCCAAGCCTCCTTGCAGCTACTGTATGCAACTGTTGTTTCAAATACTCGCTACTTGCAGATATTTCTGATTTAGCCATCAATCATGCTTTTGCAGGTAACCCTGGCAAAGCTGTTATTCCTGCCAACAAAAAATTCAAAAAGAAATTGTGATTGGTTTGTGACCCCTAGTAATATCAAGTGACTCCACCAGCTACTGTATAATGAACTGCATTCAGAGTGCTAAGGCAACGTAGTATCAAATATAAAAGCAGTGGCAAAGATGAACTTATAAGACATGAAGATAACTAATGATGACTAATGATGACTATGTGTCCTTGAGCAAGAAAACACTCTCCGGGTGTAATTCAGTAGCTGCCCAAAGCTCCTAGTTAGAGAATAAATTCCAGGTATGTACAAATGGCCAACTGGTGCATTAAGTTCTGTACTAAAAGCAATCGTTCTGCTATAACAAGGATCACCAAACAATAGCGTCTGTGGATCTTACAAGTTTACTCAAACTTTTAAAGAAAGGACAATAGCTGTCAAACTCCACACACCACTCTTCTCTCCCCTGTCTCCTGTCACTTCCTGACATTATGTCAAACAGATGTGTTTGTTCCAGGTGGTTCTTCGATGCTGAACAATAAAAGCACTCCATACAATTCTTAAAGTGGGACGAGAGGCGTTGAAGAAAGTAATTAATATGTTTAACATGCATCATTTAAGTAAGCTAATTGTGAAATTCATTGTTAGGAATGTATCCTGGACGAGCTGGGCTACCTGTGCAACGGATTGGGCCACAGGTATAGCCTCATGCTACCAATAGACAGACAGACAGACAGACAGACAGACAGAATCTCTTATTTTGAAAGCCTCCCAGTTTTAGGCGGATATCCGATTTGTATCGAAGCTATTTTACGCTTCACAAATTGTCGGGGAGATTTTGTGCACTGTGTCCATTCCACTGTCGATAGATAGATAGATAGATAGATAGATGTACCGATTTACGCCTCCTGGTGGCCGATGTGGCCAATGTGAAAAATGTTGCCAATTGGTTCTACTCTGGCCTCCAGGGAGAATGCGTGCACAGTTTCACGCCGATTGGTCCAATGGTGCAGGAGATTAGCTGTACACAGACGGACGGACAAACCCCCACACACACACACACACACACACACACACACACACACGGCTCCTCTGAGCACAGGTCTCCACCAGGCCAGGTGGGTTATTGTGGGACAGCAATGTTCTGAATTCAGTCATGATGGAGGTGAGTGGAATAGCTGCGATCATGATTTGAAGAATTTTGTTCAACGCAAACCACTCCTGCAAACCTTAGAAGCCAATCTTAGCCATCAGGATGGAATATGAAAAATCTGACATATCCGTCTTGATCAAGTGACTATAGAGATAATGTGTACCGGTTTGCGTGATGTTTAAAAACACGAATCAGACTGTTAAAGCACCACCATGAGGCTGATTGGAACATTTTTGGGTGGCATTTCTTCCTTGGCCTAGTGGGAATGTGCAAGCAAAGGTTCACGGCAATGGCAAGCTGCGTTCATGATTTGACACATTTTGTTCAAAACGTATTAGCCAATCAGGATGGAATATGAAAAATCGGACAAATCCGTTTTGATCACATGAGAGATCATGTGTACCGATTTGCGTGATGTTTGGACAAGATCTATAGGAGTAATATGTTTGCAAAAGTCGGCCTCCTGGTGGCGCTATAAAAGGCCGATGTGAAAAAAATGGGGAGAAGTTCTGCTCTTGCATGCAGGGAGTGTGTGTGCACAGTTTCACGTTGATCGGGCCAACGGTGCCGGAGATTAGCTGCTCACAGACGAACGACCAGACTGACACACGGACGGACACACACAAACGGACAGGGGGCAAAACATAGTCTCGACCACGCCTTCAGCCTGGCGGAGACAGAAAGCATTAAAAAGGTGTCACTGGGAATAATAATCATTTGTCATTGCACATAGGCCATCTGTAACTAAAACTAGTAGTCCACTTCATAAGCCTTGCTGCACAAGCTGGTGCACATAGACCCATAAACAATTAAAAGATAGTAGTCCAGTTCATGAGCCTAGTCGTGGTCGTGCCGTTAAAGAGCCTACAGTAACTGCTGTAGGGAAAAGTGTTCCTAAACCGTGTGACAAGGACACTAGCAGAACACAAAACTAGAGAATAATCTGTCAGGAAGAATAAAGAGAGAACCATTGTGTGTGGCCACCACATGCAAACCCCTTCTCTTTTGGGTGTTTGTTTTGCTTTTGCCTCTCCACTGGACCTGTCACTTTCATTTGCACCAAAGCAGATGAAATGGATTGACTATCACTTGTGCATCCTACATTGGACAAATTATAACCCTTTTTATCTGATTTGGTGTTATACTGTGACGATTATACACAGACAGACAGACAGACAGACAGACAGACAGACAGACAGACAGACAGACAGACAGACAGACAGAAAGTAAATTTGCTAACTGGTTGGCAGGGCTGGAAGAATAGACAGCAAATGTCGGAGGGAAACGATAAGAGAGGAAAGTGGAAGAAACAGATAAAGAGATGTGAAGGCATGAATCATATTAAGAATTTTCTCTGCAACGATTTAATACTTAATTTATGCTCCGCCGTACAACAATGTCTCACTGAGAATAGCCGATCTAGAAGCTTGGGGGAAGAAATCTACCCCGTGTAATTTGTTTGCCATGAAGGATTTTATGTACAATTCTTGTGCCACACAAAAATGATTGTAAATTGCGATGACTAAAAATTACATTTAATGAATTAAATTGAACAGAATTGTTGGACTGTTTTTGGCGCATGACATCGTCATATGACAAAGTACAAATCGGACTTAAAATGGTTTCGTCTCATCACAAATCTTTGGTCTGAACTATGCTTTACAGCTATCTCCTCTTATCTCTATTGCCAGACAAGACTCCCTGTTCAAGCTCTCATCATAACGGCTTTGAGTAGCCTGACTTCACAGTGAATGAGGAAAGACATGCTGTGCCCAATCCCACAACACTTCCTGTCTAATACAAGCATGTCAGATTCCATATTGGATGCTAATCGGTATTGAGCGATTTGACTCTCAACTACATTTCAGCCCTTCCCGGATTTCAGAGAATTAATTTGATGAATGCTCCCACAAATTTTTGATTTACTTGTTCATGTGTCCCAGCCCCACACACCCCACAGCCTCCCACATCCATATGACAGTGTGCTTTAATTGTACTCTCAAATCTGGAACCTGAAGAAACTGTGATCTATTTCACTTCAAAAAGAGATATAATTAAGGGGTTCATCAGTCGTTCCTCTTTTCAAAAGGATTATTTTTTAATTTGCGTATTACTCCCTGCCCAACAGTAACTAGTTATACAGTACTACTCATTATTTTTTTAATGAGTACACTTTTTTTGTTACACACCACAAAATTGGTAATTGCTTTTTGTTATGCACACACTGTAAAATGCTGTTGGAACAGGTCAATTTGGTTTTGTACACGCATCAAAGTAATTAACATTTAACTGTGTAGTCAACATACTATGCCCATGGTAAAAAAAAAACATTTTAGATGGACTGTCTCTTCAACTGCCTATTTGGACTGCTAAACAAAGGTTTTCTCAGATTGAGTGGAGTTTGCAGTGTGCCTGATTTACAAAAATAGTTGATCAACAAGCTCACGTGTCACAGCGTGATAGGTCAGAAGTAGCTTTGTAAGTCAGCTATGTTCAGTGCACAACACGGCGTGCAACCAAGTAAAAACACATAATGTTGTGAGTACGGAGATCGAACAGTCTCATTCAAATTCATTAATTTTCATTTTATGAACTTTAAAACAAAGTAAGGGGCATTGTAATTGGGGAGGGGGGAGTTACACGGAAGTCCAACGCAACGCAGAATTATTTCAGACAAAATCAATATCATGACAACGCGCTAATCAAACTACATGCACTACGTCTCGATCCACAATTCCACGAGGCTTGTGAAAATTGTAAGGAGTTACTTTTGGAGAAATGGTAACTGTAATATTATTACTCAAAACGTTATAGTAATTTGTTATATTACTATACTGTAAAAAAAAAAAGAAGTGTTACATTTACCTCATTACTGCCCAACATTGTACATTAGTACGGTCCAATCTGAAAGCATTTATTTTATAATGACAATTCCGTTCACATGGGCAAATATCGGATTAAATCTTTGCAATTGTCACAACTTCTTGGATATATCTTTCAAAGCAAATAAGTGAGATAACAAATCATTGAGGACAGCACCCATCATCGTAACACACTGTACTGTATTACCACACAAGCACACCATGCTCTCTGTACTGTAGGTGCTGGTTTTGCTTTTAAACAATTTTGTTGCTATATGGTCCATGTCACAGCACCGTCTAACACTGTGCTGGAAGTAAAAATGGAAGTAATATAGTCATAGCCTGAAGCCTTCCCTCTCATTGGTAATTCCTACTGCTACTGGAAGTACAAATGGAAGTCAAGTGGAATGCAAGCAGAATTAGCATATCAGCATGGTTAGTCACTGGAAAAGTCAAATCTACCTTGTTACACCCCCACCCTCTCTTTACCCCCTTTCTCATTCTGGAACAGACGCCATTCTGGTGAAGAATGTTTGTCTAGCAGATGAGCAGGCAGAAGGCAGACACACATAATGATACATGGACAGCAGCTACTATACCACTGTGATTTGTTTCTAGGTTAAAAAAAAGAAAAAAGAAAAAGCAAAAAAGAAAGTAAGGAAAGAAACAGTATTCAGATCTCCTGAGCAAAAGGAAAGTGCATACATTATATCTTTAAAGGCGAACTTTCATAAATAGTGTATAATGTAAGGTACTGTACAGCAGCTGGACTGTGGAGTAAGTACAGCTCCACATACCTTTTGACAGGGGAAATTTAAATGGATTTTGATAGAAATCTGAGCATACACATGGGTCAAACTCTCTTGCTAAAACAGTTTGCAGCCCCTGTGATGCATAGTTCAGCAACTACTTAACACATGCAGTGCATTCAAGGTGCAAGCAACCTTCTTTCTCCTTATACACGGAAAATCGACTTAATATCGAAGTGTTTGTTATGTTTTCTTGTCCCCTCTTCCTGAAAAATGACGAAATCACTCAGCATATCTGAAAACCCTGCAGGACCCGCTGACCAGTGTGCTGTTTCAGAATATAAAATAGTTTAAAAGGCAAGCTTTTCACCATCAATATGGTGGAAACATCAGGGTTTGTTTCTGAAAGTGATGGAGTATATTTCAGAAAAATACAATGCTACACAGAAATTATTGTAAATAAAATATAAAAAAACATAACATTGAATGAATTGCATTGAATGAAACAGAATATTCGGACTCAAGTGTTCTAGAATAATTGCTAATTGTTTTAAACCATGCAGTCGGACATGAGATGCACATGATATGCACCTTACAAAAATAGTTTTAGTTTTTGACACATCGGAGCATATCTGGGTCAAGGAAAAGGAGGGAGAATCAAATACAAAATACAAACAGAAAAGAAAAAAAATAGGAAAATATTATTATATCGTCGGTGTCCAGGACGAACCAGCTAACTCCATTTTCATCTTTTTTTTTTTTTTTCATAAATCAACGCTATTGAACACCCTTCACATCTGTGTAAAAAATCTAATCATTTGAACCAATGAAAAGTATTAAAAAGCGCCTCAGACGAAAACTCCCAACTCCATTGGATCCTCAAACTGTCCGTCAAAAACAAACAACTCCCCCCTCTCCTCTACACAGTGCTGCTATTTCACAGCATCAGCAGTGCGCGTTGCGCAGTGAACGAGGAGGAGGAACACGTAAACAGACTCCCCATAGTCTGTTAAAACTATGCAGTGTACCTGTTTATCAAACTTAGCACTGACGCTAATGTTATGAAAACAAGTAATTACATTTCTAAAATCTATGAAGTGTTTAATGAGGAGAGCATTGTGATAAGAAGAAAGACGTTCATAGCATCCTGTAAGTCCTGTTTATTGTTGTAGGCCTATATAATAAGTGTCATGACGCATCAGGGCATTCATTCACACGTTGTTGTGATGCATTGTGAGCTTGGAGATCCATTGTTAGCTTTTGGGAATCTGTACCCTTTTGAAACCTCTCTCAGCAGCGAGTGGAGCTACTGTTGTTTGGACACCTAACTCCATTTCATCTTGATTTCTGCTCGTCTGAAACTACTAACTCCAATCGCGCTGGGTAAAGTGTTGATTTACCCGCGATTTGGGTAAAGTGTTGATAATATAATGACACATGCAAGTATCTCACAATATATACAGTCACTATACCAACTTTGATGAGGTAGTATTGCTTTGTTTTAAAAATATAAGGTTTTCATTTTTCTGAAAAACGTATATTTTGTTTTTTCGTTTCCTGAACAATGAGCGTTTTGGAGTTAGCAGTTTCGCACTGGACAGCAGAGATATTATAATCATATTGAATAACAAATATCCATCAAGTTCCTAATAGAGAAAGCAGAGAGCTCCAGCCTTCCTTTTCCCTTTTCCACTTCCTGCTGGGGTCCCAGAGTCATTCCAAGGCCAGCTTGAGATATAATGTCCCTGCCGATAAACAATGCGGCCCCCCAGAGTGAGTGTAGAAATTTAGTGGCCCTCACCATCTACAAAGTTGCCCACGCCTGCTCTAGGGAGACCTCAGGAGGCATCCATACTAGATGCCGGACCATAACTAGCTCCTTTCCACGTTCAATTTTCGAGAATCAAAATCACAAGCAGGATTGCGATTCATGCAGTAACCTATGTTATTTTCTTTTTATCTGTGTATCATGCACTCGTCCAAAGGAGGAAAGGGGAAACATTTCAATGTCACAGCTAGTAGTTAAAGGAGCTCTTCACCTACGGTATGTTCAACTTAATTCATCTTAACTGATGTTCATCGTAAGATGGCAACACTTCTGTGTACTCGATCTGTGTCATAGAGGTGGACAGTTCAGAAACCTTCCTCCAACGACATAATTGGTGGGGATTCCAAGCTATTGGGAACTACAGCCTTTCTCTTCCTGGAAAGTTAGCACACTGAAATAGAAGTCATTGTACTTGTTGCATATGCATAGCCTGCATTACCTTCAGGGAATCCATCAGACCGACGAGACTATTCAACTCTAGGCGCTGGGCTGGCGAAAGCAGCACAGACATCGACATCATAACTCATTGAAAATGAATTACTAGGGGTCTGTCTGAAAAGACCATAATTTAACAAGCAGCTTACCAAAGCCTTTTTATATGAAAAGTATAATGTTTACATCTGTGACTGTGCCTTATGTCAGATACAAAACACCAGTATGTTCCAGTCCGTGACCATTGCAAACCATAGCACGTTCATCAAGTCATACAGTTGGTGGACTTCAAAATAAGAGCGACACTGGGCTGAGCAATGCATAATACATTGAGCAACACAGAGCTAATTGACTATCACAGCACACTGCATTAATGACTGGAAAAGTGAAAATCCAGTCCCTCAAATGCTCTCCATTTGACAATTAGGCAAGTTTTGGGACATAGCATGATTGTTATTATTCAAATAAAAGTTACTTACTGAGAGACAACTGTTTTTATTTTTAAAAAAAACACAACGGCAAAGACTATATTAAGGTTGCGTCATTTATAATGCATTATAATGCACTTATAAGGCATTGTAATACTTGTTATAAATGTTTATAATTATGCATAACAACTTATAATAAAGGTTTATGAAGTATCATAACTTGTAATAATATAATGTATAAGTGCTGGTCATAATGCATGATAAACTCAGTGGAACAGCACATAACTACCAGGTAACACTTACGTCTAATCACATTTATAATGCATTATAATGCATCATAATGCATAATAATGTGCATTTATAACACGTGTTATAAATGTTTATAATCATGCATAACAACGTATAACAAAGACACTTTATAACTAACTAACTAACTACTGTAAGTTAAGGTAGTTATAATGTGTTGTTCCACTGAGCTTATAATGTATTACAGCACTTATTATACGTTATAAACCTTGTTGTAAGTTGTCATACCTGATTATAAACATTTATAACAAGTGTTATAATGCCTTATAAGCACATTATAATGCATGTGATTATAATGCATTATAGACCCGACCTTTAAGTAAAGTGTTACAAATGAAGAAATTGCTTACTGTGAGGTGGACTCTTTCATAAGCTCTCCTTACAATACTCACATTTGACACGTTTTCCATTCTCTCCTAAATGGAAATCCATTGATTGTCTTGATCCTAAGAGCTTATGAGCTCGCCCAGAAATCCAGCTGACAAGTCCTGCCTACAAGAAGAGGGGAACGATGAAAGAAAACCAAACACCAAGCATCAAATGGATGTGACTGTCGCCTTACAAGGTTTTACAAACATTTAGAAGCTTCAAACTTCTGAATTTTTCATCCAAATGGGCAACACTATTTTGAGTGTGTTTTGTTTCAATATTTTGTTTGTAATTCCAATTTCCAACAAGTTGTTTCACACTTCAAAATTCACACTGATAAAGTACATCATTACTGTAGTACTGTACTATGCAATAATTTTTGAATGGCTTCAACTTGAAGGACATCATATTCTTATCTGTTATTTTGTCAGAGCTGAGGTATTTATTTCTTATTGAATGCAAGTCACCGAACTGTGCTTCTGACAACCACAAATCAGTGTTCAAACACAAATCGATTTTTAAAATTCTCACAGAGGATGGGACTTCTGGGGCTTAACAGCTGGTAATAGCAGAACTATAGATTTTTTAAATGGTGTGAAAGGATGTGGCTCGCTTTTATCAAATGCACGTTCCTGATCTACACACACTGAGCTCCCGCTCTCTGCCTTCCACAAGAGTAAACACTCATAATCAGTAAGCCACCCTCATTGATGCATCCACCCCAGCATAACAAAGACACTTCCCCTCGCTTGCTTGTTCTGACTAGAGTATTGATCCCAACAAACAACCCATCTGGAGTGCATTGCCGTCATTCAACGCATTTTCTCACCTCTCCCTTCAGCTGTGTTAACTCTATCAATAGCTCCCTCCTTTGCGCTGCAGTATAAATACACACTTGAGTTTACCTTCGATGAGCAGAACCATAACAACTCACTAAGTGTTTGCTCAAGCAGAAGGCAGGGAATAGGAAGGAAGGAGGAAGAGGGAGACTGAGGAAATGATAAATCACACGCAAGGACTATTTGAAGCTGACAGTATTACATCCTTGGACCGTTCTTCAGTAGGCAAGGTTAGGCTGTCTATTGGTGGGCTGTGGCTCCCCATGAGCCCGCAGGAAAGGCAAAATTAGGCAATTACAGGCAAATAAATCACATCTCCCTTGACAGCAGCTTTCAGAGCTTGGGTGTAAAATGGTTTTAGGATTCAGACAGAGTGCCTCTGCGCACCAGGACTGATGGCTGTGTGATGTACTCTACACAGTATGAAGAAAGCTGCTACTGTGGATAGCAGAAGCTGGTGCAGCTACAGAATTTCAGCGTGAAGTCAATTTGGGTGCTTGACACAACCGAAAGCTATTTAATGAATTGACAGAATTCAAAGCTATCGCGGTTGTCACAGCTATGATAATGTTAAATTAGGCGTGGGGTTATGCAAGTGCTTGGAATCATTCTGGGAAGATAAGCGATGTGGGGCACCTGCTTGGAACCAGGGTGTGTGTCACATGTGCGAAGGTCTAAACTCAATCGCTATAACTATAAACAACGTTTATGTTCTTTCTAGGGGGCAGCAGTGGCAGCTATCTTTGAGGCAGAAGAATATTTGGTCCCTATAGCTCCACCTGGCATTATTCCAAAGTGTCCTTGGTGCCTTGCCTGGCTGACTCTGTCTGTAAATGAATATGTGTTTGAATGTGACACATATTGTAATGCACTTTGGATGAAGGTGCTATAGAAAAGCAGACCACTCTGGGTAACACTTTACAGCATATGGACATAACAATATATTCCAACTTGCACTCGCTGACATTGGGCATGTCCAGTCCATATACTGAATGGTCATACTGTATCATATGCCGATTTGCACCAACGTCAGGCATGTCCAGTGAATCTACATGCATGACTTCAGTGCAAATCTGCATATCTGGACATCTGTGCGCCCGCCACAAACACCGTTTGTCAGAGTCAGAGTCAGTGAGATCAAAAACTGAGTAATAATAATAATGTGCCAATAATATTGTATGTACATATTATTGTATATACCGTACGACGGCAATGGTATTACTGACGTTGTCTGTCTTATTGTATTGTATGTACAATAATATGTACGGTGGATGTGAATAAAAGGGGATTATGCATAATCCCCGGGGAATATTGCATAGGGGAATGGTGGGAAGCTGGTTAAAATCCATTTCGAAGGGAGGATTTTTTTGCATTAGCATTGGCTTGCTAACTCGGACAGCACTAGTTGGCTGTTCAGCGCAGCCTCTCCCTCACCGGCTCACTCGGGGGTGCCTCACGAAGCTCAAGGCCTCACTGTTCTTTTATTCAGTTGAGAGTGAAACAAAATGAGCTCTCCCCCTCCATCAAGCCCATCGCAATGATAATATGCATGTTACACTTTTAATTACATTCACTGTGACATGTACATAACATAAAACAATATTTTCATGTACTTTACATGTATACACACAATGTATATGCGTTTACATTGTGTGTTTATACATACATAACCTACACAGAAAAATCCCAATTAGACCCTACAGTTCTCCCTCTACGAGTTAAATGAACACCCTGGATTTTATCGTGTATGACTCAAGAGTATTACTGTAGTGGATGGGCAACAGTTGCTATTCATTGCATGACAACACACACCACTGCTCTTGTGTTCTCTACCCGGAGAGGCAGTAGTGGAAATAGTAGTGATACATTTAATGGTGGTGCAGTGGTGGTGTAGTTAGTATTCATGAAGAGACACACCAGCACCCGTGCCCTGCTGCTGTGCCGGGACATGGCTGGCCAAACATAGCAGCTTGAGGTAAATGCAGGGAGGTAGTTTATTATGTTTGGGAGCCATAAACATCCTGCCCTTGGCTCTTCTCTAGCAGACGGACCATGGAGAGTTTAACAACTGCCATAAACCATGTTCATCTTCTGCCTTCTCCTCTGGCTTCACCTCAGTCATACACTCACCCTGCTCTCTCGCTCTACATGCACACATGTACAAACAAACAACACAAATCCACGCACGCACGCACGCACGCACGCACGCACGCACACACACACACACACACACACACACACACACACACACACACACACACACACACACACACACACACACACACACACACACACACACACACACACACACACACACACACACACACACACACACACACACACACAGCTGTCAACACATCTGTCTCTCTCATTTCTGCATGCACATTAATGGGGTTTTAAAGGAAATAATTTAAAATGGACCGGTTCACAGTTTTCTGTCGAAATTACTAAACTACTTTTGTAATTACACCCAGCAGAAAGCTTAACTACTGCTACTATGGGGGGGGGGGAGACATGGTTCTTTGCTCCTAATCACTTTTAGACACTTAAACACTGCCTTCTTGCCTCTAACACATCAAAGTGATGTCCACTATAAGATATTAACCAAAGAGCCACTTCTGATGCTAAGAAGCCTTCTTCAATATAATCTATTATATGTCACACAAGAAGAATAGAGGGTGCACAGTGCGCACACAATTAACCACAGATGCACGCACGCGCACACGCGTGTGTGCGCACACACACACACACACACACACCATCCAATCTACTACACTACTATATAATACTGCCACTATTTATTTGAGTAAAATGTCGATTTTATTCCTTTCCCAGGCATCCTATGGAAGAAACATATTGTAAACTGTGTAAACAAATGTAACCACAAACTGTCCAGTTTACTACATGGAATGAAATAATGAGGCTAGTGCAAGTGACAGCTTCATTGTTTTCTCAACAACTGAGCCATGCAATTGATAAATTAGATTGCCACATGTCAATGTGATGCTGGAGTAGGATTTTGTACACTTGATTAGCACTGCAATGAAAGCATATTATCTCTGCATTTAGCTTAATGGTCCCTTTGAGATCAACGGAACAATGCAAGGTTATATGCAGCAGTAGTTACAGCTTTGTTATTTCTTTGATATACTAGATCTAGAACTCTTTATAAATGAATGCCTCAATGGACTTTCAGCTACAGCCCAGATCAGCTTGAATTATGTCACAGAATTCTCTATCTGAACTTTTCTGATGGTGCACATTCTCACAGGATTTACATACTTTAATTCATCTGTCAGTTCCTTCAGCTCTACCTCCATCCTACATCACAAATGTCTTGTTGCTAAAATGTACTGACCCCATCCTGTTGGAAGACATTATGCAGGGCTCCTAGCCATTAATATCCATGTTTGTAGCTGCTTCTGAGGTTTGTGCTGATGCTTTGTAGAAATGGCCCACCCTTTGAAGCCCTCTCATCCTGCAGTGCACTAAGGGGTGATGTCCATGGTGGGAAATTGGCTTTGGGGCAGCAAAAGGCTGACAGAGAAATGGCAGCTCAAATAGAGGCAAACCAAAATAACTAGAACCCCCCACTTGTGTAAAACATGATCAAAATTAATTCATTTCTATACGAATACATTAAAGTGACATTTTAGGGTTGTCTTTTTAGACATTTAGCTGAGGCTCTTAAACTCCTTTACTCATATTCATCAGAATATAGTCTACTTTCCTGGGAACCTTAAACCATCAGGTATATTAGAGAGGAGCCTGGGAAAGAAATGAAACATGAGCAAAAAGGTACAAAGGGAACATATGAGAGGAAACTGGGATGGATAAAATATAGGAGCGGGAATTGTGATTTGGCGATGTAATTTATTTAATTATTTAACCCGTTTTCAGGGTCATTTAAGGTAGGGGGCTCAGAGTGTTCCCACTTAGTAGAGTTGGCTTTCAACTCCATAAAACCGTCTTTGTTTTGGTGAGTAGCGAAAGTGTATTTCTTATTTTTACTGCAGATGAGAGGCTATATGCAGCCTGTGGTGTGAGCGCATTGGCTCGAAAGTCCCATAGCCTTAAGGGGAACTCCTTCAAGACTATGAATCAGAGCTATACTGTAGGTAAACATTCTCTCATCTCATGGAGATGAGAGAATGTTTACCTACAGAATATGAAACAAGAATCTGAACAAATATCCGCCACTGTTTTACAATGCCCTTAAACGCAATAGCCTGCAAGTTGACTGAAACAATTGAAGCAGCTATACAGTACAAAATAAATTGTGATGGCATGAAAGATTTAGCTTTAGATAACTGCATTAACAATGCCAACCACCAGTATTTCAGTTTTTTATGGTCTTTTTTGTGTCTGCTTTATTACAACTGGAACTGGATGAGTTTGATTGATTGATTGATTGATTGATTGATTGATTGATTGAATACTTTATTAGTCAGACATCGAGACATGTAAACAGCACGAGGTACAGTCAGACAATTAGGCTAAACGGATAACACCAAAAAGTCCCGGGGACTTGTTTCCATTGTGGTCCTGTGCCTGTTGAGCACCAGCCTACTAGTAGTACTATAGTATCATATAATTGTCTCCGCCAGGCCGAAAGGCATGGCGAGAGAGTATGTTTTGCACCCTGTCCGTCCGTCCGTCCATGTGTGTGTCCCTGTGTGTGTCCGTCTGTGAACAGGTAATCTCCGGCACCGTTGGCTTGATCGCAGCGAAACTGTGCACACACACTCGCCTAGAGGTCAGGGGAAAACCTTTGCCCTGTATTTTTCACATCTGCAATTTTAAAGCGCCACCAGGAGGCCGACTTATATAAAACACATTTTATCATTACTCCTTCACATTATTTCCAAATTTCACACAAATCGGTAGAAATGATCTCTATAGTCATGTGATCTAGACGGATCTGTTAGATTTTTTATATTCCATCCTGATTGGCTAAGATTGACATCTACAGTTTGCAGGAGTGGCCCGTTTTGAACAAAATGTTGCAAATCATGAACGCAGCGTCCGATTGCGGTGAAACTTCGCACGCACATTTGCATTACGTTGACGAACAAATGCCACCCTTTCAACATGCTCTATTATAGCGTCACCAGGAGGCCAACTTATATAAAACTATTTTTTTATATTACTTATATATATTTCTTATATTACTTTATCCAAACATCACGCAAATCGGTACACATCATCTCTATAGTCAACTGATCAAGATGGATCCGCCTGATCTTTCACATTCCAGCCTGATTGGCGAATTCCCAACATTGCTGCCCCACACTATCCTACCTGACCTGGCGGAGACCTGTGCTCCGAGGAGGAGGACTTTTTCTAGTTAAATATTCATTTTTAGTTTTTCACAGTATCAAATGTTTTATGGTCATGATTCACCAGGATCCTGGATGGCTTGTTAAATGAATTTATATCAATATTTTTGGAAATCTCTATGCAAAAAATGAATGGGGTCTGGAATGATGGAACCATAAAATGGCAACCACTGCTATGCCCTATAGGCACATTGGTCGATCAGTGGTTCTAGACAACCGGACCTCCTATTATGTCTATATTTTATGCCCATATATGGAGATCTGTGATGTCATCAGTATATGCCCATACTGTAGGGCATAGTGGTCGGATCGGCGAATCCGGACAACTGGATCTCCATAATGCCTACATATGGGCATATCGGTTGGATTGGTGGTTCTGGACAACCGCCTATCCGAACGACTTGACGCCAGGCACGCACTCCCTCGAGTCCTCGCCAATACGCGCGCCGAGTTTGAATTCT
Source organism: Gymnoscopelus microlampas (assembly GCF_963454915.1). NCBI lineage: Eukaryota > Metazoa > Chordata > Actinopteri > Myctophiformes > Myctophidae > Gymnoscopelus > Gymnoscopelus microlampas. The sequence goes on from NC_139962.1 coordinate 19,473,945, forward strand.
GTTGGTCCCATATACTGTAATGGCATGACCATACTGTATATGGGCAACGCTGTCGGATCGGTTGTTCTGGACAACCGGATCTCCATATATGCCTCCCTGCCCTGCTCGACCGAACCAACGGCGGGCAGGGCAGGGAGTTTGAAGTCAGTCAGTCGGACGGTTGTCGAGATACGTGAACTACAGACAGTACACACGCACAGATGGACGGACAGAGTTTTCAGACACATTTATAGATATAAGATTGTTAACATACACTACAAAGCCACCACATTGCTGTGTGACATGCACCTCTTCCACTGAGCCATGGATAGCCAGGTGGTTGTGAATATTCTAAAAGACCTTTTCAGGCAGAGTCCTCCAGGGTACCCTGCCCTGAGGAAATACGAAATCTGAATTATACATTCTATAGAGGTATCCTTTAAGCACCTTCATGTTGCTAGGAGACCATGCCAAAACCCTTTGACGTATCCGAGTTGGCTGTTGGTTGGTTTGCTGTTTTTCAACCCAGATTTTATTATAATTCCCTTCCTTTATAATCATAGCAGAACCTCACCAATAGCTTGAGTACTGAAAAATTACCATGCTATTACATCTTCTCAGTGGGCTTAGTTTGACTGGGGAATCGTTTAGGCCTTCAAAAACCATGATAAATCTGCTTTTCTAAAAAAGGAAACTCACCATATAATCATGTCTTTAGATTGTTTATGTTTATCCATACCATGTTTTAATAACAGTAATATCACATTTGATTTGGATAACCTTTGCCACAGTACGTCCCAACAATTTCTTATACTTTCACACTAGATTTCCAGAGAGCAAACTCAAGGTTGTAGCCAGTCGATGCATTTGTCAACAGGGATGCAAATAGTATCGATTTCATGCTGATAGACCCAGTTATTACCACACAACACCACAACATCTAAGTGGCCATGCTCCCACTGTAAGTCACTCGACATTAGTTGATAAGGTGAAAGAGATTTGATAACACAATTTTAAAGGAGAAATGTTTTATAAACGATAACGTCAGTTAGCTACAAATGATACAGGAGATGTGGATGACTCAACACTGTGGAAATCCATCAAGGTGGTGCTTAAAGGCAGCACCATAGCATATATGTAGTAGTAGGTAGGAGAAATCAAACACCAAAAAAGGGTAGTGGAGCTGGTGTCCCAGATAGGACGTACAAAGCCTTGTCATATCCCAATACCCTGAATTATATTGTCCCTCAAGTTGAACATAATTTAAGGTATGGTAAGTGATATTTTTTGTTAAGCTCTCATTTTGATAACAATCATTGCTATAAAGTGCCTGTTCAGTACCAGGGGTCTCCCCTTTTCTCCAGCTCTTTAGTACAAAATAAAATGCATTAAGCAAGTGGGTTGCCAAGTTCAGCCATCCAGGAGAGAGAGCCCATTTATCAACTTCATTTGTATAGTGTTCCTGTATCCACTATGAGTTCTCTCTCCTGACTGGATCAAATTGGTATCCCAACTTGAAAATGCATTTTCTGTTTACTTAAGAGCTGCAGAGACAGGGTCACCACTGTTATTGAACTAACGCTCCAGCAGCGGTTCTCAAACTCCTGTCTCAATTAAAGGGCAAAAGCATATTTGTCGTATATGCCGAGGACATTATACTATGTTTCTAACCCACTGCAGTCCTGTCCCAATTAGGGAGTTGCTTAACCAATTTGTCTCTCTTTCAGGTCTTCAAATTAACTTGAATTAATGCCAATGCACTTGAAGAACAGCTCCACATTGAACTTTGTACCCTTTAAGATTACCAAGGACATAGGTTTACTTCCCGGGTTTGACTGTTACCAGAAAAGTAAAAATATTTAAACTGAAACCGAATTTTTGGAAGACCCTCCCACTGTCACTAGTAGGGAGAGTAAAAGCTATAAATGATGGTTGTCCCATGATTTATATATATATATATATATATATATATATATATATATATATATATATATATATATATATTTCAATCAATCCCGTCATGCATACCACAAATGTAGTTGTATTCAACGCATGTTCAGGAGTGGAGACCTCCCTCTGCTCAACCTCTGCTCAACTTGGTAAGGCAATCACCTTACCAAGTTCAGCTGCGCTGATTATCTCTCAGCCAATCCACGCGGCAATCACCACAGTATAAGTACACCTGCGATTGTATCACCTACCTGTTTGATTTGGCTGCTCGCAAATCTAAATTCCCTCCTCCTCCCCAACCACCTCCTTTCTCACCAATTTTGCTCATCTAACTTCGTTTTTTCTCCATCCAGGAGCCCCAGGGCGGGGCAGTGTCGGAGCGAAGGCGACAGACCGCTCCTGAGCAGATAGACCGCTCCTGAGCAGAGCAACTGCGGCGGTCGCCTGGCTCCCGAGACTATACCCCCACCCTGAGTCTCGCCCCGCCTTGGGCTCCCCAGCAACAAACATTAATTTCATTGTATTGTGTTCAATAAATAATGTTTACCTTGAGCAGAAGGTGTGGTCTCTTACTAGTGAATGGTGTTTTAAAAATGTTACTTGATAATAACCCCCTTCACCTGGCAGTATAAAGCTGTACGTATAAGTAAAGGAAACTGTAAAACAAAAACTAAGGGTGGCTTTGGTCTTCCAGACATCAGATGTGACTACTGGTATGCACATTCAAACAGTCTGGCTTTCTGGAGAAGATCTCTCTGGAGGATGCTACCCCTGCCTGGCTCTCTATGGAGCGAGCAGCCTGTCAGGGGACCCCTCTCCTTGCTCTTCTCAATAGCCCCATTAAGATAAACAAATCTCTAGTCTATGCAGAGGGAACTTCATGATACACACCTTTTTGAAAGATATAAATAGTTCAAAACATGCTTGATAGTCCCTAATGTACTGACAGTCCAACCTGTGTCAAGCATCACACACGCATGCATACGCACAAACACACACAGATTAAAGAACCGCAAAAATAGCAGTTCTACAAGCTCACAACACGTCTTTTCATCATTTTCATTTTTATTGTTGTTGTTGTTTTCGTTTATATGGGGACTGAGGCTGTGGCTAATTGCGGGTTATAGGGCATAGCAGTGGCGGCCATTTTCTGGTTCCACTCCAAAATAGCCAATGCATTTTTCCCATTGACATTTCCAAAAATATTTATATCTATTAGTTTAAGCCTATAATCAAGCCATCCAGGGTCCTGGTGAATCATGACCATAAAACGTTTGATGCTGTGAAAAAACTTTTTTGAAAACGGCAAAACAAAGGGTATTTATTAAATATAGTATATCATATAATTAAATATAAAATAAAATAAAAATCACAGAAAAAAATGTTTTATGGTCATGATTCACCAGGACCCTGGATGGCTTGATTCTAGCCTTAAATGAATTGATATAAATATTTTTGGAAATGTCAATGGGAAAAATGCATTGACTATTTTGAAGTGGAACCAGAAAATGGCCGCCACTGCTATGCCCTATTGACAAACATTTGGGAACCCTGTAGTAGAACATAAGACGAAGTAACGTTATACTGTGGACAGCTTACAAGCTTTTTTCCATTCTGCCTGTGTATTAATAGACTAGGGATTTCCAAGATGAAGAGCAGAATGAGTTTGCTTTGACTTTACCATATATTGGTCTGCTCGTTATTTCTATAGCAATGTAATTAACGCTGTAAGTGGTTACATACAATACTGCCCTACAAAGCCAAAGTGCAGTAACTACATTTTTATACGTATTTGTGTGTCCCAAAGGTCAAATTAGCTTTTGTGATTTTGGGGGATAAACAATTACCTCAAGAACAGATATACAATTAGTGTAATATCACTTATATGCCAATATCTTATTTGGATGACCAGTTGAAACACTTTTAAACCCATGTATCAGTAAAAAAGAAAATAGTAGTTAATGCACTTTGGCTTTGTAGGGCAGAATAGTAATGTACATCTATTTGACTTGATTAATCAGTGATGTCATGCAGAAGTGTTTCAGAGACCTGCTAAATTGCAGCCCATGTGAAACTGCAGGCACAATTGTGACCATTTACAATTTAGGCATTTAGCAGACGCTCTTATCCAGAGTGACTTACCAGTGTTCTATTCGATAAACAATGAACCTAAATAACATTCTGTCCATTTGAAGCTATAGGATACCGGTAATCATTAATCAATGAGCCTAGCATCTGTCTAAATAACATATATCTATCACATCCTTAGCATTCGCTAGTCCTTGGTATCTTTACAGAAATGACCATGGGATTTACGTATTGGAGCTAGGCTGTAAGCACAATACAAATGTCATGCACATTTCAGACAGTACATTTTCACTACATTATTTATGTACCGTTCAGGACCCCAGGAAGACTAGAGGCTCATTTGTGTGTCTCTAATGGGGATCCTTCAATAAATATAAACACGTATTAGAGTACCCGAAATGATTTGAAACTGCCCAAATAATCACAAATAGCAGGTCCTTTTGTGTGTATTTGTATGCAATATTTTGTATGCAACATGTGACAGAGACGATGACGATGTCAGTGTGTGTCCTATCACCTATTTTCTTACCGGCAGGGATCATTTTCAGTTCATCACACAGCGTTCAACTTGGAGGAATATTGCTTTTTTTTCTAGCAAACTGTGACCTCAGTCACAAACGTACTCTCTCTCTGAACACACACACACACACACACACACACACACACACACACACACACACACACACACACACACACACACACACACACACACACACACACACACACACACACACACACACACACACACACACACACACACACACACTCTACAATAGCTAGTCACTACTGATATCTTCCCAAGAGTTCCTACATGTGCTTAGTGGGTCTCTAGTCTACCTACAAATTCCATTGTACATTGTCAATTTGTCACTGCTTATGATATGGCTAGAAACTTCATGTATAAAGTTCATGCACCAGAGCAACTGACTGACTGATGAGTTATAATGATTATATAATCTCTCTCAACTAGAATATTTTTTTTACAACACTGATTCTGTTTTGCTGCTTTGTGATCAAGCACACAACAGCAGGAGCCAGCTTGTGCTGAAATGCAGTTGACTATGGGGAATATCAGGGGAATCCGTCCCAAATGTGCAGAAACCTCCATTAATCATTCACATGCAGGAATAGTGGAGCCCCAGATGAAGGGGAAGGAAGTGTGTGTGCTTTTTTCTTTGCTTTTTTTTTTTGGCATCTTCAAGAAAGTACAGCAGAGACTGTACTTTCTGAGGCGTCTCAAGAGTTTTGGTATAAGCACCAAAGCTCTTGTGAACTTTTATCGCTATACCATTGAGAGTGTTCTGACAGTTGTATCACGGTGTGGTTTGGCAACAACCTGACTGCTCAGGACCACAGACTGCTACAGTAACTCTAAAGACAGCAGCAAAAATAATTTGCAATGTTATCCTATAAAAACCTGATATGCGGGCGTACCAAACTTTTCTCAGTTGATCCTGAGGTAATTTTTGACGTAGAATCCATTTCTGCTTGGGACATTTTTGTATTATGCATAGTTAGTGAGATAATTTGCATATTTGAATAAACTAGCGCAAATTGTGATTTGTTTGCTTTGATTGCATAATATGCTAATTAACTACCAAAACATACCCAAAGGTTACAGTGCAAATATCCATACACCTGAATGAGATTTTCATTTTCTTACCAGAAAACCACCAAAACACAAGTTGGGTGACCTCTACTGGTTATTTCTGCTTGTCTATTCAAATATGCAAATTGCCTCATTAACTATGCATGATACAAAAATGTCCCAAGCAGAAATGGATTCTACGTCAAAAATCACCTCAGGATCAACTGAGAGAAGTTTGGTACACCAATTTATCTAGTATCTAGTTTGTTATAGCTTTTGCCCTGTCTACATGTACTGCATATTGATATATGTGAGTGCATTCTTTACACAAGGTCTGTAGTGTTTTTATGTTGGTTTTGGTATGTTGTCTTTGTGTTGCGTTAAATGGGGTGTAAATTATATATTTTGTTGAAATAAGTGTTAAATATCTCCATAATCCTATTGCAATCATTCCTATATAGAGTGTTTGTTCAGGGGTCTCCCTGTCTCCCCAGCTAAACAGAAAAAGCTAGAGAAAGTGCTTCTCAGAGCACAGGTCTCCTCCAGGTCAGGTGCTATAATAGGCCAATAGGCCTTGCACGGCAATCGGACATTGCATTCATGATTTTCATGATTCATTTTTTTCTAAATTAGACCTGCTGGTGGCGCTATAACAGGCCAATGTTAAAAGGGTGGCATTTGTTCCTCAACATATTGTGAATGTGCATGCAAAGTTTGCAATCAGACGGTGCGTTCATGATTTGCGGCATTTTGTTAAAACAAGCCACTACTTGGACATGAATCTTAGCTAATCAGGATGGAATATGAAAAATCAAATAGATCCGTCTTGATCACATAACTATAGAGATCATGTGTACCGATTTGCGTGATATTTAGATGAAATTGGAAGGAGTAATATTTAAAAAAATGTTTCACATAAGTTGGCCTCCTGGTGGCACTATAAAAGGCAGATGTGAAAAATGCAGGGCAAAGATTTTTACTTGACCTCTAGGGAGTGCGCATACAAAGTTTTACACAGATCAGTGCAGTTACTGTATAGGTAAAAACACGAATCGGCCTGTTATAGCGCCACCATGAGGCTAATTTGGAAAGATTTGAGTGGCATTTCTTCCTCAGCATAGTGGGAATGTGAGTGCAAAATTTCACTGAAATTGCATGCTGTGTTCATGATTTAAGGCAATTTGTTCAAAACGGAGCACTCCTGCAAACTTTTGGAAGCCATTTTTAGCCAATCAGGATAGAATATGAAAAATCTGAAAGAGCTGTTTCGGTTTAATGACTATAGAGATACTGTGTACCGATTTGCATGATGTTTGGACAAATGCTGTAGGAGTACTGACAAAAAATGAGTTTTGCAAAAAGCAGCCTCCTGGTGGCACTATAACAGGCCAATCTGAAAAATTCTGGGCAGAGTTTCGGCTTTGGCATCCAGGGAGTGTGTGTGCACAGTTTCGCAGCAACTGGGCCAACGGTGCCGGAGATTAGCTGTTCATAGACACACGGACGGACGGACGGACGGACGGACAGGGTGCAAAACATACTCTCGCCATGCCTTTCGGCCTGGCGGAGACAAAAATCTGGTCTGGATGAGAACTCATACAGGATAATGTAATTGGACAACTGGAACACTATCAAACTGAAGCTGATGAATGATCGTTGTGGAGTTCTCTCTCCTTGTTGGATAAAATTAGTATACCAACCTGAAAATGTATGTTCTATTTACTAAAGAGCTATAGGGAGATGGGAGACCCCTGTTCCTGAATAAAGACTGTATAGCAATAATTCATATCAGAATAAAGACCTTTAACTTAAAAATGAAAAAAAACTATATCATATCACTTACACCCGCTTTAAAGGCATTGTAGGGAACATTAAGCCTAAATTAAAAAAATATGTATATATATATTTTTTGCATTGTCTCCCCTCTATCAGCCACTATATAATGATGCTGGGGTGTTTTCCTTCATTGAAACACAGTCCTCTGTCTGAAATCCGTATTTTCCCTTCTGTTTATGTTCATGTTGTTTATGTCCGGGTCGTAAATTAACGCACGCATGTGCGTGTCCGTGCGCGTCCGTGCCCGTATCAACTTTTTACTTTCGGTTTTAAAACGCTCTCAAACTTCTTTTTTGAGGCACATAATTTACTTTTAAAAAATCGTTTGGATAGAATTTAGTTGTTTAGCTTCATATATGTGGTCAATTTATCATGAAAGAGCCTATTTAAAAATATAAATTCAGAGAACCGTAGGGTCGGGCATTTCCGCGAATTGTATCCGCATAAGGCAACCTATTTTGGGCATGACTCATTTAAAAAGTCCCCCCTGCGTCACCCCCTGGTGGTCGGGGAAAAGAACTGCTGGAGGGGCGGTGTTTGACAACAGTTTTTTTCTTTGATTATGTCTGAACTCCCTACAATGCCTTTAAGGCAGAGAGAGCCAGAGCATATGTAATTCATTGTATTACATTGTAATACACTTGACAGTAATATTGAACTGAAATTAGTTTTCCTATGGGAGTTTTGTCATGATCCAAGGAATCCAGGGTCAAATGAATTGTGATTATCACCTACGGTTCGAGAGTTATACGCCTAAACGTAAAGTGGACTGGTATAGTGCCACCATGAGGCAGCCTTGACAATTTTGGGATGCAGTCTTCCTTAGCTGGCAGCATGCACAATAAGGTTGACGCTGATAGGTCCACCGGTTTGCGAGGTCAGCTATAGATTCAAACAACACACACACACACACACACACACACACACACACACACACACACACACCCACCAGGGGCGCAGCCATGGGTGGGCTGGGGTGGGCCGTGGCCCACCCACATAGAAAGAAGGCCCACCCAATCGATTTAGCAAAAAAAAAAACATTTGTAAATGTATTTCTTACATTTTTTTATAATTAATTTTTGGATTTTGGAAAAAAATCGGTAAAATCAGGCAAAAATAAGAATTAAATAACCCTAACCTAACCCCGAAATAAAGTAACAAAAAAACGCCCAAAAATGCCCAATAAGCTGCGCGCGCATGCATGCGTGCCCACCCGCTCCTGCTCAGGCCCAGCCTATACTAGCGTTCTGGCTGCGCCACTGACACACACACACACACACACACAATCTTTATTTGCGTTCACATTTTAACAATATATTCTTGAACACAAACAATAGTAGATGCGCAAACTTGGAAAAACCTCAACGACAAGTACTTCAAAATACAGATCACGGTTACAGGAAGCATCGCCTCCTCCATATATGGCGACTGCCAATTATCACAGACATTGAACAGAATTTTGCCAATGCCTTAGCTTTTGGCTTGGGCATTCCTGCAATCTGCAGGCCTCTCACAACTGATTTATGGACATTACCGAGGCTTCCGAATATGAACACAAGCAGTTTACATTTGTAACCAAGCTGCATGATAGCATCCTTAAGACGTTGGTAAGGAATGCCACTTCCAGGCTGTGATCAAATGTACATGCCACTTCCAAAATGGTCACTTCTCTACTGTCCTCATCAACAACAACAACATCTGGTGTATTAGCTGTGACATCTGAAAAGGCATCATTTTCATTATTGTGCATGAACATGGCAGTTGAAACACAAGAGTGCTTATACATACACACACACACACACACACACACACACACACACACACACACACACACACACACACACACACACACACACACACACACACACACACACACACACACACACACACACACACACACACACACACACACACACACAGTTGGCCTGCAGAATAACAGGTGCAACTGCTTAATGTAATTAACCAGACATCAGTTTCACCATGCCAATCACAACCAATATAAATATAAATAAAGCAGAAACAAAATGCACATACCAAATAAATATATAAATTAACTGAAATGCTGTGTGATGAGCAGTCTTGCATACATACAGGACAGCAACATACAGGGAACTCTAGTATAGAAAATACATGTCCACTATAAAAGTTGCAAAAGTGCATTCACAAAGTTTATATTCAAATATATGACACATCTGCATGTTAACAAGTGCAAGAGTAGCATTTGTAATATACTGCTACCCTGTCTATAAAATAAAACCAGGAGGCACACCATGCCTCCCTCCATCTGTGTGGATCATGTGAGGACATTGTTGTGGGGTTGTGTGCTTGTGTAAAAAGGCATTGAGCAATCGGGTGAAGGGATATGATAAAGGACCAGACATTCCCACCCTAGAAAAACAAATGTCATGGAGGTTGAGCGACCTGACAATAAGAAGCTGACTTGACCTTGTTAGTGTGGTTGCCCTAACAGGGCAACCAGACTATAGTACTCTACCTACTTTATTCTTCTTCTAGATAAACTTTATTTTGTCGCGCTACTCCTCCCACAGTTAATTTTTCCCAATTTAGTGCCATATGTCGAAATGACCGGCTTCACCGGGAATCCAGGGCTTGTACTTTGCTAAGAGATAGGTTGTATAGTTTAATTGATATTGATTTATTAGTGCATTAAATTTCCCCATCCACTTTAATGGGCAAATGAAAAAACTCAAATTCAAGTATTTCGTAAACCGTAAAGGCTAGAGTTACAAAACTTTGAGGGAAGGTTCATAGTTTATTGCCAAATTATTGAAACAAATATTACACCAGTCGGCACACACACACACACACACACGCCACGGCCCACCCCAGCCCACCCATGGCTGCGCCCCTGGTGGGTGTGTGTGTGTGTGTGTGTGTGTGTGTGTGTGTGTGTGTGTGTGTTGTTTGAATCTATAGCTGACCTCGCAAACCGGTGGACCTATCAGCGTCAACCTAATTTCCCAGAATTGCGACGCGTCTAGTTTCCGATGTTGTAGAAAAGTGTGATGCCTTGTCATGCCCTGAGCAACACATAATGACCACACGGCACCACACAACATCTTTCTAAATAACCTTCCAATCTGTTTGCACAATTGAAAGGGAAGATGGTCAACTATTAAATATGTGAACTGAACCTCTGCTCTTGTCACCTTATTTTTCAGACTTTTTTGTACTGGCAAAAGAATCAAAGCCATTGCACCCTTCCTTGCACATTGCCTCTCTGACATACTGTGGTCCTTGAAAGAAGTGATAATTCAAAAGTTTCCCATTTCAAAGTTGTACCTATTTGCACTGAACACAATGTAACAATTTGAAAATACTAACATTTTCACCCAAAATGTCACATACGCTCCAAGCCCTCGATATTATAAATGAATAGCGCGACATTGGAGTTGGCATGAAAGCCCAATAGGAGAAACTGTGGCCACACTTGCAGAAATGTCAAACACGCAGAGGGAACTAATAATTCAGCTCTAAATGCGTCAACTGAAAAGAAAAAAAAATCAGTTGACTTTGCATCATGTCTATAATATGCATCCAAGCGATAGATCGTGTGACATCTTTTGTGTTGATAAATGTTGGGCACATAGCTATTTTATTTGAGGTTTGGCACTATTGTGATTGATTTTGCATGAAGAGTAAGGTATTCTAATGACATATGCAAGCTTTGGTCCCATGTAAGTCTGCCTCTGAGCAGACGTGAGTTTGAGCCGACATCCGTCAAAATTCACAGACAAAAAAAGATTGATGAATCAGACTCTTAACGTGGAAAAGAGCCGAAAGTACAAAATATGTGCGTAAACAAGCTTAGTGAATGAGGCCCCTAACTGGCATGGCTACTGTTTGAACTAGTTATCTGTTGTAAAGTGGGTTTTATATCTTGCCATCTCAATAATTATGAAACCATAAAATTGTCAAAACTAATCTTTTTCTCATTGGTGGAGTACACTGGGATCAATTTGGATTACAAGTGCAGATCTGCAGATACGGAAACGTACGGACTGACCAAACAGCCATCCTTAGAGTCTAATGTTACGCCCATCTAAAAAGATGTGAAACCTTGCCAACCATCTGTTGTTCTACTTCCCTTGAAATATGGTTAATTATGTAATTTTGACCTTGATTGTGACCTTAAGACCTTTTGGGCCCAAAAGTTAATTATCTCTTTGAGACAGCCTACTGTTTATTTCCAGCCAGAATCATGAATATTTGGCATGCATTTGCTGTGGGCAAGGTCATAACCTAACAGTCCATGCAAGGTTGTGTACAAGCCAGTGAAAATACTCTTCAGGTTTTTGTCTAGTTTTTGGTTTATAGCAAGGCTATAAACGTGAATATCTCTCACTGAGTCACTCTCTGACTGATAAATTTAAAGCATTGATCAGCCGGTTGGCCTTACAACAAACTGGCCAATCATCCCTCCAGGCTACGAGAGAGAGAAATATAGAGAGATAGAGAGTGAGTGTGTTTGAGAAAGAGAAAGAGAGCGAGAGAGAGAGCGCAACTTGCAGGCACTTCACAAACGCACATATTTTTTACAGTCTACAGTCATTTATTTATCCCCAGTCAGTCAGCCTGGTTGGATGGTATTAAACTGGCACAAACAAACTTCTAAGAGCAGTGGATAACCCACAAACCTGAACAATACTGACCGTTTTTTACAGCTAAGAGCGTCGACACTTCTTGTATCCACTGTTTCAAATTAAAAGCCCTCCAGTGTTTCAAACACAGCACCGGCCTAGGTTTTGACCAAGTCTTGTTTGACTGCAGCCTGAGAGACGCTACTCAGTCAAGGCTAACAGTGTTGATAAGGAGGGCTGGCTGAGATTAGTGGACTGCCTGGGAGGTTCAAGGCATGGATACATCAGCAAAGCATCCTTCCATCATACTGTGGCCTCTTCTCATTTAAAATGTGTCATGTAAAAAATATATCATAACTTTCGAGACCTTGGAGTGCAGGATCAGCACTTACCTCCAATTATTGCTGAGTTGATGCAGTGCCGAGGCTCAGGTGACCCAAAAGTTGCCAATGCTGGAGTGGTGGCAAGAAGTGGAAGGAAGTGGAAAGCAGATGATGCTGTTCAACAGCCAGACAGAGGCCCAGCTGTACTACTGCAGGCTTATAGGGTTGTCTGTGAAATCCACCAACGTGCAGGACCTAATGAAGACAGGGGCAGGGGTGGGTATTGTTGTCGGTACAAATTCAATGTAATGTATAGATTCTTGGTACGGGGATTTGGTTGTATTAAACCATGAGAAGTCAATAACAAGCAGCTTGGATATGGATAGTTCAATATTACCTTCTAGCAAGTTATTTAAACAATGAATGAGAAGCTTTAGCATTATTACATTGTTGTGAAATTGATTAAGTTATATCTGTTGTATTCTGTCTGCTACTATGAATACAAATGAAAAAGTTGACCAAGATATCATAGGCCTAGTTGTTGTCTCCGCCAGGCCGAAAGGCATGGCGGGAGAGTATGTTTTACCCCCTGTCTGTCTGTCCGTCCGTCCGTCCGTCCGTCCGTCCGTGTGTCCGTCCGTCCATCTGTCTGTGAGCAGCTAATCTCAGGCACCGTTGGCCCGGTCGCTGCGAAACTGTGCAAACACACTCCCTGGATGCCAATTCAGAACCAATTTTTCACATGGGCCTGTAATAGCGCCACCAGGAGGCCGATTTGTGCAAAACCCATTTACTCCTACAGATTTTATCCAAACTTCATGCAAATGAGTACACATTATCTCTATAGTCATGTGATCAACACGGATCTGTCTGATTTTCCATATTCCATCCTCATTGGCTAAGGTTGGCTTCCAAAGCTTGCAGGATTGGTCCGTTTTGAACAAAATGCCTCAAATCATGAACGCAGCTTGCGATTTCCGTGACATTTCACACGCACATTCCCTCTAGGCCGAGGAAGAAATGGCACCCTTTTCACATTGGCCAGTTATAGCGCCACCAGCAGGTCTAATCTTAGCAATATACATTTTTGGAACAAAAGCCTCAAATCATGAATGCAGTGTCTGATTGCCGTGAAAAGCCTAAGAAGAAATGACACCCCTTTCACATTGGCCTATTATAGCGCCACCAGGAGGCCACAACCGGAGTACCTGACCTGGCGGAGACCTGTGCTCCGAGGAGCACTTTTTCTAGTTGGTCATGTATTTGTATAGCAGGGGCCAACTGTCTGTTTTGAGGGTACTCATCCGATTGTGTGACCTGCCTATGCATTGTGGGACGCGACAGGACACATAGTAGATAGCATCGTCGCACATGTAAGCCTAGTAATAGTAAGAGGGGTTAGCATTTGTGGCGCATGCGCAGAATGCTGTGGCTGTAGGGGTTTGACACATGTGCAGTGGGCCGCCCTCTACTGGGCAAAATCAGGGGAAACATCTGAGTTTTAAACTAAGTTTAAAGGAAAATATGAAAAGTTGCAAGCATGAAAGGTAGTGTATTGGATTTCCCAAGGCATGCATTATATTTGTGCAACGTTTGGAGCCAATTGCACTACTGGTGTGCCATTAGGAGGTGAACGGATAAACGCTGTACGCCTTGTCAATTCTAACTGTAGGATAGGATTGCATTATCAGCGCGTGCTATTCACTGTTTAGGGGAATCCTGGGGTGTAACCGAATAAACATGAAAATGTATGCAAGGTATACAGCAGTGCTCCAATCAATTACCCATAAGCCTACATATGAAGTGAGACATAATAATATTGGAACAAAATGTTGAGTATTGTTTGTTTGTATCTGGGTCCTAAGTTTCCATTACTTTTTGTTAACTTGTAGCTGAACTTTGTTTCTTCCACTGTGTTTTCTTTCCCTGGTATTCATTACTAAAACAAGTGCAACACAGCACAGCACAGCACTTGCACTGCATTGCACAATTCTATTCTCCAGGATACGCACAACGGATAACATGGTGTATGTGAAAGACTTTGGTAGACCTTGGCATGCCTCAGACACAGTTCAGCACTTCTCCTGTGTGTATTTTAAGACTATTATTATGTAAAGTTTATGTTCCTTCCCGTTAGACTAAACTGACACTGTTAGAGATTTAACCCACAGTTACTCTGGCATGAGATGAAAATGCTAAGTGAAAGTGACGTCTTGTTGGCATTCACTGACAGCAAATGAGGAGGAGGTTGGGACGCGTGCATGAGAAAGATATTAAACCCTAAGAACCCCTGGTGTGACTGACAGCTCATCCACTCTTTCTCCCTGTTCTTTAGCCCCTTCCCCTCCCTTGTTGTTTCTCATTTCTCAATCTGTCATTTGACAGCTTAACCATGCAACAGCAGCAGCCTTTTCGTTTGTCAGTGTTACGCTAAAGTCACTTTTTTGCTCTGAGACAGACAGTGAGGCATACACCCACATACAAAAACGACCATACAGTATACACATGTAAAATGATGTGCATGTGTTCATATTCACAGTTAAGTGTGCTTAAAATGCACTCACTTACATTCTTACTCTTGTCAAAAGAAGGAATTTAGATGAGTCTTGTGTGGCGCTTTTTCATATCACATTTCTGAAAGGTTAGAATTAGAGGTTGCTAGTTTATATCATTCTGAGTGGAACTGGTGCTCTGTGTGGAAATAAACAACAATCTGAAAGATTTAATTTGAAAGATCAACAGATGTTCTCATTTTGGTTTATTCCAAAACCGAGCTCCTTAAAATGCGAGTAAATGCATAAAAGACTGATGTTTGATAACAGATTAAACCGATTTGGCTTGTACTTTTTGCTTCCACAATTGATGTATAGCGTTTCTGCAGTGAGGGTTTGTATTATCACACCTGTGTGGTGCATAAAGGAACACAGCAAATTAATAGGTTTTACGTGCAGTGTTGAGGTCACATACATGTACGTATATGTAGACGACAGAAACCCACTCCACTTTATTAACATTTGAATTAGAGAGCACCCTTTCACCTTCTTTGTGAGTGTGTGTGTGTGTGTGTGTGTGTGTGTGTGTGTGTGTGTGTGTGTGTGTGTGTGTGTGTGTGTGTGTGTGTGTGTGTGTGTGTGTGTGTGTGTGTGTGTGTGTGCATGCGTGCGTGCTTGTGTGCACTTGCGTGCTTGCGTACGCGCACTTGCGTGCTTGCGCGCGTGCATGTACAATTGCATAGTGTGTGTATCAGCGTATGGACAACATCACACACATACAGGGGTTTCCACCCACCTCGTTCTGGCCCCTCACAAAGGCATACACTTCAAAGGCGAGGGGTTTGGATCAAACACTCTTTTCATGTCTACGCTTACTGCAGCTGTACCCAGTAGTACCACACTTGAATCTTAATTTGGACAAATGAACCAGAATTAGGTTCAAATAAAACAAGAGTTGGAAACTGAATGAATTATCACTCCTGGCAGAATGAGTCACAATCTATACTCAGAGGCAATGTAGCCTGTTCTGCCATTTCTATTTGAAAATCATTCAATTTTAAGGACTGAACAGATGGCCCC
Source organism: Gymnoscopelus microlampas (assembly GCF_963454915.1). Taxonomy (NCBI): domain Eukaryota; kingdom Metazoa; phylum Chordata; class Actinopteri; order Myctophiformes; family Myctophidae; genus Gymnoscopelus; species Gymnoscopelus microlampas. The sequence goes on from NC_139962.1 coordinate 19,489,882, forward strand.
AACACTATAGAGGCTAGAAGAGACAACCGTTTGATATACAGTAAACCAGTTTTCATTTTAATCACCATGGAGCTGTTTGCTTGATTCAAACTTCCTATCATATTCATATTATGCTTTCACAAACTCTTTAAAGGTACAATTTTACATTTTATTTCATACAAATCATACTACAATCACCTTAACATGAAGATTACAGTGTACATCAATTCAACATCAGTCCTCCACCAGACAGCACAGTGTTATCTAGGAGTCCCGCTCTACCACTGTAGCTGCTCTGTTACCCAAGTCACATACCTCTCCTGCTCTAACTATATCCCTGAAGTTTGACTTGTGTCCCTCGGGGACAGCAAGGTCATGGGCAGTAAGGTGAGCGTCTCCTCTCCTGTCCTTCTCCCCCTTCCCCTATACCACCTCGTTTCTGCTCCTTGCCTCCCCCTCTCCTGTCTGTCTGAGCCCATGGGACCCAAGAGGAGGTGAATGCAGGTCGTTCAACTCAAACGCATGGCCAACTCTACATCCATTCACAAGGACCATCCATCCCTGTGCTCCAGGGTGCAACAAGAATTATTTCTCCTTAACTGAACCTTGAATGAATATGAATCCCATGGCCATCAGCTGAAACATGAATGAAAATATGCACTAAATCTACTGTAATAGTGTATTAAATTCATCTCCCAACTGAGGAATTAATGTTCTCTCTGTTTTGAGATTAATCAGTTTCAATTCCTCAAATGTAGCCAACTAACTTTGAGTTTGCTCAATCCAAAAAAACAATTTCTTAAATCACAAATATTTCTACAGTATCTAAAAATGTTGCATTTGAATGAGGTCATATGATTACCTTTAACTTCTTTGCTATTGATATGTTTTATGTTGTTTATGGAGATGAGACAGTTGAAAGTTTATGGTCTTGCTTAATATCAGCATTAATAATAAATAAAAAGTGGGGGAAAAATCCCAGCCTGGTCGATTCCTCTACATCATCACCCCAGAACCAGTTATCTTGTTAAAGGCCTAATGGAATGTGATTGATGACAAAGTTCACAGTGATTAAAAAAGAGATGGTTATGTTTTAGGAAGAAGACGAAAGCATCGTTATGACGCCTTTAATGGGTTATTTTCAAAAGGCCCCTGTGATTTACAGGATCACAAATAATTTAATATGCCGGTCCAGTAACATTGTTGTAATAAGCCATCTAAAACAATTTATTGGATGTTCTCATCCAATAATTCATGGGCGTCATGCATGTTTTATGGGCAATCAATCAAACTCAAACACCACCAGGCTGGATAATGAGGAACTATTGAAAGGAATAAGGCTTGTTCAACCTCAGAGATGGGATGGACGAGGACACACAATGCCCTCTACGATGAGACTGCATGGCACTCTCTCTGACTGTACATGTATGCATGGTACTGATTTTGACAGTATGCATGGCACTCTCTATGACTGTACATGTATGCACGGTACTGATGGTTTAATACCAAAGTTTCGATCATTTGTATGATGTTCCAAGGTTCAAGGTGTTTATTGTCACATACTCTGTGTGTGACAATAAACTGTCAAACTGTCACAATACAGCTGGTAGTATTGAAGGCAGTGAAGATGTGCAACAGTGTAGATAACAGTAAAATTAAAATTAAATAACATAGAAAGGTAAAATAGGGGAATCAGTGTAGTTCAATTATCTCAGGGTCTTGTTCACAATTGAGGGGAGGGCGGAGTAAGGACGGAGTGCTGCAGTCGCTATAACGCACTGTAAGTGACAAAAAGAGAGCTGAGAAAGGGGGCAATGGGGGGGTCATGATACAAGTGGCCAAAAAGTGTTTTCTCAGACGGGTGGCTGCCGTCTCCCTTAGGGATAGGGTGAGAAGTTCAGTCACCGGGAGAGACTCGGAGTAGAGCCACTGAGTCTCACTAAGAAGGTCCTCTGGGCACGTTCCACTAAGGCCCCGGGGCAGACCAAGGAGCAGATGGGGGATTACATCTCCACGCTAGCCTTGGAACACCTCGGGACCCCCCAGGATTAAGTGGCTAATGTTACCCCGGAAAGTCAGCTCTTTGCTGGAACTGTTGCTCCCACGACCCAACTCTGTATTAGCAGTTGAAGATGACCAAATACTTTTTGATGCATGTCATTCCCTCTTTCTGTCCTACCTTTCCTGTCTCTTCTCACACACTGTCACTATTTAAAGTAAAGCATAAATTCCTAAAATGGTCTTTAAAAAGAAAGGAATAATTGTAGGGATAATGAAATCAGAATAACAATATAAATAGCCAAATATCAGTACTCATATTATACAGTCTATAGTCACATACAACTGCAGTTGTGAGGTACAGTGAACATTTTAAAGTGCAGAAAGAAGTCTCTATAAAAATGTCAATATAAACAATGTGCAATGTGCAACCTGCATGATAAATGAATCCCAATTATGGACTAATACATTGGTTCACACAATCTGGCCTCACAATTAATCGAACCCTCTCGAACCCTTATCGTTATTAGAATATTTTTTTTGTATATCATTTTCATTTTCTCATGCTTTTTTTTGTACATAGTGGTATTTCTTTTCCTCTGTATTTTTATGCTGATTTTTGAACTGTTTGGTTGCTACTATATATGTCTATGAAATTAATTCAAGGACCCCAACGGAAACAAGTCCGCAAGGACTTTTTTGGCCGGACCTGTTAGACAAAAGCATTATAAATGTAACTGTGTTGTTTTACATTCTTTTGCCCAATAAAAATTTCAATCAATCAATCAATCAATAGCCTAATAATGTTCTAGCATGATACATCATGCTAGAATCAAAAGAAATTCCTTTGAGTGTGAAAAGATTTGCTGTTACCAATCAGTCTGGAAGAACATTCAAAGCTCCATGGATCTGGGGCTCTACAGACATATTTTCTAAAAGGGGAAAGTTTGCAGCAATATTGAATCTACCCAGGAGTGGCTGTCCTGTCAAAATCTCTCAGGGCATAAAACAACCTGCAGGCCCCTGAGGTTATAGTCAGTTTTCATGAAGGCACTGAAGAACGATTTATGGCTTAACAGGCAGACACAAATTATTCATTGACAAAATAATTAATGCTTGCCCAATTTAAGTTTAATTTGAGTTTAAAGTGTGACATTGTGTGCCCAACTAGGTGTCATGTTTTACCCTGTGTTTCCTCACCTGACACATTGTGACACTAGGGCTTTGACGTCAAAATCGTTTGCCTGTTTTGTTTTTCTGAATATGTCATAACATAGTCATGGCTTGCATGATAAATCCTGTTAGCCAATTCAGAGGAAAGATAATAATTTAAGATAATAGTTTTAAAGCTACACTATGTAATTTGGGGCAACAGTGGTTATCTGTGGGCCTGAGTTGACACAGCATTTTGACATTATTTAGAGATACAAAGCTCTGGAATAATATCTAAATATGTGTGTTTGCTCGGCAGAGGAGCTTTGATGTCGTCTTACCAGACCATATTAGCTTCTATAGCAGCCTTCACTTCATGAAAATGTTACAATGTGTCTCTAAACATTGTGAAACGGGTCAGTGTTTCTCAAGAGACATTCACTGATGCCCGAGGGCAAACATATCAGCCCAAGCCGCAAGGCCTGAGGTTGGATAAAGAGACCAACAACGACAAATGCCGGGTGATTTAACACAGACCAATTGCCGTATTTATTCCAAAAGGTATTTGAAAACACTTATAAGTTAACCATCACAGACCAATGGGAATTTTTCTAGTATATCATATAATACGCCAATTAGACTCACTCTCAACTCATTCTGAAAAAAAAGCAACAAATCACCTGCATGCATTCAACAGCCAAAATATGTTAGCCAAACACATTACTGTCAACATGGAACTCTACACGCCAAACAAAATGATATGCAGTTGTCCCACTGGGATTCCCCGACCGGGTGGGAAGAGCGTTGAGTCAGAACATGCATACATGCAGCCATTATGCAAAATGCCAAAGGTCACTTTTTTTCCCTGCTCTGTATTTTGATTCCTTTGCGCCTGGATAAATTCCAGTGTCACGTAATTTGTTCCCTTAATAATACATATTAATAAAATGTGTTGTTTGTTTGATGTTGGGTTTTTCTTCATCTACTCTAAACACAATTGGCCTTATTCGAGGGGATTTTTGACGCTCCACTAGCGACTACTACAGACTGCAGCAGCAGGGGTGTTGAAACGAAGTTGCTACGTCCTCCTTGAGGGGGCTCATTAGGTGAGCTAGTAGGGTACAATAGCAGTGGCAACAGAGAAATGTGTGGGGAGGGTTAATTGGCATAAAGACTAATTTGGGAGGAAAAAAATAATGTCTAAAGTTAAAGATAAACAAAAGATGTAAATAAATAAATAAAATCACCTTGTTCTGGTTGCTCATAAAAGTGTATGTTTTCAGTGTGTGTGTGTGTGTGTGTGTGTGTGTGTGTGTGTGTGTGTGTGTGTGTGTGTGTGTGTGTGTGTGTGTGTGTGTGTGTGTGTGTGTGTGTGTGTGTGTGTGTGTGTGTGTGTGCTAAAACTGTAATGAATTACAGTTCCCGTTTTCAATTTCTGTTTCAATTGAAACTGAAACTTAATCTGTTACTCTACCACACTAATCTTCCCTTGGGACACTGCAGTCACTAGCTCTATTGCCGGTCCATTGCTGGGCGTTCAAGTTGTATGTGACTCTGTTTGGCCATGCTATGTGCAGCCAATCCCTTAGTGATACAGATAGCTATTGATAACAAGCTGATTTCTATCCCTGGTTGGAGATGGATCCAGGTTGAAAAGAGAACTCTGCTATCAGGGAATTTACTGATAGAGAAGTACAGAAATCCCAGTATTGTGGTGGTATGACACTTTGCCCTGGGCACTGTGCTCTCCTCAATTAGAGTGGAACATTTGCCCTTTAGAGAAAGTGCATGATGAGGTGAGGCTTTTCAAGAAATACAGTAGCTATACCTTTCTCCTTTCATAAAAAGTGAATTTCCATTAAAGACCCTTTAGGTGAGATTAATCTGGAACGATTATACCCGCACACTGCCACTTGCACGTTCAAGAGAACTCTTGAACGTGAACTTGAACTTGAAAGTGGCAGTGTGCGGGTATAATCTTTCCAGATTCATCTCACCTACTGTTTTGTCGCCTATGCACGCAAATATTTCACCTTTAAAATGACCCTTTAAAATGTTCTGTCTTATATTCACTTTAACAGGCTTGTGAAGCCAAGTTTATGATGAAAGTACAGGGATTAAAGCAAAAAATAATCTTATGACTTAAAATGTTTGTCAGGTCAAGACCCAATCTGGATTTGTGCAACAGCGTGAGAGAAGCCTCGACTAGCGTTCTGTTTCCTAAACAGGGATGAAAGTTTGTCTATGAGAGATAAGAAACTGAGAACAGGGTGCGCTGAGTTTTGGGTTGGGAACACCACAGGATTAGGCTAAACAGTTGCACAATATTCTCTTCAGATTTGTACTCACTGACTCGTCAATATAAGATAACATTTTCCCCTGATGTTCTCTACAGTCTTCACTATGAATTGTGTGTGCAAATCCATGCTTTATTTTGTACCAGGCTGACAAATGACACAGCATACTTAGCCACTATGCTCAGTAGGCCTGTACAGTGAGAACAACAGCCTAATATTATTTCATAAGCCAAAATGTAGGCTTATTTCCATTGTGGATCAGATATTGACTCCCAATACCTAAACTCAAAACTAAGCTAAATGACTGACCTTGAAATACAATTGGGCTTAGTAGAACACCTTTGAACACCTTGGTAGGATCCTCTGCCCCCAGCCCACCCCTCCTTTTCTCAAAAAAATACTCTTTGCTGCTTCAGGAGCTGTTACCGTTTATTGTACAGTATGTATTGTATGTCTTACTGATGAATTGAGTACATTGAACCACAAAGGAAACAAGCCCCTGGGGCTTTTAGCTAACAATTTAGTTAAAAATCCTGTTACTAAAATATTCAGTCAATATTCAATCAATCAATCAGTTCTTTTTAGTAAGCGACACCGTCCCGTGGTGCATTATTAGCTTCACGTTGCCTGGTATGCTTCGTCGTTCGGCGGTGTCACGAAAATAGCCGATCTTACAGAGATCTGCTACTTTCGGTGGAAATCACTCTAACATTTTGTCCGACTATTGGGCCATCGGAATGGGCCGTTGGACTAAGTGGCAGCCCCCAAATATAAAACCTGAATCACTCCTGACCAAACAAGTGTCTAAATCCCAACAAAAATACACACTTATTTTAGAAAACAATAAACAGTAGAGGTGTTAAAGAAAGAATAATAATTTTGGGAAAAGTCTAGAGTTTGAAGTACTTTAGAAAAGGGCAAGCACCCCGTAGCATGCAATGCAAGCTATAAACAATGAAATATGAAACCACAGATAAACCAACATCCACAAAGGGATGACATTAGACATACGGAACCATTCATTCATCAAAAGTATTGTTCAAAAATGCATTGTTGAAGACAGTACATTTCATAAGGTTACAAATTATTGTGATGATCGGAGCGTGAAATGAGTGTTGAATACAAAAGGGATTCTTCTCCCACGGGATAATGAGTAGTGTGTCATGGCAGGACACGAAAAGGTAAAATAAAGAACCTTAAGTTTGGTTCCTGGTTTTCCACAGCTGAATCAAAACCTCTAAAATGTAGCTATTTGTTTTAGACTGCAATGAATGGGCCCACTGATGTAACTTGCAGTGGGTCCAGAAACCTTTTTTAAGGATAACAGATGAGAGATATTGGCTTACCCAGATGTAAGTTTTGAGGGTTCAACTAGTCTAATTAACACTGAAATAGTAGCTATGCATCAGTGAACATGACTGTCAGATGCAGTGTGCAGCAGAAGTTTAGAGTGAAATATAGCTAGTGGTGAATGATGGGGTGGGAAACGTGATATTGGAAGGAGCTGGATGCGGACGTGTCCAGACCACAATGTATTATATCTAAAAATTGGTTTTCAATAGGTATCAGCGGGTGCATTTCGCCTTTCCGACATGTCGCCTTTCCGACGTTAACGAACCCTATACCTAACCCTAACCGCACGCGGAAGCCACTAGTCGGAGTGGCGAGATGAGTGGCGAGATGCCGGAATGGAAGGAGCACCCCGGTATCAGCATGCCACAGTTCAAGCGGACAAACACATCAAATCAAATCAATCTTTCATAGAGCACATTTACAACATCGGAATTGACCAAAGTGCACATGGACATGTTCACATGCATGTTGGTTAGTGCACACATCCAGCCACGGCACCATCGTTAGTGTTAGCAGCATGCTAACCGTCAAATCGGGGCGGGCGGCCATAGCTGAGTGGTTAGTGAGCCCGCCTAGGGAGCCAGAGGCCCTGGTTGCCCCAGGTTCGATTCCAGGCCATCCCAGCATATGTGTCGACAGTGTCGATTAAATGAAATTTGTCCCTGAGCAAGACTCTTAACCCCTAATTGCTCACAGGTTCTCATTGGAAACAAGACCGCAAGGACTTTCATGAACGACCTGTTAAAAGGAATTATCCTTATCCTTAAAGTCTGTTAGCTTAGCTACATGCTAACGGCTCATATTACTGTAAGTAACCGCGTGGCCAATAATCAACATAACCAACTAACGCTTTCACAGTAGTGGACATAAACATCAATGTGTGTGTGTGTGTGTGTGTGTGTGCGTGCGTGCGTGCGTGCGTGCGTGCGTGCGTGCGTGCGTGCGTGTGTGGGTGTGTCTGTCTGCTGCTGCTGCTGGAGCAGTTTGGCGTGGGACCACCGTTCTTCAGAGTATGGGATGTCTCCCATACTCTACCCACAAACCAATTGCTTTCCCATGCTACTTGTACAGTATACAGTATATGACTCAGTAAACAAGCTCCATTCTGGTGCAAGGGATGTTGACCAGTGGCAAAGTCTCAAATGCACATGGTTCGGAGGGGCATGATATTATCTTGAATTATAGGCAATTCCATCTGGTGCAAGTGGATCGATGGCCCACAAGGTTTGTGTCGGTTTGAATAGGGTTGTGCACATAATATAATTATATCATTTGGATGTTCCGATGCAGCCGTGGATATCACAGTCTGAACTGGGGACTGTACAACAGAGACATTAGTTCCAAAGTTATGTTTGGCAAGGAGGCTATTCAACAGCGTACAGGAAACAGACAACACCTAATTTAGTAAACTTTTTAATTTATGTAATGTATGTTTCAGGTTTTTGTTTCAATAGGATATATCTTTATTAATTGATTGTTGTTAACCACAACAGTGATTTGTTTTAGACCGCATTGTTCAGACTCCCTATGAACAATGTTTTAAGTTTGTTCCATTTGACTTGCACCGTTACTACTGCGGTTGTACTTTTGTTAGCTCTGGTCCATAGCGTTAGAAGGAGTTCTCCTTATAACACTAACGCTATGGTACTTTCGATCCTCCCCCCTCACACCCACGGTAGCGCAGGCTGCGCAGCCTCACGTCCTTAGTAAAAAAATAAAATACACTTTCGCTACTCACCAAAACAAAGACGTTTTTATGGAGTTGAAAGCCTACTTTCCTTATAGTGGGAACACTCTGAGCCCCCCACCTCACCTCTAAAATACACTTTTTGTCCAGAAAAGAAAATATTTCACCGGAAGGAAAATATTTTTTGGGTTACTGCACTGTGCCTTCTACAGATCTGGTTAATGGAATTTTTCTATTGACCAGATTTTTCCTTCCGGTGAAATATTTTCTTTTCTGGCCAAAAAGTGTATTTTAGACATGAGGTGGGGGGCTCAGAGTGTTTCCACTAGGTGAAGGTGGCTTTCAACTTCATAAAACCTTCTTTGTTTTGGTGAGTAGAAAAAGTGTATTTTTCATTTTTACTAAAGACGAGAGGCTGCACAGCCTGGGGTGTGAGGGCAACGGCTCGAAAGTCCCATAGCGTTACGGAGAACTCCTTTCAAACGCTATGGACCAGAGCTATTTTTGTTATATTTGTGTCTGTGTCAGGTCAGGTGGGCTTCTCTGTGTGCTGTGCGTGCAAATAAATGTGTGTGAGGACACAGCTATGATTGGTGCAGTAACTTTCCTTGTCGGAGAATTCGCGCTTTCTTATAGGGTTTCCATACTTTCATGTCGTAAACTCTGGGGTGAGGCTTCTGAAACAAGAATATTTAATATCATATTTAAATGTGTGTTATATAAATGACAGTTGTTTGCACTTTGCAGCCATCACATGTATCAGATTTTACAGTGTATAGACACAAACAGCAACACATGTGCAAGCTCGCCATAGGATTGTGGGCTAAGGCTTGTGGATGGTGAAGTGTTTCTCTGATGGAAAGCAGCTGGAAGGGGCATTATCATCTGTGAAGTCTGGCTCATGCTGACATTGTCTGGACATGGTCAACTTTGATGAGCTAGTATGCTGTGACACACTGCAGGTGAAACTGCGAGAGAGTAGATGGGAATGAGAAATTAGAAGAAGAGGTGAAGCAAAAAATCACCAGGGAAACTAGAAACATTAACACCATGCAACTGTCAAGATAGGCCATTTCTCAGATTTGGTATGAGTGATTATGTCACCTTGCTCTTGATTTTGACCCTTTTGACCCAAAACTTAATCATTCCTGCTGATCATTAATACAAAGTTTTATGAAAATCTCACCATCCAGTCTCAAGTCTGAGCTTGACCTTAATTGTGATATTGACCTATGACCTCTTTGACCCAACAGTTAATAATCCCTTCGGGGCAACCTACTGATTGACATTGATTGACGTTTTTGTTGTATTTGAACATATCTGTCAAAAGGATAAAAAAAAGAAAGCTTCAGAGCTTAATGCATTGTGGTCCTTTTGTTTTGTTTTTGTTATAATAATAATAATAATAATAATAATAATAATAAAAATAAAAATAATAATATTGTATGGATATCGTGAGCCCAATATCATGTATTGTATCGTATAATTAGTGTTAAAGTTTTCAGTTTCAGCCAGGACCCGGCCTGTCCCGGCAGGTTCGGGCTGGGTTCAGGCCAACAATTTACGCAAGTTGTTCGGGTCGGATCGGACTTGAGCTGATTAATGTATGTTCTGATCGGTCTCTGGCCGGGCCAGGCTTTAATTTTCCGGCCCATTGAGAACTTTAATTTGTGTATCGTGACACCCCTTTTAGATACTGAACCTTCTGATCAATAACACAAAGTTTTGTGAAAACTTTCATGAGTTTTTTGGTTAGCAGACAAAATAGAAAACATAACCCCTGCCCAATGAACCGCAGTTATGATCCTCTTTTCCTCATAAAATAAATCGTTTGATGTGCACAGAGTATTATGGATATGGGGGAACCCACAGCATCAAAGAGAATTTATATTGCACAGCATAACATTGAAGTGTATTTGTGTATCTGGGTTTTGGTGTGGATGTCTGATGGTGTTTGAATGCACAAAATAGTGACTGGATGTGTGAAAATGCAGTCTAGGCAGTGACTGCATTATATTGTCTTAGTCGTAAATTACCCACCATCATATCATAATACACTGGGTTAATTACAATCAAAACAAGGACTCTAACTCCTGTTTCATTATACAGCATATCAGTGAGGAAACTATGAAAATGAACGCATAATACATTAGGCATGGGAAACCAATTGCTTTCCAACGCTACTGTACAGTATGTATATATATATATAAATGTCACAAGCTCCATTCTGGTGCAAGGGATACATGTTGACCAGTGGCAAAGTCTCAAATGCACATGGTTCGGAGATGATATTCTCTTGAATTATAGGCAATTCCATCTGGAGCAAGTGGATCGATGTCCCATGCAGAGCTCATAAGTAAACATAGAGGGCCCGTATTTTGGGTTGTAACTTAAAACGCAATCCTTGGATGATGTAACCAGATGAAAAACAATAAAGTAATTTTAACCTGAACATAAAACATTTTGTTTTGTTCTAAAGATAACAGATGGTGTAATTATTTGTATATCCTTTTTTTATTATTATATTGCGTTATTTAGATGGGAATTCAGCCGAGCATTATTTAGGAAACTAAAGGCATAGAAGGGGACATATATGGTCTCCGGGTTGTGATCCGGTCAGCTACCAACCAACAAGATTTGATACAGTTAATCGTTTAATGAAATATGAATGGATTTTTTTACATTTATTGTTTCTTCTAAAACACTTTGTTCATTCAACCTCCTTAAGGAGATCCCCAGAAAAAGCAGAAAGAAAAAGTAAGAGCCGATGGGGAGTAACTTTTCTATATTGTGCACTCAGAGAGGTCTCCATAGTTATTCCATAGGTTCCTCTGATAAACCAACTGAGATTTTTCTTTTTCTTTTTTTTTTTTACAATTTCTTGCAACGTTCATTAAAATATCAATATGAATTCCTAAAAGTTCTATTAATGAAGCACATATAATCGCTTAGCCTCCATCAGCTAACGTTTAAGCAAGGCACTTAACCTCCTGTTGCAACAGTAGAGCTTCTCATTGGCTAGTTGAATAGGCCTGACAGGGCAGCCTGAGAAGATTTGTAACTACAGTATTTGAATTGTGTACCAAGGCATTGTATGCATGCTAAGCAAATCTTCGGCAGATAAATAATGGCTAAGAAAAAGTCTCTCTTAAAGCATGACAGAATCCCAAATGTAATTACCACCTCTGTTCCTCTACCGATAGCATTTACGAAGTGCCCAGTAGACTGGGCACTTCGTAAGGGAGCTAAATCCGTATATGATTACCCATATAATAGGAACAATATGGTTGGATTTGCTTCCTTTATCTCTGTGACATTAATATAATTTCTTGCTTGTATCAACAGTCTCCTTAAATAAGAACTACCAGAGCAGCTCTTTTGTTTTTGCCTCACGTGTTCAGAATTTCTCTCTAAAGGGCACTGCATTTGTAAGTCATAGGCAAGATATGTATTTGTTATTCATATTAAATTATGTATCTGGGTTTGGATGTATATGTGTGATCTTTCTACTCTGTCCAATGGTAATCCTTTCTCTATTGAGGAAGGATGAGGGAGACATACAGGTACAGGAGAGAAGCCTCTATTGCAGTGATTGTCAACCTTTTAAATTCCAAGGACAACCCCCCAGTTTGATATGCATTAGGACCCCCATTTGATATTTTTGAGTGGTGCCAACCACTCCTATATCTGACTTTGTCTGTGTGTCCGTCCGTATGTATGTCCAATAAACAAACATTGATGACAACATGAATACGGGGCTCATCAAAGGCACCACTCTCTTCACACAGGGTGTGATTTTTTGTATCTCCAGGACTCAAATCTACACTGTACAATTAGAGACAAATGGAACCAAATGGAACCGTAAGGGTCCCTCGGATTTACATTCCCATGAGTCCCTTTGGTTCCTACTATCAATCAAGCAGAGGACCCCCTGGAAGCGCCTTAAAGGACCACAGGGGGTCCCCATGTTGAGAACCAGTACCGTACAATATGAACAGATGTGGCTCCATGTAACATAATAATGTGTTCACTCTTAGGCCATGCAACATGGAATCACTTTCTAAACAAACATTTGGGTAGAAAGTTAATTTCTCATATTTCTGTAATTTAAACTGTAATCAATAAGCAGTAACTGAATTTTCAATAATACATGTTAGCTTATCATACATATGTAATATATCTGGATCACATGTTCAGAGTACTTAACAGTGTGTAGAGCTAATGCATTATTATAGACTGTTTATTTTGAGACGTGTCACGTCGGCCCTTAACTATGTATTGATTCTGTCTTTGCAATTTAGTATTGGCTCTATTCCCTTCAGCTCTTGTCCCTGGTGAATTTGGAATACAGCTTTTTTACAGACATGCACACATGCACACACGCATGGCATGCATGCACACAATCCCGCCCAAATACTCACTGACACGCACATCAATACATACACAGTCAAATCAGTGAGTGAATTCAGTGAGTGTACAAATGGAATCAAATGGATCCATAATAAAGGTGCATTTGGTTCCATTTGTACACTCTCTGAGTTACAAATGCAAAAGAATAACACTGACAAACATCAAGACTCACAGGGGCACGATGGTGCAGTCGGTAGCGCTGTCACAGCTAGAAGGTCCTGGGTTTGATTCCCGCCGGGGACGCTGTGGGCGCGTCCTCTCCTCTGTGTCATCAGTGCCCATTAGCTAGGTGTGGTTGGCGAAAGGGTCTTTCTGTGTGGAGTTTGCATGTAAAAAAAAGTAATCCTGGTCTCTATACTGCCTCTCCCTGGTCAGCCGGGGCACCTGATGGAGGGGAAAGGAACTGGTTGTAATAACGTGTTCCTTCCAAGTGTCAGGTGATAAGAAGCAGCCTGCTCACTCATCATGCATTGAAGGAAGCAGGAGCTCAGTTCGGGGCTCTCCCCAGGTTGGCAGAGGGAGAGTAGCGCCCAGGATTACAGTTTAGGCAATTGGCACTGGGTGAAAAAATGGGTCACAAAATCGTGGGATTAAAAAAAAAAACATCAAGACTCACATACTCAAACACTAACACACGCACTCACATACAGAGGGTGGTGGACACTGGGGAAGTTGCGGGGTGGTGGGGGGGTCACACTTGAATACATGACTAATAGGCTGTCCACATAGATAAATGACTTTTTAAATAACAGAAAATTGCCCAGTATTCAATCCGCTGTACGTGTAGCTTCCTCACTTCCCTCCATCCATCTTTCCCTCGTCCTCCCCTTGTCTTCTACTCTCCCGCCCTCTCTATCTCTTCTCTCTCTCTCTCTCTCTCTCTCTCTCTCTCTCTCTCTCTCTCTCTCTCTCTCTCTCTCTCTCTCTCTCTCTCTCTCTCTCTCTCTCTCTCTCTCTCTCTCTCTCTCTCTCTCTCTCTCTCTCTCTCTCTCTCTCTCTCTCTCTCTCTCTCTCTCTCTCTCTCTCTCTCTCTCTCTCTCTCTCTCTCTCTCTCTCTCTCTCTCTCTCTCTCTCTCTCTCTCTCTCTTCATCATGGCTACATCCCGACGCCCTCTGATTTACTCCCTCACATCACTGAGTCTTTTTTCCCCCTTTTCTTTTCTCTCGTCCGTGTCCTACATCTCTTGCTTTCCCCGGCATTCTCCACACAGCAACAAGTGGGAGTATAGCGGGAGATTTCCTCGCCGCGTGATGACGGCCAAAAAGCGGAGACTGGAGAAGATCATGGGATGCCACAATAGTGGAATTATGCAAATTAATCCGCCCAATGACAATGGATTAAAGCGAGCTTCTCTCATAGCTGACAGAAGGGCTTTAGAATGAGCTGTGAGAGTCACTTTAAATGATTCATGCCTCGCAAAATCAGATTTCTATTCACACCAGCTCTCGACGTCCACCCACTGCCTCTCTCCAGTCTGGTGGAGGTTTCAAAAGCTGGTGTATCGAAAAACATCAGACGAACAAACCTGGCAGGTACTTTTGTATCAGTCCGTATCCAGAAAGAAAAGAAAAAACAAATTACATTGGATTAGAAGTGATTTCTCTTTTATCCTGACACCTCTGAAATGAGTAGAGATGTCTACATTGTGTGTGTGTGTGTGTGTGTGTGTGTGTGTGTGTGTGTGTGTGTGTGTGTGTGTGTGTGTGTGTGTGTGTGTGTGTGTGTGTGTGTGTGTGTGTGTGTGTGTGTGTGTGTGTGTGTGTGTGTGTGTGTGTGTGCGCGCGTGCGTGCGTGCGTGCGTGCGTGCGTGCGTGCGTGCGTGCGTGCGTGCGAGTGTGCGTGTGTGCGTGTGCATGCGTGCGTGCGTGCGTATCAGGTGAATTAACATGGATTTTCATGCATTATGCTGTGTAACAATAAAACCCAAATCCCCAGACACATTAATTCCAGGTGTAAAGGCAGTCTAATACACAATATACTCTTCTATGTCATCAAATCAACACAAGAAACTTAACCCTTGACCTGAAATTAAAATGCAAGAACACTGCCATGTTTCTATCAATAAAACTGAATTTTGCCTTGAATCCTTCTGAATTTACTGATATTGATGCTGCCTACAATGCATGTTTGTTTGTTTGTGTGTTTGATTGTTGACACATACTGTCCATGTGTGTGAGTGTATAGTTAATAAATGTAACTGCACTGTTTTCATGGTTATCCTGAAATTATTGGTTGCTGTCCAGTGGTATATTGGGTTTGTGAACCCTCAGAAGAGGTTCTGGTGTCAGGATGTGAGGCATTTATGCTTGAGTTGAAACGTCTGTGTTCATAAAAAAAAACAAGATTAGACTCCTTTCTGATCTGATAAAGCAATTCTTTCTTGCAAGTACACAGGCAGACTGTAGGCTGTGTGGTGACTGGAAAATAGCTTGTACCACTCTGAGGGGATAAGTGTGTGTGTGTGTGTGTGTGTGTGTGTGTGTGTGTGTGTGTGTGTGTGTGTGTGTGTGTGTGTGTGTGTGTGTGTGTGTGTGTGTGTGTGTGTGTGTGTGTGTGTGTGTGTGTGTGTGTGTGTGTGTAAGTGTGTAAGTGTGAGAGAGAGAGAGAGAGAGAGAGAGAGGGGGGGAGGGATAGAGAGTGGTGGGAAATATTCAGCAATCGTATTTTGCATTGCATCGGACTATCTCATCTCCTCCCTTCTTCCTCAGTGAAGGTCTGATGGGGAGCAGATTTCATAGCAGCCTAATAACAACCTCCAGGGGCTCCCAAGACACTGCTCTAGTATCTCTGCAAGAGCTGTCATCATCTTTACCCCTGCAATCCAGCCCCTGTCAACCCCTACAACCCCACAGCTGGCTGATATTGACAATAAAACAGGAGGCTGAGAGAGAGAGAGAGTGTGTGTGTGTGTGTGTGTGTGTGTGTGTGTGTGTGTGTGTGTGTGTGTGTGTGTGTGTGTGTGTGTGTGTGTGTGTGTGTGTGTGTGCGCGTGTGCGCGTGCGTGTGCGCGTGCGCGTGCGTGCGTGCGTGCGCGTGCGTGGCCTTCCGAGGGTGGACATAACACAACAATCTCAGAGAGACTGTCCAAGGCCAAACAGTGGACAAACATGAGGACACCACTGTATCAGGCTTTGCACCACCTCTTCATTTCAGGTGGGCTCATTCTGCGTTGTGAGCAACGCCTGCCAGCAACGTGCTGCAGAGAGAATGGAAATTTGCGCATCTTGTCATGCATCATAAAAGTAATACCATGGAAATGTACCTTGCACTGGAGAATATGAATTCAGCGCTCCCCCATAAAGGAAAAATGGATAGCCTTTTATAAGAGGGGGAGGGGGGAGCATGTTGTGCGGCAGGCCTCATAAACACACACATTCCTCACATGAGTTTGGCCTGCATCTGGGGGGGTGCATGGAATGAAAGTAGAGGATTAAATACTGGCATATAAACTGACTTAAGCCCGATACTTCATCGTACAACAGTGTCGCGTGCCAAAAATAGCAGATCTACAAGCTCACACCGCATCTCATCCGCGATGCGTTGTGAGCGTGTATGTGGTATGTTCGATGAGTAAACCTGCCATACAACGGAGCATGAATTAAGCATTGCACTGAAAGGGCTAGACAGGCATATGAAAGAAGGGAAGGGGAGTTAAGCAGTGAAGTGAAAAGATCTTAGAGAGAAGAGAAAAGCACAGGAATGGTGATCGAGGATGAATGTGAAATGCGGGGGATGAAAGTGGAAGGTATAGGGGCTGTTTGCGGTGATGGACACAAGATTAGCATGCACATTGTTTGACTCAACCATGCCCCTGAAGGGCTCTTCCTCAGCAATCTCATGTCTGCTGTTTTCTCTAATATTCTGCCACAGCAGTGTCAAATAAACCATGGTTTTCATCCGTGGTTTATGTAATGGCATTGCTTTGTGAGATTTTAGATCGGCAATTTTCACAATCTTTTAAAAATGTTTTGACATTTTTTTTAAACTTTGAAGAAGTTGAAGAAGCAAAAAGTTGAACAAGTCAAGCATGAAATAGTGACGCCAGGGTAAATGTGGTTAAAGTGGGCAGTGCTCATAAATCTTTTTTTCTTTTTTCAAATTTTTTTTGGGGGGAGGGGGGGTCAAAGCATTCAGCAACCTCCATTCGATGGGGCCTTCATCCTTGGCGAGTGTAACAGACAATCAGTATGTGTGAATCAGATAGATGTCAAGGATCTGAGACCCTTCACCCGTAAGGGTGGAGAAGCCGTAATCATCACATCTTTACCCTCTGGCCGGCCCCAGTCAAGGGAAGGAGCAGAGTTTTTCAAAGATATAGTGCAGCTAGCTGTGGTTAGTTTCCCATGCAGACTCTCCCTGTGACCCGGCCCTATAGCCACGTGACTGATCAATAGAAAGGACCAACAAGAAGTCTCCTGCCAATTAGGCCATGTGTGCTGGGTCAGGGCCATGTTGGTGTCATAAGACATGTCAATATCGAAGCCCAGGAGCAATGGATGAAGAATGAAAATATATTAGATGATATTGTGGGAGGGGGGGGGGGGGGGGGGTATGTGTGTCTGTCTGTGGGCGTGTAATTGCTTATCTCCACCATGAAATCCAATAGGACAAGCCCTCAGGATTCAGTCCCCTCGCTTACTGTTTTACATGGAATGCTCATCAGCAAACCCAGCAACCACTACCACCCCTAAACCCTGTTTAACACCCCCCCCCCTCTTTTTTTTGCACTCGCCACACTGGCTACGCTGAGTATCACCTTCGCTGACACAATAAACGCCTCCTCCACTGTTGCGTTTGGTCCCACACATACCAAATAGCTCAGGAAAGTATGACGGAGTGCAGTGGCTCTGGTCTTTGGCCTGCTTTCATGTGCAGTGCTCCAGCGCCCTCTGCTGTTCCATGAGAACAGTGGTTTTCAACCCTTTTCATATCAAGGTTCATTATTTATTCGGCATTATTTGAGGCACTGATTTCGCCATTTGATGTGATTTAGCCTCTCAGACCCAAAACTTGTTATCATTGGATAAGATTTTGTCCACAATTACATGCTGTACTGATGTGGTAGGCCTACCATAGGAGAGATAACAGGCACATGTTGATCATGCACATTCATTGTGTAGACTTCTTGTAAATTAAGTAATGCAGACAATAATTCAATAATAAACTCTTGAGAGAATTTAACTCTTGAAGCGTAAAATGAAAAATAAAAATGTTACGCTCTCAAGAGTTAAAGATCTATAAGGGTCCATTTGGTTACCAGCTCTCCATCATTTAGCTGGGGACCACCTGAAACCCCCTCAAGGACCACTGGTGGTCCACAGACCACTGGTTGAGAACCACGGCATTAGAATACTTAAGAGCGTTCAGATGTAACCAAATGGACCCTTGTGGGTCCATTAATTTGGTTTTGGTGCAGTATGGATTTAAATCATAGCACATCATCATCATGGGGCATATTTGTTATTGGTATGCTTAGTATGTTCTCATTTTTGCACCACACACGGTCGGATGATCTAAGGTTATTGTGTCTAACATGTTTAACATTTCCCAGACACAACAGGAGGCTTCTCCTGTGAAATTATCATCATATCATCATATCAGTTTAATTTGAACTTGCCTTTAGCAGTGATTTTCACGTCTAGAGGCAATCTCCTATAGTTAATCACATTTGCATTTGATACCCATCTTCAATTAACCATGAAGATTATGTTATTGACCTTAATTGCAAGCTCATTGTGACAAAGGGGTAGGTATGGACCCTATTGAAGGGTTCACAGAAGGGTGGGATCCAATCCAATTCATTCTTCATTCTGCATTGATTTGCAAAAGACCTCTGGCTATGCAATAAGTAAGGACAGGGCCGATGACAGGATTCTTGGGTGGGGGGACAGGTTTTTCGATTTTTTTTGCTGTTTTAATTCGGTTATTTATTCATTTCGTATTATTTTTTTCGGGTTTTTCTCGGTTTTTGAATTAATGTATTATTATTTTTTACCCCAAAATAAGTCGAGTGTCTTTGCGCGATTTCACGTTGGCCACTTTAGCCACCTCAAGCCAATATATAGTCAGTTCTGTTCATAACCAGTGGTAGAAAAAGTATTCACATGTTTTACTTGAGTAAAAGTATGAATACTGCAATGTTGAAATACTCCCTTACAAGTAAAAGTCAATTCAAAATGTATTTCAGTAAAGGTACAAAAGTATATTGGTATAAAAATGTACTTTGAGTACCAAAAGTAAAAGTAGCCTACTCCAGTCCTTGTGTGACGTTGTGAGTAGGCCTACTTTTACTCACAATTTACGTAGATGGCTATTTTCAAATGGCCGAAATGTAGCCTATATAGGGCTGAGATCTACAGCTCACAGAGATCTACATGTAGATCTGCTATTTTCAAAAGGTTTTTATACATTTGAAAACTTGAAATGGGACATTCTGCATGAAGAGTATTTTTACTTTTGATACGAGTCAATTTTATACTTTTGCACTTTTACAAGTGTCAGGCACGGCGGCCAAGTCTGCACATGAAACATTCTGTACTCACAATAGATGTCCCTCCCTCCAACGTCCAAACATCTCCTAAATTCATCATTTCTAGTTGAAAACATGCTATTAACATGCTAACATGCGAGTTAGCTCAGCTGTGTTAACTCTCTCTCTCTCTCTCTCTCTCTCTCTCTCTCTCTCTCTCTCTCTCTCTCTCTTGCGCGCGCGCGCGCGCGCACACACACACACACACACACATACACACTTTTGCTCTCCACCATAGTCAAGTTAATTAAAGTAGTTGAACAATCAGGTATTCCAAGTAAATAGAGGGTTAGCCGCCCCAGGCCAAGCACTTGATATGATTTTAATCAGACACACTCTAATTAAACTTCATCTCAAAAGCTGACCTAAAAATAAAGAGGTATCTTTATACACAATTGTTTGTGGATGGGGTTGGTTAAATTGTCTGGCACAAATGTGCTGTGTGTGTGTGTGTGTGTGTGTGTGTGTGTGTGTGTGTGTGTGTGTGTGTGTGTGTGTGTGTGTGTGTGTGTGTGTGTGTGTCCATGCCCAAATAAAAAAACAACTACCAAAGAGTAGTATAAGTTCTACAACTCATGTCCTTCAGATATCTATTAGCTGAGCTTTCTCATAAATTCTGCATAATATGCAATTAAGACATGGACATGATGTTTAAGATCTATAAAAGTGCGACAGCGATGAAGGGTAAAAATAGTCTAACGCAAAAAAGAAAAAGGTATGTCAAACCAGCAAGGATGACAACGGTAGTTTGAAGAGCTCATGTCATTGATTAAAATTTGCATGATATCTAAACACATGCCATTCTAAACAAATGTGTCCATTTATAACTCAAAGGAGTGTACAAATGTAACCAAATGGACCGGTTACATAATGTAAATATACTCTCAAAGTTAAATTAACACTGAGGATTTTGCAGTGCATGAAGAACTGCGGAGGGCCTTGTTACTAAAACAGACCTATCTATACTGTAACTGTGAATCATCACAGGTTCAACCCCTGCAATATTCAGTATGTCCTGCAACAGTTATCTCTGTGTCCTTGAAGCAAGACACGCCCCCCCCCCCCCCCCCCCTTATGTTCACTTGTTGGCAGTCACTTTAAATAATTGTCTTCTAACAGAGTCCAATCAATCATTGTGTGTCATTATGCACACACACAGTATTGCCACATAAAGCAAGGATTCATTCTATGAAGGTTAAGTAGCTTAGAGGTCTACACGCGGTTCAAATTGTGAGATATCTAAAGGCAAAAGGGACATCACTATTAAAGGTAGGGTAAGTGATATTTTTTGGTTTAAACAAAACGTTTTTTGTTAAAAGGTTATGCACTATATTTTGATATTAATCATTGCTATAGAGTGTTTGTCCCCGTCTCTCCAGGTCTTTAATAAACAGAAAATACATTTTCAGGTAGGTGACAAAATCTCAGCCAATCAGGAGAGAGCACCCATAGAGAACCGAAGTCCTGACGTCACTGCCAGTAGAGGGCGCTTTTTTCGCAGGTTCGTGGCTTGACTTTTTGTGTTGATATCCTCATTGGGGAATCCTAGATCGCTTCATATAAGAACTGTGTTCCAAAAATAAACACACCACCCGGCGATTTTACTCATATGGATATGAAGCATCGACTGAAGGTGTAAATGTACACATTTACCCAAAGAGTAACACAATATAAACACTAGAAACGAGTCAAACAACCCAAAGACTACATTTCCCATGAACGCGGCTGCTGTAGGGACAGTGTTTTCAGACCCGGAAGTAGTAGTTCTTAAGACTTTTAAGGCAGAATGTATTCCTTTTCGCCAGAAACAGGCTGTATCAAATATGAATGAATATCATAAACGATGCAGAGCCACCCCCCTGACAAAAACGCCAGGGTGGTGTGTTTATGTTTGGAACACAGTTCTTATATGACGTGATCTAAGATTCCCAAATCGGGATTTCAACACAAAAAATAAAGCCACGAACCTGTGAAACAGCGCCCTCTAGTGGCAGTGATGTCAGACTTCGGTGCTCTATTTATCAGCTTAATTTTTATAGTGTTCCAGTTCCAATTTTGTCTGCTCATTTCCTCTGGAAAAGGGGCTGTCATCACTTCCAATTTCATTTGTTTAATCTGTATCCTGACTGAGTTCTCTATCCTGATTGGATAAAATTGGTATCCCAACCTGAAAAATGCATTTTCTGTTCTCAGGTGGAGAGACTTGAAGACTCCTGTTACTGAACAAACACTCTATAGTGAGTACTATCAGAATATAGAGCTATGTAACACTTATTTTAACCAAAGAAAATCACTTACCCTACCTTTAAGAGGAACATCAAATATTTGCACTAAATGAATTGCTATGCCAAACATGTGGCTTATGAAACAGCCCAGAGACACAGCTCAAGGCATATAGTAAATCATTTACATGCAAACAATACTGGTTGATACAAATTATATCATTTTTGTTAATTATTCATTGGGGTATTACAAAACTAGAACTCAGAAAGGGCCTACTCTACTATAGTGGTCACAAAAAGAAGAAGGACATTTGAGACAGACAGACAAACAGACAGAGTGATTAGGGCTCTCACATTTCATCTGAGGGCACTAACTACAGATGACATTATTCAAAATTATTGTCTGCGCCAGGCCGGACGCCCGAAGGCCGGACACACGAAGGCCGAAGACTATGTTTTTGCCCCTGCCCATCCGTCTGTGTGTCCGTCCGTCCGTCCGTCCGTCCATCCGTCTGTCTGCGAACAGCGGCCTGTTATAGCGCCACTAGGAGGCCAATTTTTGCAAAACATCCCTTTTCATCTTTAATTCCTGTGAAGTGCTTTGAGTTGCAACTGATATATGAAATATATATACAGATTGATTGATTGATTGATTGATTATTTATCATAATCAATATGTAGAGTAGGTGGTAAGATGAACCCTAAGGTTCAGCACGGCATCTATAGGACCAGCTATTTAAAGAGTGTATTGACACAAAATATGAATAGAAACAGTTGTATATGCAGAAAACTTAACTCAGAGCTGTGCAGTCAAAACATAATGTACTCCGCAGAGGAAACCAGAGTTAATTAGCCTGTGCATCATGCATTCTTTTTTGGTAACCACCTGGCTCGTCGTTGATTATCCCTGTATATATCACTTAAATTACCTTTAGAATAAATGCACACATTATCTCAAGTATGCATAGAGGTCCATAAATCAAGTTTGTACAGCAATCTAAAACTTTGCATATAAAGATGTGTGCACAACATTTTGTCTATCTTAACAATTTACACACAAGGCGTCTTAATGGTTTCCCACTGTGACTAACATAGTTAGGCTGCAGAATTATAATCAGTCCTGCAGTGTGAACACATTTTGCTTGGAATAGAATCTTCTGCTTTGGCAGCGCAACTGCTCGGCATGTCCGTACATGTCTGTCTAAGCAGTTCAGTGTTTTCTACCCCCAGGAAATTCAAACCAGGAATTCAGCTTGTAGACCCACAGCTCTACAATGAAATCCCTTATTTGTTACATTCTCCCAGAGTGGAAACCTTTGGGTCCCAGAATCAGTTCTTATGTTGCCATGTTGTTGCGCTGTTGTTGTTGTTGTTGTTGTTGTTGTTGTTGTTGTTGTTGTTGTCTTGTACAGACGAGACAAACCAGCGGAAGGATGTAGAGGAAGACAGTGTTAACATGTGTTTCTATTTAACACATATTGTGTAGTGTGTCAATAGGAACACATGCATACTGTAGTACAGTACATTTTGGGTGGCTTTTTCTGCCTTTATTGATAGGATAGTAGGCTGACAGGAAATGGGGAGAGAGATGGGGGAGTGACATACAGCAAAGGTCATCGGGATCGGGAGACAAACCCGCGACATACTGTCAAACTACACACGACCGCCAGCGGACGCCCCACAGTACATGATCTTACATGAACAAATGGCTTGCTCCAAATAAATATACTTGTATGTCATTCATTTATTTATATGTATTTAACCACTTATAACCTGGCGTCCCTATTTCATGTCATGGAATGTCATTACAGACATTTTTCAAAACATTTTAAGACATTTTAAGACTATTTTAGTTTCGCTCCCCTATAACAGAGATGATGCAGCTTTCCATACTGTTAAGGTTTAGAAACAGCACCAGATCCTGGGTCCGTGGGCCCCTGGGCCTGAGACTGGGCCCGAGACTGCCTACCGCAAATATTTTGACTAGGAACTGAAATGTCATAATTTATCCGTTTTATTTAGATTATTGACTTACTGTTTGTATTATTTCAGTCAATAATAAAATGTAATGTAGTAATGTAGTCATTTTTACAGTGGGCTGGCACAATTTTCTAGTGAGCTCCCCAGACTTGGGTCCCTGGGCCTGGGCTACACAGGCCCATTCAGGGATCTGACTCTGTTCAGAAAGTCCAACAACCATTTATTTATTTCTAACAAAATGTATAACTTTCCAGTTCATAAGGATTATGTGCTTTCTTGCAAGGCATGTGAATGCTACAATTCTTTGTGCAGATGTACTGACTGCAATTGGGTTGGATGCTGCATTTAACCTATGCTGTTCCAGTTCAGCATCTTTTTAAGTGTAGCTATATTTAACTACATCCCAGAGGGCCTTAACAGTTGGACAGCAAACGACTGGGATGCAAATTTGATGTTTCACTTCCTGAAAAGAGCCCTGACTACACATACCGGACCCGACTACTGTAACCACTGGAGACCAATAGCCTTTGCTTTACTGTTATCAGTATCATAAAGTTTTACAGCATTTGAAGCCCTGAGGGTATAAAGTCCACCACGCCTTTGCTAATGCTGCGAAACTGGCTTTTTAAAATCTCACCAACAAGGATTTACAGGACACATCAACACTATCAGGTAAGTCTGTGTATGATATAGGTAATACGTAGCCTACTGGGGGTAACATTGTAAGATACAATTGCACATGTACTATCATAGCACCTCCCCTTCTCTCTTTCACACTTCCACCTTTGTTTTTCCCTACACTCAGATTACACAGTTCCATTTGCTGTGACAGCTCAAACTCACTCAGTCATCATGCTTACAAAAGGTAAGACATCCAGAACATTATGTTCAGTCATACAACAAATTGTAAATCAGGCTATGCAGTACAATGCACAGCTTTGTGCACACTTCTTTAATGGTACAAAATGTTCATTGTTTTTTTTCTGTCTCTTAAATTTGCATTTATCTGTAACTTATTGTAACAAAAACTGTTTGTGTTATCCATGACTGATGAAGCACAAGGAGGCTACAATGATTATACAGTACAGCAGAATTAAGAAAACATTAATTTAGATGTTAGTGGGTTCTATACTGTGGCTCTACTATGCGGTTTCTCAGTGTAACTCCTTGTGTTTTTTTCTGTGGTTCAAAATGTTTAAGTGAAGGTTCTTTGAATAAGTGACAGAGTGTCAATGAGTAACCTGTCCTTTTTTCCTTTTCTTTTTTGCAAACGTGCCTGTAGATGATGTCTATGCTTATGCTCTGTCCAAGACCCTTACAAAAGTCTCATCGCCTGCAACTGTGGGACTCTACTCTACATGTCAAAGTCGAATCAACATGATCCTCAAACATATAGAGGGTAAGTGGGCAGAGAAACTATCCATATTTTAATCTGTCAAGCTTATCACCCTCTCAGTTATTTTATTACCCCCCTCAGTGTGTGTGTGTGTGTGTGTGTGTGTGTGTGTGTGTGTGTGTGTGTGTGTGTGTGTGTGTGTGTGTGTGTGTGTGTGTGTGTGTGTGTGTGTGTGTGTGTGTGTGTGTGTGTGTGTGTGTGTGTGTGTGTGTGTGTGTGTGTGTGTGTGTGTGTGTGCATGTGTGCGTGCGTTTGTGTGCGTGTATGTGTAAGCCTAGGTATATAACTGTATTGTAGGCCTATATACTGTATATGTAAACATTATCACTCTCTCTAGTGTACATGGAGCAAGAAGCTTTGAGGACAGAGCAGAAATATAAGGGAAGATCGAAACCTCGCTCTGCCAAGCTCTCCCTTGGTGGTCTTCTAGCTGTCATCGGCAGACTGCTCTTCTACAAGCCTGTTTGGACCGAAGAGAACCAGGGGCGGCAGAATGTCAGGTTCATCTATGTGCATTTCAGTGCCTGGCACTTTGCAGGCAGCGACATGCTGTGGGCAGGCCTGGTGATACGCCTGCTCGAGGCCATGCAGGAGAGCTTTGGGAAACTGCCACTGGTACTATACCGTGTGGCCCAGCATGATGAGGAGGAGGAGATCAAGGAAAAGGTTGCTCATTTACCTTGTCTCAAAATCTGCTGGTACCATTGTGTCACTATAGATATGAATTTGTATTCAGCTTAACTTAATTTTCTTTCTCCTTCTTTTATTATTTGTTTATGACTGAAAACATATCAGATTGTGGAAGATGGCCTGAAAGAATGGCGGTCCAAGAAGTTCTGCTGCCTCCCTCTGTGGCTCCTCTTCCTTTCCATCCTTCTGATAGCTGTGGTCATGGTTGTGCTCCTTGTGATGCTCGGCTTCCCCAAAGTAGAGGTTGAGACGGGTGGAGATGATGAAGCAGGTGAATCTCAGGTTAACGTTGCGGAAGGCCTGGCCATTGCTGCATTGGGAGTCCCCGCTGCAGGTGTTCTGAGATTCATATTCCTGATGGGCAAGAACCTGATCTTAAACAACAACCAGATCAGGAGGGGGATGGACAATGAGCGGATCAGCAACCAGCTGGGCTTCATGAACGAGGTGAAAAAGGAAATGTGGTTGCTGTGCTGCTTTGTTCACTTCATGGAGGTGTTTGAGAGGAGGAAGATCCGCGTCGTGCTGAAGATCACTAACTTGGACCGCTGCTCCCCAAAGAAAATCGTGGGTGTCCTGGATGCCATCAACATCCTCCTCTCAGATGAAGACAGCCCCTTTATTTCCATGCTGGCAGTGAACCCAGAAGTGCTCATCCAGCAAGTGAACTTCGCAGATGGCTGCTTTGGTAAAGAGGACAGAGCATATGCGTTCTTAAATCGCATCGTTACTCTGTCCTTCACGGTACCTCCACTCTGTGATATTTCAAGGCGCAAAGTGTTTTACAGCCTCACCCAAGGCCATTCTGAAATTACTGGAGACATCCAGAGGAGGGGTAATAAACAGATGACTAGGGATACAACAGACCCCTCCATAAATGAATATTCAATGGAGCAAGCGCAAACAACGATCGAGTCAAACATCCCATTGATAGATAAAAAACACATTAAACAAACTGCAGCTGCTTTGGAGCTGAGAGAGGAGGAAGTGGAGAGGTTGATCAACTCTGCTTTTGAGAGCATCCTGGGCAGTCACAACAATAACCTAGACCACTATGTCTTAGATGACACCATGTCTATGAGAAGGGTCATCAACTCCATCCGTGTGACTGCAGTAATCATGGAGGCCATGAAGGCAGAGCTTCCTGCACCAGAGCATATTGCAGCCTGGGTGGTCTTGGCCAATCACTGGCCCTGCCGCCTCAGCTGGATATTGCAGTGTGTAGAAGATGACGTCCAAAGAGCCGAAATTGATGCTATGAACCAGGCCCTCACTGACAAGTCTAAGACATTATGGCAGGTCTTCAGCGAGTCCAGAGCTGAACTCTCTCTGATGAGGGAACAGATTGAGGACCTGCTGGATCAGGATGGAGATCCTGAGATGTTTGAGATGTTCCTCAGAGTGGATTTCCCATTCACCATAAATGATTTAGAGACATTTAAACTATCAACGGTCAACCTGGACAGCTCAATAAGAAAGGAGTTGAGTCAGATCAGAGGGGCATCCCGGCTGAAAGATTGTTGCTTCATGAGGACCATAGCCCCTCTACCAATCAAAACTAGAATCAAAATGAGTGTGGAAGATGTCTGTGAAGAGGTAGGAAGCTTCTGCACTTTATCTCTATTTATATGGTCTACATTGTGTGCAACCACAATCTCATTCATCATTTATGTTGTTTGTCATCATAGCAGGAAAATACAGCATTGTCAGAATTATTTGTGTAATTGCGTAAATATCACAGTATCACATAAATATGGAGATATACTCATTATTATGGCCGGATCTAATTGGAAGTGTGCCGGTTCGACCCTCCGGTCTTCCAGTGTATGTGTCGAAGTGTCCCTGAGCAAGACACTTAATCCCTAACTGCTCCCTGGGTACATCATTAATGGAATCCAGGGGATACAATTCAAATGTTTATCGATTATCAAATATCACAAACAAAAGCACTCAGTAGAGCACAGACCTCTGGCAAGGCAGCACAAATGTTTTCTGAAATCAATCGTTCAATAGTCAATACTTTTCTTGTAATTGCACAGCAACAATCAGACCACATCAATATTACATAATTATGCATTGATCATATAAAAATATTAAACAAAATAAAATGCAGGTATACATTTTATTCTAAAAGACATTCACATAACAATTATTTTACAAAAAAATCTATTGATATAAAACACAATAGATACAGTATTTGACAAATAGCCCAATGTTTCACCCACATCACCAATGTGTTAGCAGCAATGAAATAGGTAGTTAAACCAACCTATATGCTTAAAGCAGAACGTTGCACCCCAAGAACGTATTAAAAAATATTTGTAATTGAATTAGATTTTAAAAAAACTAAACAAAAAACACAGTATGTCATTATTGGCATACTAGTATGTCATAATGTCAGTCATACTATGAATCGACACTGCTGTCAAACAAGCCATACATTAGTATGACCACTATGTTGTCAAGAAAACATCATCTCTCTCACTCACTCACTCACTCTCTCTCTCTTGTTTTTTGTTTTGCTTGTTTTGTCTTCGGTGTTGCAAATGGTGATGGTGAATCCTGCACAACAAATTTCAGAGCAATCTGGCAATAAAGTATCATCATCATTTCTGTCCCCATCTAGCTGAAGAAGCTCGATTTTCCAGAGAAATATGCTGATATTGTGAAAAGCAATCACCTTGACGGCCTAGCATTGGTTTTCGGAGATGCAGATGACCTCAAATTGCTCCTTCAAATGACCTTTGGTGAGTGGACCTCTTTCAGAATGCACTTCCTCGGCTTTCCCTCAAGCCTCCAGCCACGAAACAAGGATGTAAAAGTGAGCCATCATCATCCATGGAAACAGCAGCTAAGAGCCACTCACATTGCTCATCATCTATCTACTCACAGTCTGGTTACCAGTTGAATGTGATGTATGGAAACAAAAACAAACTTATGAACTCAAAACACAGTCATTTTATTTTGTTTTTCCTTCACTAAGCAATTGACTTACTTGAATGTGGCATTTAAAGCACTGATATGAGTTTTATTACTGTAAATATTGTATGTGGGTTCATGTAATTGCGTCAAGTAATAGGCTACAGGTTCCTAAAATCTTTCACACAAAGGCAGCTGCTAGGGTAGCTCTAATGTAGGCTTAATGAAGATCTACATGTTTATTGATTACAAGTATGTTTTTGATAACAGATATATGTTACTGAAAATAAAATATACTGTATGGCCATAGCGGCCTGTCTTACATTAATCTGCCATAAAGACAAACAGGTATAGTATTTGTTCTGATTCAGCATTGTTTGTATAAATAAGGGGAACATCGTTCCAAGTGTATTGTGTGCGATACATCTCTTAAAATGTTTTGTTTATAAAGAAAGAAGTCAACTCAGCTTGGTTGAATGCTTGATTCTGATACAAACACACCATGTCCTTTTACAACTCAATGATATACCAAAAAAGTTTTTGGAAACACTTCAGGCGAGAAAAAGGCAATGCAGTAACAGAATCTTGTTTATTTGATCAACACTTCCTACCAGAGTTTCGCGAGCCGGTAGTGTTGCGCTGGATGGATCTGGCATAATTGAATGGATTATTTTCTTTACCATAAGGGATTCCCAAAGTGGAGTGTGTGCGCCCCTTGGGTAATTGAGCTGTCACTAGGGGGTGTGTGAGAGGAAACATTTTATGTTGGTTTAATGGTTGTAATAATTACACCATTACACTGTAATGTTTTCAATAGGGATTTTTCACAAAGAATAGAAAATATTACCTCTGTAAACTTTTAATTCGTTTTTTTTATTAAAAACTTAAATAAATAAATGTTCTTAAAATGCACTTCAGCTGTAATTTAAGTAATTGTAATGAATCTTTTTTTTTTTCTTCAATGTGGCTGAAAATATGACAGCATTTCTTTTTGAGGATTGGGAGTACATCATTCAACTAAGTCAGGGTGTAGAAGGGGGTGCACTGCCTAAAAGGTTTGCAAACCACTAAGCAATTAAATCCTTTTTAAATCAATAAAATAGTTTTAGTATTTTGTAGGGATGTCCGATATTATCGGCCTCCCGATATTATCGGCCGATATTAGCATAAAAATTGATATCGGGAAAATATCGGTATCGGTTTTTGATTTTTTTTTTTTTTTTTTTTTTTTTTTTTTTTGCTTTATAAATAAGTTACAGGAGTTCTTACTGTATATGGTGTGTGTGATATGAAATTTGAGCTTACCCTAATCACAATAATCCCCGCATATATCGGTATCGGTTGATATCGGTATCGGTAATTAAGAGTTGGACAATATCGGTATATCGGTTATCGGTAAAAAAGCCAATATCGGACAACCCTAGTATTTTGTATCCAATTATTGATGTTATGTAGCCACGCAATAAGCGGGACAATGAGCAGTGAACTAGTCATTATTGAAAAATAAACCACTTGAGGGTGATTAGACCCCTCCGCTTCACGTCAGGGTCTAATCATTATCCCTTACAAACTATTTGTATATCAGATCTTAAAAGCAGTGTTTCATTAATTTACTACGTGGGTTTAATCAAATGTCTAACTTTTCAACAGAAATTCAACCCTTGTATCACAGAAAGAGTGACTTCAACCACTTCAAACAATGCTTTTTAGGTTTAAGCTGTGCATTTTTACAGTAGTTGTGAGTGTATCAAACCGATGCTTGCAATACATTACCCTTGCAAGTGCAAATTAACAGAGGTTGCCATTATGTAGTAGCCACCTCTGATTAATCAAAGTCCTACCTAATAGCAAACAGTCACAACTCACAGATGAGTCTTCCCTACTTGTATCCTACTATAATTCTAGTAACCTCTGTCTGTAGTGGTGAGTAGGTGAGTACGTGAAGCTACCCGGTTCTCCTCAGTGGCTGGAGCAATTGCTCTGATTTTGCACACAGCCATTGACCATTACCATCTGAACTTAACTGTGAAGCCCGTTTTTCAATTGAATCAAATCTCAGCTTCTTATTAGCGTTTTAGTGTAAAACACTGTCGCCATGGTTACGGGGCTGCCCAGCTATGGGACGAACTGCCTCCCGGGTTGCCAGATCATGTGCGCATATCCCCCCCACGGATGCGTCGACCGGGTATGGTCTAGTTATTTTAATACAGAGAAGCAGAGTTCTGAGGCCATTGCTCAGAAATGTTCATGTACTTGAAGCAACTCTCAAAAAAGATCCCTCAAGAAGAAAATACATGTAGTTGACTGTTTATTCATTAATGTTAAGTGAAATACCACTTTTGAATGTTCTTTACATGTTGATTAAGGCAAATGGAAGATAGAATTAAGATAAAACAGCACAAAAGTATGTGCATATCTGAAATATATGTCTAGAGAAAAGTTATAAAACAAATTGATATTGAAGGGACAGTTTTGCTGATTTTTTTTCCTGAATTCTATTGAGAATTGGATGTGAAGGTCTTCCCAATGCTCTAAATGGCATAGGAAAATATCTGCTAGTCTCTACAAAGTGCCATTTTACATGGGCTGGCAGAGATTTTCTAGCACCACTGAAAGCGAGCTCTTGACAGACTTTCAGAATAGAAGAGTAGGATTCAGGTTAAAAATCGCTGAACTTGCCCTTAAATACATATTTCATATACTCAAGGCACAAGACAAAAGACATTCAAAAATATTCCAAGCAAAATACGATCTCTTTCAAAATAAAAGTCGTAACACTTCCTATGAAGCCTATGTCTATAGTGCATTAAACATTATGATGGACTATACTCTGCTAATAACACTGTATAATTGTAGTTATTAGTACTCATGAATATTTCATAACAATAATCCTAACACAAGGTATAAGCATAATACTTCATAATAATCATAATTCATAATTTCTTTCTTGTGTGCAATATATTATAATTATACAATGTATTATTATCACTGCTACAATAAATTGTGATCATATGTTACTTTAAGTGGCCATAGATAAATAGTCCTTTATTGATCACGAGGAAAATTCAGCTGTCATATCAGTACCACAGTATGAAACACAGGAAATACGGAAAAAGATACACATCTAAGCTTGAAGAAGAAAAAACAGGTAGCAACATAGACAGACATTCCTGAAGGTGTAGGCAGAAACTTGCGTTGCATAGACTTAATGCAATGCCTTAAAGCCTTCCCTTAAAGCATCCAATCACCATGTATAGTGACTTATAAGTATATTATAATGCATAACAGTGATTATAATGCATTGTACAATTATTATAATATATTAGATATGGAAATAATACTATGATCCTGGTCAAAAGAAAATGTCTGAGTGACCAGTAATTATGAAGTGTTATGATACTTGACCTTACATCATTATAAAATGCGTGTGTTATGATTGTATCAGTTATTATAACTATAATTATACAGTGATATAAGCCAATTACAATACATTGTAAAGGGCTTTGTAGAAACGTGCAATATAAATGCACCATTTACCATTTATACTTCACCTTATGACCGTATAAGTCATTATAACATGCATTATATGTTATGATTGTTCTTATAACCACATTTAGACAGTGTTGTTCTGAGATTATAATGCATTATGTTTATAATGCTTATAGATATGGGCTTCACAGGAAGTGTTACCAAAAAGGTTGCTGAATGCATAACATATTATATATCAGCTTTTGTATTGTAAAAAATAAAATAAAAAAATACAATAATACATTAAATCTGAATTAAGAGGCACATGCATGTCAAACAATTTTCAATTAGGCCAATTACAATGGAAGGAATGTAGTACCTATTTGTTTGGCATTACTTTTATCCCCAAGAACTTCACATTGTCATATCATCTGCCAACTAAAATGTATGACCTGGGTGACATAATTAAGACATTTTAGTAATGATACATTTTGACATGTTTGATTGTAAATGCTGGGGATTTTCTTAGCTACTGTATTTCACGAGTCCACACAACCGCCTTCAACTTAGGATTTTTTTTTGTTAATACACAGCAAATTTCTGGGTGTTAATTTACATCAGTAAAATGAACAGTGAATTTACTGTATAGCGAAACCCCCAATTTGTGTAGACAGCGGAGATTTACTTGCGTCCAACAGCTTCAGCCAGTTTCTTTAGCCTTTTCTTCAGCTCCAAAGGGAACTTCTCATAACATTTCTTACACACAGGCTTCATGTCAAACTCCACAAACTTGTTCCTGCAAACACAAAGAGAAAGAAATAATATCAATACCTGAATTGACCTAATAGCTTATATCTTGCCCACTTTACCAACTAACATTTAGCAAGGGAACACCCACCCATTCACCCATGAACATCATACCTTACATCCACAAGACAATACATGATCTGTGATATTCAAGTGGTTTAAAATTATTGGGTGGCTTATCGGCCATGTCAGCAGAACTTGGATCACATTGCCCTCACACCAAACTATGGTCAACATTGGCGAGACACACACTCAACCTCTGATAATAACGTAAGAAGGTTTGCTCTTTTTCAACCCAGACCATATTAAAATGTTTATTCCCAATATGTATAATCATGCATATCACAACCTCCCTGATAGCTTTTAGTATTGAGAAACTGCTGCATTTCTCACTGGCCTTAAACACAGTCAACATTTTGGCCTTCAAAAACCATGATAAATCTTTATATGTTATTTATACAGCATGTTCTATCATAAAAAAGTTCACAAATCATGCTTTCCATCAGCTTTTATTGACTCAAGTTTTGCACTTCTGCATTTGCACTAGTGTTGTGCTGAGTTTTGCCTCCCTGCCAAGAAATGCATCAGCCAGGCTACAACTATGAGCTTCCTGTTCTCTGGAAATGTAATTCCGTTTCCAAATAGTTGTACTATGTACTCTGGCAATTGAAAAAAAGTAGTTCCAAATCAAATGCGATTTTGCTATTATTCAAAACATGAAATGGAGCTTTATCATGTTTTTGAAGGCCTAAACAAATTCCCTTTCGTTCTGTGCCTAAGCCCACAGAAAAGATTCAGCATCTTCATAATAATAATAATACGTTGTGCTACACAAGACTAAAAATGAAGGGAATTGACATTTTATGTCTTAACATGCAAGCCTATCCTTTCAGTGACCAGTTAACAAAACTGTGTGGATCAAAACAAACCAATTTCCACATGTACAGACATGATCCTCACAACTTCTTGACAAAACAATGGCACTCTGATCAAAAGGTGCTATAAAGGATTTATTTTTGTTGTTTGTTGTTGAAAAATGAAAGCTCTATATTCCGATAATCATTACGATAGTGTTTGTTCAGTAACTGGGGTCTCCCCGTCTCTCCAGCTCTTTAGAAACATCGGTGGGATACAAATGTCATCCAATCAGGAGAGAGAACCCCACAAACATAATTTATCAGCTTGTGTTCCAGCTCCAATTTTGTCTGCTTGTTTATTTGTTTTATCACTTCCAAATTCACTTGTTTATTCTGTATCCTGTATGAGTTCTGTCGGCAAATAAGTCGGCATCTCAAACTGAAAATGTCTTTTCTGTTTACTAAATAACTGGAGAGACAGGAAGACCCCTGTTATTGAACAAACACTCTATAGCAATGAAGGCTATGGGAATATCGAGCTATTTAACACTTATTTTAACAAAATAAATATAACTTATGAGCACCTTTGAAGAATCAATGCAAAAGTACATTCATGTTGAAACTAAGGCATTATATGATGACATTTAAAGATTCAAATGGTAAAATGACTCCTACTGTATGTAAAATCAAGAGTATGATAAATGACAATGCAAGGTAGAGATGGCACTAACCAACAGATGGAAAAGGAATGAAAGAGTGCTGAGAGGAAAGAGAATAAAGAAAGCTACAGACAGATGGTAGGTTTTTTCTTGCCGCCTTTGGCATCACGCTCACGTCGGGCCAAGCGGCGTTTCAGCTCTTCAGGCATGTGCTCATAGCATTGCTTACACACTGGCTTCAGGTCAATTTCCACAAACTTTTCTCTGGGGTAGGTTCGAGGCATAGAGGTAAGGAAGAGTATCAGAGGAAGAGAAATGAGACAGGAAAATAGAAAGACAAGGACGGAAGTCAAAGAAGAGAGGGAAGGAGAAGAGTAGATTGAATTTAAGTGCAAGGAGGAAGAAGTTAGTAGGACTAGTAAAGCAAAACGTCTGCAGATAACAGAGAGGACCAATTATACTCTGGATTAACGTCCAAATACAGGTCAGAGAGAGAGAGATGTACTTTGTGCCATTTTAACTTACTTGAGGGTAAGTTTTGTGTTGCAGGTAGAGCAAGAGAAACAACTGACACACCAGGCTTTGTTCAGGGCCGACACCACTGGTTGACAGAAGAAACGATAACAGTTGAGGTGGAATGATTTATAAGTGAATAATAATCTAGGAGGACAGCTTTATACAACTGTATTGCAATGCCTACATAGGGCTGAACGATTTTGAGAAAATATAAACTAGCACATTTTTCTTACCAATATTGCGATTGCATTTTGATTCGTGATTATAAAAAGGCAAGCTTCAGTTAAATATTAGCTGTAATAATAATACATTTTATTTGTAATGTAGATTACATTTTTACAAATCTCAAAGTGCTACAGTGTTTAAAAACAATGGCATAATAAAAATGCAAAAGCAGAAAAACCACGTCAACATAAGACCCTACTTTGAGTAAAATGTTTTTTTTTAATTAAAAACGGAATTAAATTCAAGGCATAGGAAAAAAGACCTATGGAGAAAACTAAGAACATGTTAAAAAGGTGTGTTCTTAGTCCATTTTTAAAAGCGTACGTAGACTGTGGGGCTCTCCAGTGGTCGGGGAGGGCATTGCACATTCTATAATACATTTAAAAAGCAATGGAACGTTACTAACTAGACATGCAACGGTTCAGTTAGCTCATGGTTTGGTTCAAACCTCTGTCTTTGGGTCACGAATTTGGTACAGTTAAAAAAGTATATTTCCAACATTTTCCCTTTATTTTGATTATTAGAAATAAAGTTTTTCTATTCAGACACATTCGGGTATTGTCTGCCTTTCATTATTGTCAAGGAAAATGTACCTTATATTGCTGACTTACTTTCATTAGGCTCAAGGCAAAAACAAATGCACCGTATGTAACCATGCACCATGCTTCACATGTGTGCGGGGACACGGGGGATTTGCTAATCGTGTGGTTTCAAATTGCGATTTTGGTTTGAAAATTATTAAATTGTTCAGCCCAAGTACTACACACAAATAATAATATTCTAAGCAGAGTTTGTCATGTTCATCCTTACCATCGCCTTCAATCACACGGTTGCAGTGATAGCACACATCGCCAAAGAGCTTTATAGGTGAGAATTGAACACAGGTATTATAGATTATGTTTATAAAGCAGACATCACACATGATACTATGAGGTCATTCAAGGTGCACACGGATCAGTCAGTTAGTTTAGTCACGTGTCAATTATCAAGAGTTGTCTTCTATTAAATGACACAAACTACTTCTACCAAGATTAAAGACATCCAAAAACATATTTTTACCTGGTTATAGTGAGTCTCACAGTAAGCCAAGCCCTTCCTCTCATAATGGCGGTGACCCAGGAAAGGCTTCTCACACTTAGCACACACAAAATGCTGTAAACACACACAAGCACACAGCAGCCTATATTAGGCACGGCTGGAAGCATTCAGGTACTTACCATTGACCTGGCACTAAGAATGCCACCTCTCAAACAGATGTCACATTGCCACAAGGCACAGATCTCCAGTTATTTCACGCTCTATTATAAACAATATAGCCCTAGTTAGACAAGCTCTTAAAATGATACCTATAAAAAGCAACATAGAAACTGATACTCTGTCCTAAATTTTGTAGAACTAAATTGCTGATTTAAGCCTTGAAGAAATCTCACCGACATTCAAACTGGCTGGGGATAATTTAGCAAGTAATTTTGACTGACTCAAATCAGGCTGATCCTCAATACTTGCATGAGACAAAGAAATAAGCAAATATTGGAATCAATTATTTTCCATCCATCAAAGTAATTAGACATGTGAACGACCAATGATCTAGTACTATTCTCTCTCACAAACCTCCACATGCCATTGTTTGCCCATGGCATTGACAACACGTCCCTCGATGGGTCTCCTACAGGCACCACAGATTGGTACACCCATCTTGTCATGGCAGGGCAAACAGAAGAGCTCTCCCTTCAGTTCCCTTGCATCAGATGTCAGCTCCTTGCTACAGAAGGACAAACGATTAACTCCATTCTTCAGCAGAGAAGATGGCTTCTCTGTACAGAAATGTTCTTTCTTACAAGATCAGAGATAGATGGCTAACAGCAGGGGTTTCCAAACATAGGGCCATGACCCATTTTGGGTTGCAGAACCTGTTTTTATGGGTCACAACTTAAGTAAATATTGTATGTATTTGCATTTTCTTTCTACTTTTTTTATGATTCAAACGGTTTTCAGAAATAAAATTAAAAAAAGGAAAGGAAAACATTTTCAGAAATTAAAATACATTTTTAAAAAATTGTGAAAATAGAAGATCTACAAGCAGATCAGATATTTTCACACTTTTAAAATAGGGTATAAGCGGATCATTCGTTGTGTATTTTTGTAAGTTTGGGTCGTGGGGATATCAAATTTCTCTTTTGGTTCTCTGGCTGAAAATGTTTGGGAACACCTGGCTTACAGCAATTCACTCAAGACTCAGATTTGAATGTTTGTGTAGAACTGATATGAAGTAAGGATGAACCGCCAAATCCAGAGTGTTCATGTAACTCAGAAAGCTTATAGTTAAATAAACAGAACCTTGTGGGTCCTTCTTTTACATGTCCAGAGTTAAAGGACGACTTCGCCCTCATTAGCTAACCTTATACCTAGACCAGCCAATGAGGAAAAATGTATGACTAGTTGTAGCGTCTCTTCAATGATCAGCCCTGCGAGCTGGTAACAAATAGTACCATTTTATCATGAGCATTAGTGAGGACCAATTATATGAAGATAGGTTGAAAACGGGTGAAGTCGTCCTTTAACCGAATGGTCGGTTTTCTGTGTGGAGAAGTAGCCTGGTAAGACTCACCCACAGTTGTTGCAGTTAAAGTGGTCAGGATGATAGGGATCATTCTTGAAGATAAGCGGCTGCTCCTCAATGATGGCGTGGCACTTCTGACAGATGTACTTTCCCAGACCTCTAGCCTTCTCTCGGTTATGGCACGGACGGCAAAGGTGCCTAAAAGGGAGGGCCAAGACAGTGACCACAGAATTTAGTGATAATTTAACCACTTTCACCCTGGCGAACATCATTATGGGAAATAAATGCACATCCTTTTCTTTCCTAATTTTACACGTTTTACTAATTTTACACGTTTTCAAAAATAACAAAAATAGCAGAGTTTGTAGATCGGCTATTTTCACTATTCATCATTATGATGAAGTACATATGGCTTAAGTGGTTAACTCATTTAAAAAAAGTAAAAATAAAAACTACCAACCTGCCAGCATTCTTAACAAATCCCACATCAGCAAGCACAGCCTGGCATATATCACAGCAGAAGCAGTCAGGGTGCCAGCTATTGTTCATGGCCTTAATCACACGACCAATGATGAACTCACCTGGGACAATGACAAAAAGACCTAATAGTTACCTACGTTGCACCGCAGATCCGACCAATATGCCCATATATGGAGATCTCTGTATCTGTCAGTCCATGTCCCTTTTATGCCCATATATGGTCATCAGTATATCCCCATTTATGGGCATGCCTCCTTTTGTGGCCATATATGTTTGCACCTGATGCCATGACGACAAGTTGAGGTTAGACAACACACTCCATATTTGGACATAGCTGCATTGGGAACCCCTTATGTGGTTATGGCTGAGTCATAGTGACATGAGCGTGACAATGTGGTCCGCACGCCCGCCCGCCGGTCCTCCCTTAAGCCAATTTTAATATAGGAAGATGTATGAGTCAGTGTTCTGAGCATCTTTTCAGTGTGTGTGTGTGTGTGTGGGGCGTGCGTGCAGTAGTGCAATACTCACCACACTGGTGGCAGCAGGGAGCAAAGAGCATTTGGAAATCATGCTCACAGTACTTCCTGCCTTCAAACTGCAACGAAACAAAAGATATTCCATATTTTAAAACAGCCAAAGATAGGCTACTTAACGTAATAATTAGCCTTTTTTTTTAAGGAGCTACCTCATAGAAGAGTCCTTCTGGGAACTGCTGGAAGCACTGGGCACACACAAAGCAATGCTCGTGGTAGAGCTCCCCATTACTATTGACAATCTTTTCAGCTGCTCCAAAGCCACTCTTACAGCGCTCACAGGCTGCGTTGGCCAGGGCGTTCGCCATGGTGCTGGAAGTGACAAGAAAACAGACGCTTATGAGCAGACATTCACCGAAGTGGTACTAACTTCTGTAATTAATTAATTCATTAATAAAAATGACATTAAAAGATGAACTCCTTCTTTGTGGTACTGTGGTAGCTAACTGAGATTTTGGGGCAGGGTCAAGGTTCTTTCATGCTTAACCGCTTAAGCCCTACATACTTCATATTAAGATGAATAGCGAATATAGACAATCTATTTTTGAAAATGTCGGGGGGGGGAAAAGATTTAGCCTATAATGATGACATTCCCAATAGGAAAGCCAGGGCTATCAGGCTAGTGTGATTGTTACAATGACTTCAGAAAAAAATGAGACAATGTACAGATGTACTGTATGTTGAACTTGATGTGCATCTCCTGATACCCTTTAGTCATCACCTACTCTCTTGTTTATATTGTGTGTAAGACAAGTTGGCACATGACTCATAGCTCTGGGCATTTATATTTGTCAATACATTAGCTGCTAGACATTTCAGGAGGTTTCAGACTAATGGTTCACAGCCTGTGAGACGTTCCACATTACTTACATCAATGAGTCAAAAGATCTGTCTCACAAGGTTGATTTACACAGCATAAATTATTAGACTGTATGCTGCCCCCACCATCTAATCGATTGACTGATTGATTGAATACTTTATTAGCAGTTTGCAAAAAAAAAGCACAGGAAATCACAGTTCAATACAAGGTCTGCTAAGAGAAAGCCTATGGCCCAAGAAAGCCTATGGCTTGTTTCCATTGGGGTCCCTTGTACGCAATTCATCGGAAAAAATCCAGTTTAAATAACAGGCTCAGATCAATTATGAATCAGACAACTAAACAGAATATGAAAATACAATAAGAAAGTTTTAACGCTGTCCTGATGAATAATACATATTCTGTACTACTAAACAATCACTGGATCTTTGTTGACCAACTTGGATACTTTTTCATAATATATTCAATCTTAGAAGCATAAAAAACTAAACATCTCTTTTCCTTTCCCCATGCAGTGAGTATGTTTCTGGTAGTTCATTCATAGATAATGATATGCAAAAGTCAGAATCGATAAAATAATACATGATTAGAGAGTCTTGATCCAAGGCTAAAGATGCCCCATACTGTCAGAATAATTCAAAGAATCGCCAATGCCGCTGGGGGCAATTATATGTCTGCTTTCATTCGGATATTATGACAACACACCACTCGAGACTCCAGTGCAACAGAGGAGTGGACTGATTTGCATCTGTATGCTAGGATTCCATCGCCCACTCACATCCCTAGGCACGCTAGCAGGCAGGCTAACGTTAGCTGAGGAGACAAGCAGGTCTACAAGGGATGGATGTCAACTCCAGCTGCTTGCAGTGAAACCACACGCCTGCTAGACTAGTAGCTGCTGGGTCTTTTAACAAGTTTATCGTCAATAGTAAAACGCCCGTTTGATGGTGGTTCCCTTTTTTACAGCCTGCTGGAGCGTGAAACTAAACTACCGTGAAGTTAGCTACTCTAGCAGCTAACGCCACAAGTACTAAAACTAGGTTGGTTTAGTATAAGGTTTATTTAAAAAAAACACGTAACTTACTTGCCCGTCATTCCAGCGACGCCCAGCATCACCTCTTTGCACCGCAATGTTGTAAATGTTGTTTCATGCAGTTGTTTTGTTCATTTGGCAACAGGCCAGTGTCCCAGTTGCTTGTTGTGTCTGCTGTGCTGCACCATGGACTGACTAGGCTGGGGGTCCACCCACACACAGGGAGTGTCTGATAACTTCCGTTCATGGTGTGTCATATGTGAAGACTTCCAACCTAGTGTCCTTATTTTGTGGATGGCATTATAGGCAATGTTATTTGTAAGAAGACAAAAGAAAAGAAGAAAAAGATTCAAGTTTGTATTTGTTTACTTCTTCAATACATCTCATGTGGGTACAAGAGTCAAATCCTTTGGTTTTGACTCTGCATTGTAGCAACAAGACAAAAAATAAAAATTGCTTTAATGGAGTGACAATAGTTATATATAGTACATAACTATTTGTATCAATACATATATATAAATAATATACTATAACGATATCATAGCACACTATGAGATTCCCTTGTTAGCAGCTGAAACAGTTCATGGTTGGGGTGGCTGGGGTGACATCTTTGACAATCATTCTACAGGCTTTACTGACACAATGATCAGTGTATATATTATAGTATCCTGGATGGAGGGAATCTCACATCTACTGATGCTCTTGGCTGAGGTGTTGGGGAGCCCATCCTCACCACCTGGGGGCGACCTGGAAGTCCAGGATCCAGCTGCACAGGCATGGTGTGGAGTCTTAGGTCCTTGAGCTTGTTGCGTCTAGTCTAGTGTGTAATCCCTGCCACATCGTCACATACTACATGAGTAATTTCATTTTAGCTGTGTCTCGAAATCCTTGCTGTACTGACGTTGGGCTGCTTTTATCATTCTGCAGAGATCACAATGTGCATTTATTCCACCCTTTTGTCTCTATTATAGGCCAGATTGTTTTTATGGGAACCACATCACTATAACAGAAAGAGCAAGAGGATTAGATCACCAAAATACACACTAATGCCTGTGGCTAGTTAATTTGACCTACCTGACCTGCTGTAGGTGTGCTTGTGAGATGGTATCCATCCTGATCCTTGCCTCCCCCACCCACAGACGGCACCTAGACTCTGCTCCACTGCCACAGGGATGTTACAATATCCAGACACGTCTTGAGATTCTAGGCCACTGTAATTATGATGATGTTCAAAGATTACAGAATGTGGTAGATTGTATGACAATCAAGAGTAAAATAAACAAATCTACCCTACATTGTGAAGTGTGAACTCAAGGAAAGTTTGTCCAAACTAGAAACAGAAACCCTGATGTAAGAGCCAAAGCAGCTCTAGAATAAGTACACACAGATTTAGTGTGACCAATAGACCCATAGTTCACAGGCAGGTATAGGTTTATAATATCATTCACTGGTGGTTATGCCAGTGCAGTGTCTGTGCACTTTCTAAAAAATAACAAGTGACACAGAGAAAGAAACAGAAGTTTCCTACTGATACTGCCCCATACAGGAAGATGAATTGTATCAGGTCTGAAAATGGTGCAGAATTCATGGGAAACAATCAACAGAACGGTACTGGCAAACGAAATTGGCGAACCCTGTTTGACGTGGCTAGGTGTATGTTAATAGAGAGCGAGTTATCGAGAGAGAGAGTATCTGTAGTGAGGAACAGATGGTTTAACATTGTTGTTTTCAAACATTTTCATGTCAAGGACCCCCCAAATTTATACTTATAGTATTAGGACACAGACCCCTATTTGAAAATAGTTTGTGCCAGGGACCCCCATGAGAGAAGTTGTTAGATTACATTTGGTACCGAATTCTACATCTTAAATTGAATATACACAACCACAACAAAAGCAAACCCCTAGGGCTTTTTTTGTTATCCTTTAAAAATCTTTGTAAACCATACATCTGTATAATCTGCAAACGTTTAATAAAGTATTCAATCAATCAATCAAAAACTGACTAATACTGTAGGTGGAGAGACATCCGACATTGATGGTGCCTTAACTTAAGATACCCTAGTAGAGTGAGGAGGGGGGAAACTGATCTGTAAATGAATATGTTTCTGGTGAGGAAAGTCATGACAAGGGTCAAAATATACAGGGACAAAGGTCCAATATACTTTGTATAGAAGTCCCAGTGGCACTGGGTCATATTTAAACGTCTGCGGTAGTACAATACATTTATATAGAAATTCTACGGCATCATATGCCGTGGGATGGATGTCAAAACTGCAATAATAGGAAAGCTGAAACATTTCCTTGGTCTTGACTTTGATAAGGAGGACAACTGGGTTAAGAT
Source organism: Gymnoscopelus microlampas (assembly GCF_963454915.1). Lineage (NCBI taxonomy): Eukaryota > Metazoa > Chordata > Actinopteri > Myctophiformes > Myctophidae > Gymnoscopelus > Gymnoscopelus microlampas. The sequence continues at coordinate 19,532,793 of NC_139962.1, forward strand.
GTCACAACAGAGGTTGCATATGTGGAAAAGATATTTACAAGAATGTAAACCTATAGAGCACAGAAGTCCTGACGTCACTCGTTCATCCCCTGGGTCGTAGAAGTAATTTCTCTATGGAGAGTACATTGGGTCATCTTAGAATCGTCTCATATAAGAATTGTGGTCCAAAAATAAACAAACTGTCTCTGCGATATTGTCGGGAGGTGGCTCTGTATCGTTTATGATAGTCAGTCACTCATATTTGTCTGTTCCTGGCGAAAATGTAACTAATTTGGCGGAAGTAACTTTAGCGTTTTCTCACCGTCAGTTGATGCTTCATATCCATAAGAGTCAAACCGTCGGGATCATTTGTTTATTTTTGGAACACAGTTCTTATTTTACGCGATATTAAACACGTCTATGGGAATTCAGAATGGGGAAACGAGACCCAGGTAGGATGTGTAAATGACGTCAGACTTCGGTTCTCTATAGGAAACACCCTGTGAACTAGAGTTCAATTATACCATAGAGTGCAGAAGTGATGATGGATAATGCTAACAATTACAGAAGGTACAGAAAGGAAGTTTAAGCTATCTGTCTGCATGCAGATTAGATACAAAGGTTGTAGTAACTAAATTATCACAGCATTTCACTAAGCCAACAGTGTGTGTGTGGGTTGCCGTAAAACATGTGCTAAGATATTTTAGAGGTTCAATAATTGACAAGAAAATGCAATGGCGGGATGCTGGGACTATAGGTGATACAGATGGGCCGCTGATATAACGGACAGACACAGTATACATCAGGCTATTGTGTACAAGTGGTCCTTTGATTTAATGGGAAATCAAAAATCAACCTATTACCAACCTGTAGCATTATTCGCATTTGAGGCAGAGTGCATGGCATTGGCCGCAACCACACAGGAGTGTACGTGTCTAGTCCAGCTACTAGAAGGTATTGATGGGCAGCTATGCACTACCAAAGGACATTAAGATGCAATGGCATTGTCAAATAACACTTTAAGCAGAAGGAGGTGGAAACATGTTAATATAAAGAAAAAACGGACAGACAGGTTGCAAAAAAGTCTCGGCCATGCCTACGGCCTTTCGGAGACAATAATGATAATAATAACAATAATAAACTTTATTTGTATAGCACCTTTCATGACATGAAATGTAGCTCAAAGTGCTTTACAGAGCAATAATACAATTACAGTTACAACTAATTTAACAATAAAGCAAAAAAGAAAAGCAAAAGCATAAAACAACATCAAAATAATGTCAAAAGGCAGTGAATCAGGCAATACAGTGAGGACATGGATAACAACGGAGAGATTTAAAAAATCAACCAAAAAATCAATAGCAAGAGTGAAGAAGTAGGTCTTGAGCTGTGCTTTAAAGCTATCGACAGAGGCTGCCTGTCTTAGGTGTAATGGGAGTTTATTCCACGCTGCCGGTCCGTAGAAGCAGAATGCTGCTTCACATAGAATAGATAAAGCGCTTTTCTGAGTACTTGGACTGGACTGACAACTCTGAGGCCCTCTAAAGGAAGATACAGAGCAAGCTATTCTTCCTGAATTTAAGCCACAGACCCATCATGATAGTCTGTACATAGAAGTAAAGAAGGGGGATTAGGTAGGTAATGAGAGTTTGAATAGGTGGGTTTTGAGTGTGGTTTTAAACGTGGCAAGGGTGGGGGCAGCTTTGATGTGAACTGGGAGTGAGTTCCGTATAGAATTACCTTTGTGCTCTTAGAATATAAACAAAAGGGTAAATAGCCAGTCTCCCACCCTCCGCTCAGTCTTTGCCATTATCGAAATGTTTGTCCCCATGGTGGTATGGTATGGTATGGTATGGAGACACCAGTATAAAAATGGATGGAGCCCGCACACCGGATTTGGTACAAAGAGACTTTCTTTATTTGGACAACGTTTCGATCATACAGATCTTCATCACCTGATGAAGATCTATATGATCGAAACGTTGTCCAAATAAAGAAAGTCTCTTTGTACCAAATCCGGTGTGCGGGCTCCATCCATTTTTATGCTGTTGTTTTTTTAGCCCAGCACCCACCAGTCGATGTGCGTTACCTATTTTCTCTTTCATGGTATGGAGACACCACCATATTTTTAAAAAATTGACTACTACACATTTATCAACATATTACCATATTTAACACATAATTAGTTAATGCTTAGCTACTCAGCTAAGTATTTGTGAACCATAATGTGGTTAAGTAAAAAATATGTTTGGTGTAGATGTTTTAATGTTGAAAAACCCTAATGGATAACTTTTCAAATATACTGAATTTTTATCTCCCCATAACATTTCAAGAACTAATTTGTAAAAGCAACTGTGCCACAGAGTTAAATTATACTGTGGTGACGTTATGCTTCCGAAAGGATGAAAGAGTGAATCAGGTGTCAAAACTGCCTTTGTGCTTTTAGGCTCACTGAAATTAATGGACAGTGTCCACACCCAACTCTATATTGGTCCTAAACAAGGACATTTAAAAACCCAATGCTTTTTATCAAGTCAAAAGCTGAAGTAGGAAAACTAAATGTATTCACTTGAGAGGGAATAGGATACAGTACAGGCCATCTGTTTTTGTAATATCAAACACTTTGCTTTGGTAGAACAAGCTGGATCAATTTGACTAATCTGAGGCTGAAACATTGTTGGGCCAGGACAAAGATGGAAGCTTGTGTGAGCATAATTCATTTCGTTTTCAGAGATCAATTCTCCAGAAATTCTAGAATAATTCCAACTTCAAAACATGAATTACACTGCTGTCCCTACATGTCCTACATCTATTTATGTCACTATAAGGCCATGGGCAAAATGCAGCTCCAAATAACTGAAATAATCTGTCAATGTCACAAAAGGATGAGGGGCTCCATGGTTCAGGTGACGCTCACAGTAGGCTAGTAGGGGGTTTTGTGTGACTGGGTGTGCCTCTTTGAGTAAGAGGTGGTGTCCAGGAAACCTAATTTCGTAAATAGTACTAGCCCCTGGCACAAACTGAGCTGTGAACATGAGCATCATCTAAGTGGCTCTTGTGTAAAAAGTGACCTAAAATATAGTGAGCATCATATGGTATCGAAATTGTGCCATTGACAATAATGGGATTGTTTAACTTCTGTTTTATTGGTCACATGCTCACACATTCATGTAGTGAATTATTGGATTGGCATTTGCCGCACTTTGCTAACAATGTCCAAAATATATTAAATACATTTGGGGCAGAGGTTCGGCTTTGGCATCCAGGGAGTGTGTGTGCACAGTTTTGCAGCGGCCGGGCCAACGGTGCCGTAAATTAGCTGTTCACAGACAGACACACACACACACACACACACACACACACACACACACACACGCGGACACACGGACGGACAGGGTGCAAAACATACAGTACTCTCGACATGCCTTTCGGCCTGGCGGAGACAAAAAACAAGGTGTAAGTAAGGTAATAAAAGTTAGAATACAAGGATACAATTAATTAAGGTAATAAAGTGCAAACTGTGTGTTAAGTGTATAATGTGTTTAAACCATTTAAATAACATGATAAAGGGCACAAAAAACTGCATCAATATACACAGCCATTGGGGTAGAGAATGACCATAGATTGGCATAATATACAATATACAATTTAGAATTTGGAATGGCACCTTCCCTAGATTGCTGAGGTAGATTATGTTGCAGCCACATAGAAAAAAATTGCAAATGACATAAATGGATGAATATTAACCAGCATATATACAATATAAATTAATGCAGCATTCGGGACGACCAACGTATCCATAATGCAAATAGCAGTAAATATTATGTGGTGAACTACAGCAATTCTGAGACAGACATAAAAGAGATTTGTCAAAAAAAAAAAGTGGGGGTGAGTGGATATTTTCAGTTTAAGACACTTGACCTGGCAGTTGGGTTATTGTTCAGAGCTCTGATAGCCTGAGGATTTTTTTAAATTTCTGAGTCTCTGTAATGCAAGGCAAGTGACGTGTATCTGTATAGCACATTTCAACAACAAGGCAAAGTAGGCTACTTTACGTAAAACATGTATCATTAAGACACAGAGTATTAAGACAGCACAAAATAAATACATTATATTTTTAAATAAAGGTAAAAATGTAAAACATTTGGAATGCAAAGAAATTGTGATGAAAGTTCAAATGAATCAGAAAAATAAGAATACAATTATAGGTCAAACCAAAAGGGCTACAGCTTTGATTTGACCGTCCTAGTTGACAGGGTGTCCCAGGGTTCTATCCTTTTTGACTGGGTTACCTGTGGGTAGCCCGAGTCCTATATCTACCCGTTGGAAATGAATGTGGGGCTTCTTTTCCCATCGTCCGCTATTGCTTTTCCATGCTCTTTGTTCAAAACACACATTTTGCTACTAGTCCTACAGATTTTATTGTTGCTACAATGTTGAGAAGCTGAATCCAAAGAATGTTACTCTCATGTACCAGTATTTGAGATGTAAAGACCATTGAATCTTGAATCTTATATATAAGGATAAGAACAGTATTCTCTTTCTTGTAATATTAACTTTATGGGTAACGGATTTCCCTGCGGCAATGCACTTGAGTAAAATATTATGTCACAACAGCTTTGTCACAGTTATGTCATAACTTTGCTTAATAGTAAATTGTAATGTAATGTTACTTGATAGTGTATGTCTTCCCACACCATGGTAGCTTCATCCATTGTTCCCTGTCTGTCAGATGATCCTGCACTGGGCTATAGACCTGGTTAAGCTCATGTTGGTCCTTCCCCCTCTTCCTAGACACTTTTTAAATTGTTGGAAAATAGGCCAGTATATATAGCTGAAAGTTATGATGGCAACAGCAGAGTGACAAGCAGATCTCCACACTGACAGAAAGGTGGAAGTGTGGAATACAGTGGACATCAATACAAGGTAAGTACAGCTATACACACTGTTCACCGTGGAAAAGAAAGGATTGTCATAACAAGTAAAGTTAGTAATTAATAGTTCACATGTACAAAATAAGACACGTTTTACTTGTGTGATATTTCATTTGACATGTTTGGATTATCTATTGGGATATCACAGCTATCTTAGAGAGCTGTGATATCCCAATAGAGTCAGTCTTATTGCTTTATTGCTTTAGCCTCTCTACTATCACAGAATGCAGCAGCATTCAGACCTTCAGGACAATTAGACCATTTCTCCAATCTTTGCCTTGCACTAGAGGTAGTTAGGTTTGAAGGAAAGCCGGTGCTGAATATTTCTTCTATCTAAATGAAAGGAAATACTGTAGGCTACTGTATTATGTGTCTGCAATTAGATCCTCCAAGCTTTGCAGAAGATAGCAGGCTGGAAAACAATGTTTATCTCTTTAATATACATAGTGTACCAGTACATACATCAGTCTTTACCAATCTCTAGAATAATTATAATCACTGTATATTGTATTTGAATTTTCTTTGTAATTACCGGTACTGTAGTCTATAAATTCTTTAATCCTCTCAATTTGGAAATCTTCCTTGTTTGTTATCGTCCTTATTGAAGTGTTTAGGGTTGTCCTTTTTTGTCTTCTTATATGCATAGCTTTTATTACAGAATCATTATTTTTCATGTATAGGTATTTGTAGCTTAGATTTAATGCTTTTAATATGACTCCTTTTAGCCTAGTTTTGAAAGGTGGTGTATTTTACTGAAGCAAGAACAGAAAAGAGTGTGTTATAACATCAAAACCGTGATGTTGCTTACTATAGTACACTACACAGTCTTCTATTGATTATAACAACAGTTTATTCACATACTGTATCTGATTTCATATTGTGAATTAGGCGATCTCAAGCTTTGATGAACAGTTAATTGATGTTATATAAATAACACACAACTTACTCAAGACTCTTTACTAAACACTGATATGGCTGCTATGTGACTTAAAAGTTAAAAGAGGAGGGTACTCACTGGCACACTGGCATAAGTGTGTTAAATTCCCATCACATCTGTATGCAAATTCATTCAAACTGAACTCTGACTGGGGAGGGAGTCTGTGAGATAGGTGGGTTATTGCTCTGAGTCTAATGATCATTACAATGTCCTGATGTGACAGAAAATATAAAACAAAAAGAAGAAAATATTTTTGGCACTTCAATGGCATGTCAAAAAGGTTGCCGACCCCTGGTCTAACCTAATCAGTGCTCTAGGCTATAGAAACACAGTCAGATTGATTTCACATAGGGTTTACCTTACGTTTTTCACCAATCTGAAGACAATGTTGTGGCTTTTCTTGTGTATCACCTTTCCATCTCCTCAAGCTTAATTTATTTTTTTCTGCAGTGATGTATTATAAGTATTATAATGACCTCACATGACCCTCAGCCAAACAATTTGCTGGATCAGATTCAACTGTTGTATAATGTATTATTCATGTTTGTAATAGACTAAAGATTGATGTATGCTTCCGCAACAGAGTGGAAATATTTTCAACTGAAGTTATTATTATTATTGTTGTTGTTGTTGTTGTTGATGATGATGTTGTTGCTGCTGTATTTATGCTTTGGTGACAAAGTGCAGCCAAAGCATAAATCAAGTTCAACAGACTCTACTGAACGCTGATATAGCTACATTTGATGTAGAGCACAAGACTAATCTCTCTCAGACAGATTTCTCATGGGTTACCCTGATTCTTTTCTCTAGTCTGAGGACAATGTGGCTGGCTCTTCTTGCAGTACTCCATCTCTCCCAAGCTCAGAATGATTGCCTCACACACCCTTCCTTCAGGCAGCCTGGTCAGTAAAAACTAAAGCCTTTACTCTATACGTCTGACTTTCCATTCCTGCCTTCCCCCTCTCCTCTCTTTATTATCCTGCAACCCAATAGCAGTCAACAGTGACAACCTTTCCATTTTGAGAAGTATTTACTTTCACTGTCAAATGTGTTTCTGCTCTTTTATTGAACACTAAAGGGATTTGCAATCTGTTTCTACAGGGAAGTGTTTTGAAGGAAAATGCAGGATTATGTCTAAACTATATCATGTTCAATGAACATTTGGTTGAGAGAGACCATGCCATGATGAATGTATTGAAGACTATGGCAGCAGACCAGCAGTATTGATGAAACCTCATATTCTTAAAGGGAAATTCCACGGCAAAGCAATATTCAAATCACTTACCAGATCAGTTCATATCCGGATTAAATCTGATTAAATCTGGCCTAGGCCGTGGCGTCGCGGTCTAGGCACCCTTAGTTGAAATCCCTGAACAGACAGCGTGCCGCGGGTTCGCGTCCCGTTCCCGACGGCCTTTGCTGCGTGTCTTCCCCCATCTCTCTCCCCATTTCCTGTCAGACTATTTTCTCTGTCCCTCTCCAAATAAAGCAATAAAAGCCCCCCAAAAAAAATCTTTAAAATCTGATTAAATCTGCCTATGCTATGTGGCTGTCCAGAGTAATCTGTGCATCGTATACCATATAGTTATACATGCAGAAAATAAGGTATGTGTTTGACAATTTAAAATTCAGGCATTTAGCAGACACCCTTATCCAGAGCGATTTACAATAAGCAAGATAATCTCATACAATGCAAACAATGTACCATCAAAGTAATAGGCCTAATCTGTACATTTAAATGATAGGATACCCGGTAAAAAGAAAAAAAGTAACAAAAACATAAGAACGAATGACCAAAGGTAGCCAGGTCAGTCACTAACATCAATCAAGCAGGGGGGGGGGTACAGGAAGAGTGAAGTGGATAAGGGGTAAGGTGGAGTTTGAAGAGATGAGTCTTCAGATTATGACAAAAAATTGGAGCCAGGAGGGAGTAGTCTTTTTTTTTTTCATTAATATTTTTATTGAAAGTTAGGTACAAAATCAGTTTGTTCAGTATGATCGCATATATCAAGCTTGTTTTAAGCACACATGAAATGAAAAAGGAACAATTTAAAATAACAGGAGGGAGTAGTCTGGGAAATATGGAGCATCGTCCCGGTGTTTCAGGGAAGCTATGAGAATTTCTCCCTTTGCATATATTGCAGCTGCTAATTTTGCAAATCCAAAACCCCCAAAACACAAAAAAAAACTTGATTGACTGATTCAACTCATACATTATATGAATGAAAATTATGACTTGTACTTTCTTCTCAGATCCTTCAGATATTAAAGTCTTCTGTGGTTCTGAGAGGGTGGAGCTCGAGGTTCTGTTGTGTCCAGCCTACTATAATGGATACAACGAATCGCTGATGGCCCTCAATTCTCAGAACAGGGATGAGTGCAAAGGGTTGATGGACTGGACAGTGGACCCACCTGTTCTCAGGTGGACCATCGGACTGAGGGCCATTTCAACTTGCGCCAACGTTTTGACGGTATGTTCAAATCACATTCAACATGCAAGAACCACAAGTGCAACAAATGATTGACGATTGTATTTTATGTTAGCAATTAAATATTCTTATCTCTCTCTATCTGTCTAACAGATCACTAGGGAACAGGGTGAAGGAGCCCTCGCTGACTATTCCAATCTCCAATACCTCAACATTGAAGGCATGGTAAACTCCATAGATACTAGCGGCAGAGACATCTCCTACCTTCAAGCGATATTGTATAAGTTCTCCTGCTGCTATCCACTCCTGTACCTGGTTGAAAAGAATGAGATGAGTATGTAAGTGGCCCTCCAGCAACTCGTATATGGTACCTCTAATCATCCAAAAAACGCACAGATTTTATATAAAAGAGAAAATGTGAAAATGTATTCAAAATAAATCAGTCCCAGGAATTGGACACAGAAATCTAATATAATGTATTCTGCCCATTAGAGCCGCAGTAAGCCTGGCAGTACAGGACAAAAATGGGAGTTTCGTCAGCACATTGAGCATGAAACTCTTCGCAGTAAGTTCTCAGATTAATGTTTTATGGAAATACAAGGGAAGAAGGCGTTTGCTTTATCATCCATGTTAAATAAGTGAATCTTTGAATTGCAATCGAAACTTCACACATCACAGTTAATATATTTAATTTGCTAACATTAAAAGTAGGATTCCTCATATTTGTGTCTAACACGGTACACCAAATAATGTTTCTAGTTCACTCTAGCCCATTTTATACAGAATATCTGAGAGCCCAGTGTAGATAGAAGATGATCACATTATGCAAGGTTTACAGTATTTGAAGTGTCATGCAATGATTTGTTTTAATGTGTATGGAAATATGTTTTAAGAGTGATCTTAAAACCTTAGAACTCAAATCTTGCTAAATGTGAGGGGAAAATGACAAGAAAACATGTACTTTTCTAGGATCACACCTACACGAACGCGCTGCAGATCCCCAACAAAGGCCTGGAGCTGAAGACCAGGGTCTTTGTAGAGGTGAAGGCCTCTAACCTCACAAATAGGTACCCCACACTCACATTATTGTCTCCACCATGCCGGACGGCCAAAGGCCAGAGACTATGTTTTCTCCCCTGTCCGTCCAGCCGTGTGCCAGTGTGACTGTGAACAGTTAATCTCCGGCACCGTTGACCGATCAGCGTGAAACTTTGTACGCACACTCCCAGTAGGCCAAGGAAGGACTTCTGACACATTCTGTCAAATTGGCCTCATGGAGGAGCTATAGCGGGCAGTTTCACGTTTCAACCATAGGTCATACAATCAAAATGATTTTTCCCTAGATTCCACGGCCATTGTTTTTTTTTGCTATTTAGCATTTTCGTCAAAACACACTTTTTGCTACTACCCCTATCGGATTCTGTCCAATACTGGTACACATAATCTCTGTGCTCACATGATCAAGATTTATTTGTCAGATTTTTCTGACATTGTGATTGCCGATTGCCGTGAAATTGTACACGCACATTCCCAGTAGGCCAAGGAAGAACCTCCATCCCAATATGTTCAAATCGGCCTCATGGTGGCGCTATAACAGGCCGCTTCATATTTTGGCCTATAATGTTTGAACCATGATAGGTCAATGCAATCAATTTTTTCCCCTAGATTTCTTGCAACTCCCCATAAAAGCTATTTGTGCCAGACTAGATTTTCTGCCATTTTGCGTTTTCTTCTAAACACATTTTGCTACAACTTCTGCCACTCAGATTTGTCATATTCCATTCCAATTGTCTATAACTACCTTCCAAAGTTGGAACCCTGGATAGGCAACCCGGCCTGGTGGAGACTTTCCTAGTTATCAACATGAATTTCCAGCAGGGATAAAGTACGTGCCGAATCCATCACGGTGCTTACGGCTTGCCGAGTGTCTATAAAAACACTCCTAAGAATGAAGCTGGGCAGGGAGGGCAATATTTGTCACTGACACATACTCCTACAGGCTGGGGTGGCACCTGTCAGCGGGGAATGTTGAACGGGAGGAGTAGGATGGAGGCGCTACGTCCTCCTGGCGAGTGCACTGGCAGGTGAGCCAGTAGGGTACAACAGCAGTGCCGAGTGAGTGGGAGGAATGAATTGGCTTAACTACTAAATTAGGAGAAAAAAGGGGTAAAAATAATTGTCTACCCAATGAATTTCCTGTGGGCATAATCTCTTTCGCTCAGATATTGAGGTTTTCAGAGCCACACGTTATGCCATGCCTTGATTAATCTATACAAAATAAAGTCCTAACTTTCATCAGTTCTAGAAAGTATCTATTTGCAACAACTGTATTGACTGCACTATCTTTTTTTAAAATATTTGTTCTATATTGTATTCTAAACATGGTAAATAATGGGTGTTTCTATTTATTCTTTTGATATAACCTTTTATTGATGGCAACAAACTTCCCCCACAGATTCAATGTTCTGCTGGACCGATGTTATGCCACGCCTACCCCCTTCGCTATGAGTAGCACCTATTATAACCTCTTTATTGGGTAAGTGCATCAACCTTCATGGAACAGTGAAAACACACAAATCTTACAAAACAATACAAAGGTTTCAGACTTCTTTCAGATATCAGGTTGATATAAAACAACTAAGTGTATGTGATATAGAAAATCCAATCTGGCCCTAGTGAGCTAACTAGAGTATTTGTAGATGTTGTGGTTAATTTGGAGCAGGGGAAAATCCAGTCAGGTCTTTCACTTAACCTGTAGTTTTAAATGTAGATACAAAATACACAGTGGTGTGCAAATATGGCAGGGGGTTGCCTTCAACACCTTAGTGTGAACTAGGCCTACTGTACTGTATGTTCAAAGAAAGTATCAAAGAAGTCAACTTAAAATGTTTTCAAAATGTTTGTTACATAAAACACATAAGAAGGTTAAAATGTCCTCCCACAGTTGTGACCGGGGTGACCAAACAATACTGCATGTGAATGGATTGCAGCAGGATGCTCGTTTTAGTTTTGAGGCCTTCAGATTTGTCCAGCATGAGAACAGGACCTTGTCGACCTTCTATATCCACTGTGCCACCAGACTCTGTGAGAGCAGCACATGCGCCTCCCTCATTCAGGTATACTTCAGTCTCCTTGCTGTCCTTGTTCTCTGGAACATAGACCCCTTAACAGACGACGTCATACTGGCTGCGTGCAGCCAGTATGCGCGCAACGAAACCCATTATATCAGGTCTCGTTAGGACGCGTCTCACTAGCCAACACACACAAGAGGGGGTTGGGGTGTGCTGAAACCAGTGCACCCCGAAACAGGTTGGGAATTGATTGCGTGAAACAATCACCTGTGCGTCCAGGCTCAATGTTAGTAAACAAATAATTGGTCTATGTATTGCAGATTGTATTTGCTATGCTACAGAGATACATTATCTCTGTATTGTTGTAAGCTGTAACCTATACAGTATGTACAGTATCCTGTAAACCTTGTGTCTATAGTGATCCTTTTTCAAATGCTAGTGAGAAGAATACTAATAGGAAGATATTATACCTTTTTCAAATGCTAGTGAGAAGAATACTAATAGGAAGATATTGTACCTTTTTCAAATGCTAGTGAGAAGAATACTAATAGGAAGATATTGTACCTTAGGAAGATATTAAACCTTTTTCAAATGCTAGTGAGAAGAATACTAATAGGAAGATAATATACCAAGATATTATACCACACACATTGAAAGGATCCTATTACGTTACGGTTTTAATTGTTTCTTTTAAGTAACAATTAATACATTGACAAGAACTGTACATGTTGCATTCAGACGTACACTGTAATGGGTTTCATTGAAACCTGCCAGTGTTGCAGACACGTAATTACATACATACCTTTTACATTCTTTAAGCAAAGTGCTTTAAAGGTCTGCAAAATCACCTTGAAATATTTTAAGAAAACTATACACGATAGTATATTCTCTCATTGGACAGAACTGTTCCAGCACTACCAATAGAAGACGCCGTAGGGCTGATGACACAGAGAGCACCTCAGTGAGTGACGAGGCCACTGTCACCTCAGGCCCCATTTCAACACATGCAGGCAACGGTGAGAAACTGAATGTTATAATGATATAGGTATATTCCGACTTTCGATGCATGGGGCTGCAGCAGCAGAATAATTAAGGTATAGTATATTCAGTACAGTATCTGTAATGGCTGGAATGTCATGGAGGTTATGGAGGCTGTAGCCTTGATGCCCCGCTCTCATTGTCCCTGTCAATATATATTTTTAGACACCAGTGTTGTTTGTTCGGAATTCTTAACGCTCCCTGACTCTGCATCCCCATCTTCAAGTGAGTCCAGTGACTCTGATTCGCTGATTACGAAGTCTAGGGTTGAGTGTATGTACTCAGGAAGTTGTACAAATATTGGTAATTTAACAACAACAAACAATTATTTTTTGAAATAAACAGTATATTAAAAATCCTCCTTCGTGCTCGGGTGGCGCAGTGGTAAAGTAGCTGCCCACCACCGCAGAGGTTGTGGGTTCGAAACCAATGCCAAGCTAATAGAAACTATAGCCTTTCTCCTCCTGGAAGCTTGCTGAAATGCCATTGTTATTGCATTAATAACCATTTTAAAAAGAGGTTTGAAATCTTGTGTGAAATTATCAAACCTGCCTACTGATGATGTCACTGGTACTGTAGGCAGGTGTCTGGACTGTCCAGAGCCCTCCTCTGAAACATAGAGTGAGTGGACAGAAATGGTGCCATCTCCCATCTTATAATGAGTATGAGTGAGGACCAATTATATGAACATAAGGTTGAAAATGGGTGAAGTGGTCTGTTAAGTTCAATTCATAATTAAAAAGAAAGAAAAGAAAATCCTGTTGCTCGGAGGTTTTCTTTAGGTATGAATGAATGACCTGAAGGTTTTAATGGCTCTCTCTATATTCTGCACATTCTGAAGGGATGCACTAGCTTATCTCAACGATGCCTATCGGGTCATCTACTGAGAGACAGCTGGCTTTTCAGCTCTCACGTACAGTTTTCTGAACATTCAAAAATCCTCAGTGTTCATTTATCTATTTGTAACTCAGAGAGAGAGTGTACAAATGCAACCAAATGGACCCTTACGAGAGCATGTGGTTACATTTGTACACTCAGTTAAATTAACATTGAGGATTTTACTGTGCATGCATTGTATTGCCTTATTTTGTTTTCTGTATGTGTACTATCAGAAAAGTAATCCGTAAAATGGTAGATACTGATGCTCTATATCTGATTTCAGCTGCTCAGCGTACTCAAGAGAATGGAGCTGTGCTGGGCATTGTCATAATAATATGGATCTTTGGAATCCTATACCCTGACAGTTTTCATCAGTTGTCACAGCTATAACCCAAACAACAGCTGCAGCAAGGGAAACCTGTAATCCTTTTTCAAATCTAGGCAGTGGACACGCTCTCCCGCCCAGAGGACGTGTTCTCCATTCTAGTGGCACGTTCTCCCTTCCAGAGGACATGTTCTTCATTACAGTGGACGTGTTCTCCCTTCCAGAGGAAGGGGGATTTACGTTAAATCAAGAACATGAGGAAACAGAAAAGAGGAGAGGCTTTCATGTTTTTGTACAGGTGCATGCTAATGAAAGCGAATCCTCTCTGGCTTGCCTTCTCTTGCCTGACGACTAGCCCTCTCTAGATTGTGTCATGAAATAATATTTTATTCCAAAGATTATTATTAGGCTTAGAAGAAAAAAAATATCTGAATAATTATAGAGCACTTATGTACTGCTTTCTCAAACTGGGGGAATTTAATTAAGCTTTTAAAAATCTTATCTTATTAGGGTTATGCTTAGGTGGGTCTCATCAAAAAGATGATTTCTTCTAAATAACAGTCATTTAAATTTAGGCAGACGGTTTGTGTGTGTGTGTGTGTGTGTGTGTGTGTGTGTGTGTGTGTGTGTGTGTGTGTGTGTGTGTGTGTGTGTGTGTGTGTGTGTGTGTGTGTGTGTGTGTGTGTGTGCGTGCGTGCGTGCGTGCGTGCGTGCGTGCGTGCGTGCGTGCGTGCGTGCGTGCGTGCGTGCGTGCGTTTATATATATAATATTTGTTTCTTTATAATGACAATTTCTAATTGTTTTCTGTAATTTAACGACCGATCATAATCAAGCTATTCTGTATATCTTAACAGTGTTATAGTGATTGTACAGTAATGTGAACAGTGTACAGCTAAACACCTTTGTATCATCATGGAGTGATGTCTACCTATATTAATACAAATGTTTCAGTATTTAAAATGTATTGTATTTTTTATGAGAAAAAGGGGGTTGCAGGTTTAAGATTAAGTGGGCATCATCCATTGCAAATGTTTTATTAGAGTATGCTGAGATTCAGTATGCCCTTTGAAGAACTCACCTTGAGGAGGTTAAAGGTAAGCCAAAGCAACTAACTACTTTTTTCAGTTCCTCTGAAGTTAATGCATATTAACAAGTTGGTAGTGGATGTAACACCTGCAACAATCTTTCAAAGGCACAAGTGAGATCTCTGGCATTAACAGCTTGTTAGACCAGTGGTTCTCAAACTGTGGTTCGGGACCCCCAGGGGGTACCCCACATGATTTTTGGGGGGTCCCCAGATGACAGTGAAGTGACAATGTAAGGACTTTTAAGACCTTTTTAATAAAAAAAAAAAAAAAAAAGACTATTATAAATTGTCAAATAATAAGAAAGAAGAAAAAAATATGAAAATAGCCGATCTACAAGCTTGTAGATCTGCTATTTTCATAATATGCATCTGTGGAACCGAGTCAAACTAAATGTAATGTCTCAACTCTTACAATTCCAAGTGCTTGTCAGGGTGGGGGTCCTTAGTTCAATTATGATTATTTTGGGGGGTCGCGGCCTGAAAAGGTTGAGAACCAATGTGTTAGACAACACAACAAAGACAGTTCTTACACCAGTGCTGACAACCTATACCATATACACTGCAAAACGTTACATTGTTGACCTGCTAACATTCTTCAATACCTTGTGCCTCTCCTACGTTTGTTACGTTAACGACAGAGTATAAATTAAGCACATGAAAGAAAACTGCAATGGATGCACTCAGAGATGGCTGCATTTTCCGAACACAGGGTATTATGTTCTTTCTTTAGTTTTAGCTTGATGGTTTTCTTTTTTATTCTTTGCTAGTTCTCTCTTAATAAAGTTGTTTATTTTGTTTTGTTGTAAATCAACTTTGAGTACCAAGAAAAGCGCTATATAAATTTGATGTATTATTATTATTGTTATTATTATTTCTTCACTGTTTGGGATATTGGCAGCACAATATTGGTTTCTTTGATACAGTTAAGGGAGCCTGCTATTTAATGTACCTTTGTTAAGTAATACGGTAGTTTTTATATATTTTATTAAGTCAATTTTGTAAAAACTAATTTTGTTTGCTTGTTTGTTTGTTTTTTTGTACACTTGGCATACATTTGTTACTGAATAAAGTTTGTAGGAAGAAATGTGTCCCTCTGGTAGTTCTAACTATGCTATACAGCCTGTTCAGATCTCAATACTATGGAATAATGCACAATAAACTGTTGACAAATATGACAGTTATTCAATTTCAAAATAAGGATTTGATATATAGCCTTTCTTACTTAAGTAAATCCCAACTAACTTATTAACTGTTTTTTTTTTTCACAGATCTAAATTAATTTTCATGTCGGCCTATATATGGGTTTAGCTTGCGAAGTGTTGTATGGAAATTGCAATGTAGACCAAGGTTTCCATTTCATCGATCAATGTATTTAACAGGTGAACAGGCGCTGATATAGGGGTCAGTTGTGTGGTGTATGATTTAAGACACACACAAGACCACCTAAAAAGGATTTTCAGAGTCTTGCCTCTGTATAATCACCTCTTCATGCATTTATTTAGTTGTTCTTTTACAGTTGTGACTTGTGGCTGCGCTTGCAATGCAGCTAAGTCATCATCTTATAGTCATGCAACTCCAAATGTTATCTTGATCTGAAACACAGTTCTCTGGTTTCATAAATAAATATGTCAAAAATGTTTGAATTGCCTGAGATCATAAGGACTCAGATTTAGGGTAGGTTACCGTACACTGCGATACCCTGAGTATGAGAAAATGGACCTGTAAGTCCCCACGCAGGACTTCACCATGTAGGTTGAGTGAAGCTGTTAAGGCTTCACTCATACCAAACATTTTATAAAGTGAAGTCATTTTGGAAAGGTCATGGGGTCACCAAATTGAGTTCATCTATAGATTTTGAGACATCTTGTGCGCAAAGGTGGCGTTTTGACTTGAAGGTGGTGCTAGATGAAAGCTCATTGGGTCACTCAAATGGTTAGGGTTCATCCTCCAAGGAACAAAATAAGTAAAAGTACATTTACTTTTGGTACTTAAATCTAGTATGCTGGTATAGCTTTTACCATCAGAGATTGTTTTCTGACCCGCTTTCATAATTATATTGTCCTCTTGCAACATAATAAAAGGCTCAGAAATCAGTCATATTCACAAATTGTATTTGTAAAGAAAAAGTAAGCATATGCATCCATCAACATCCTTTACTTGTATAGCAGCTTCTGACATTTAGCTTACATAGATCTAAGCACAATAATAAATATGATGATTTAAGCAGTCTCTGAATACGTTTTATAGATTGTCCATATTCAACATTCAAAGCTGATCTAATGTGGGTTTGTATACTGTGTGTGATTGTGGACACACACACACACACACACACACACACACACACACACACACACACACACACTGTTGAAAGGTACAACAATGTAGCAATTTTTAGTTTTACAACAAATAATTCTGCATGTGATATTAGCAAGACTAACCGGTTTGCTGTTGAGCAAGGTTCATGTCTTCTCAGCATTCTCAGCTCAATCTAAATATGATACAAATTAATATAAAATGGCAACAATGACATTCAGGATGTGAAACAAACTACTTTGGTCCACTCATCTCAGAACTGAGCATATCGCTAGACATATATTCAATTTAAGTCTTTTAGTAAAATCCTCAGTGTTCATGTATACATCTGTAACTCGAGTGAACAAATGTAACCAAATGGATCTGTATGGGTGTTAAATTAACACAGAGGATTTTACAGTGTGCCAAAGGACAAATGATTTGACAACCAGATAGGGTTGCTTTCACGCCTTGATGTCATTGTAGCTTCATTTACCAAAATTGTGATCCTCCAATAGACAAAAAGTGCGTCAGTGGGATAGCTATATAAAATGACATTTCCAGAATTAAAATAAATGCTCTGCCATTTTTGTATCATAACACCTTTGACATTTATACTGGAAAGAAAGTCATGCATAGGGTTGCAAAACTCCAGGAATATTCAAGGTGGAAACCTTCCATGGGAATGAATGGGAAATAATGCGAATATAATGGAAAAGATTTTGCTCGGGCTGTAATTACCATTACCATGTCATATGAAGAAACATGTCCTTTAATAATTAATTCATTTGCCAAATAAATCTATTAACTTGTCAAATACAAGCAAAGTGAAATGTACTGTTAACTAAATTAGCAAGTTAACTAATGATGAAAAGTACTTTGACAATTTGAGCCGCTAATAAGTGATCACATTTATAAAATGGAAACATCATTTCAAATTCCTTAATTAGCATGCTCAATCAAGCTAACTGCTACATGGTAACGGCTAGCTAGTTTTTGGGATCAGGGATGTTTTTATTAATTTACTGGAGTGAATATATTTTATATATTCACTCCAGTAAATTAATAAAAACTTCCTTTGGCTCGGACAGTGCAGTAGTGTGGGCTGCACGTGATGGGAGAATGCACTGTGCATTCATTCAGAGGGTTGTAATTTTACTGACTTCCTATTTAATGGGATGCTGGCAAATTATCTGCACTGTGGATGAGTGTGCTGCTGAATTCAGTGCATGCATTACTAACCTATATTAAAATTCCCATGTGGGTCTGCGGACAGTAGACAAACATGCTCATGGTCACAAACAAACGTCAACATGACCATATATGGAGACTGGTGAACGGTAAACGGCACAAACGTAACATGAACTGTTGTCAGACACAACAGAAACCCTAGCCCAATATCACTGATTTGCACATGACTCAGAAGTGTGATGTAGATGTGAGGGCCGCATAGCAGCCTGTACTTTAAATGTGATGGCCGCGGCCCAAATAAATGGGCATACTTTTCACCAAAACATGCCATAAGACCAATTGCTTTTATGTGTATTTCCCCACAAAGAAGTTCACTATTAAAAAGGTACTTTTTAACATAATGCAAATTGTGCACATTTACAAAATTCAATCTGTCATAATGTCTGTGTTTGACTATGGTGATGTGCTATACATGCATGCTTCAATCTCTACTCTTAAGCCTCTTGAAGCAGTCTACCACGTGCCCTTCGTTTTATCACTGGTGATGACTATCACACCCATCACTGTATTTTATATGATAAAGTGGGTTGGTCATCTCTCGCAGTATGCAGAGAGCAACATTGTATTATTTTTATTTATAAGGCCTTGTGTGGCAAGCTTCCTCTATACCTATCTTCGCTCTTAGAACCAAAGGTTTCTGGACACTCAACACGTTCACAAAAACACATTAGATATACCAGTCCACGTAAGAAAAGTGAACAAGGAAAGACTGCCTTCATGTATTATGCTCCACACAAATGGAACAAACTTCAGGACTCTCTGAAACTGGAGCGATTGGTCTCAATAGGGACATTTAAGGTACTTCTTGAGGACACATTTCATAGTACCTGCACTTGCTTCATGTAACACTGTTTATTTGCATCTGTGATGATTGTAATATGATTCAAATGTTTGTTATTGTTTTTCATTTGTGTATGTATTTTATATGTGTTTATGCTGTTATCAGGACGTCCCTGAAAAAGAGAGCTTGCTCTCAGTGGGCTCCCCTGAATAAATAAAGGAAAAAGAAAGAAGAAAGAATACAGGGGACAGGGGGTGACACATATGTTGTGTCAGGGACCCCAATATGAGAATATTATGTAAGGGTAACTCAGTCGGTAGAGCTCTCGCCATTGGACCACAAGGTCATGGGTTTGATCCCAGACACCGCCAACTCAGTGTATGAGTAGCACGTGCGGCTTGGGTGCAGCAAGTCGTGCGGTAAGTACTGGGAGCTGATGTGGCGCTCGACCTCAGCAATCCATCTCCCGGGGGTCTAGCGCATTGTAACGGGGACAGCCTCCCGTGTTATCAGCTGATACCGACAATAAGCCTCTCCCAACCTACTTAGATTAGTACAGAATTCTTCTGTACTACTAGTGTCTAAACTCTAAAGTGTACCTACTTACCTACTTAGATTAGTACAGAATTCTTCTGTACTACTGTCGCTACAGTGTAGATGGGGAGATAGTCTTGTATAGCCAGACGATCAGCTTACACACGGTGAAGTTAAACTGTAACTCATTTTCCTGGGACCGACTGGAACCCCCTAAAGGACCCCAGAGGGTCCCCAGACTCTAATTTAAGAACCACCAATGTAAATGATTGTACATGCTTATGATCTCTGTCACAACCATAACCTCCTGTGAACAAAGGTTCAAGATCAAACAAGATCATAAACTAGAAAAAGTGCTCCTGGGAGCACAGGTCAGATAGCTTATTGTGGCCTCCTGGTGACGCTATAATAGGCCAAGTGGGAAGGTGCGTGCAAATGTTCACCAATTCACCAATGTTAGCCAATCAGGATGGAATATCGGACAGATCCGTCTTGATCACATGACTATAGAGATACTGTGTACCGACTTGCGTGATGTTTGGATAAAATCTGTAGGAGCCATATCCAAAAATGGGTTTTGCACAAATCTGCCTCCTGGTGGCGCTATAACAGGCCCATTTGAAAAATTTGGGGCAGAGGTTCTTAATTGGCATCCAGGGAGTGTGTGAAACATACTCTCTTGCCATGCCTTTCGGCCTGGAGGAGACAATAACATCACAGTCCCTCACAATGAAATATATATATCATTGTGTTGTTAACATACTCATTTGCCTACTTCATGTGTCCATTTCCAAAGGGTTCTGAGACCAAAGTGCTTAATGGTATGGGTGGGAGCTAAAAAAATGTATTTACATAATATACTATTTATTTATTTTTTAATGTGTAGAAGTGATGCTCAGCCAAGTCTTAATTGTTAATATAACCCTAATGGGTTAATCTTTACACTCTCAGTGTCAAATTAACAATCAGGACTTTGCTGTAATGTGAAGTTAGGTAGATCATGCTCCATGTCTTCTCAAACATATGTTATTATCTAAATATTACAATATCAAACACATATCCAAACATGTAGCGACTGTTGACAGGCAGTTCTGGGGTGGTTAGAAAAAACAGAAGGCTAAATCGTGGAACAAGGGGAAAAAATGGTTTGCTTTGAGGTAAGGATCCAGGAAGAGATCCACACAAGCTCACTCAAAATTACCTATGAACACACATCTCCCCTCCAACCGAACCTTCACCAGGTCGGCATCACGTCTGGGAACCAGACCCGGCCCAGATGCTTGGAAACCTCCCAGTGGATGTCATCCAACCCGTAGCGGTTATCTGGCACCAGCACCTCCTCCATGATGGAGAGCTGTGTCAGCCTGTGTCCACACATCTTGCGGCCGCAGACCGTTGGCACACACCACCAGTTCCACCAGACGTGGACAGTTGAGGCCCACCCGGCCCAGAACGTCTTTACTGACGGAACGGCCAAAGTAAAGGTGCGTGACAGGGATTTCGTCACGGAAGAAAGGGCCGAATTCATCCTCGTACAAGAAGAAGTACATGACCAGGTTGAACTTGGGTGAGTGACGTACCATCACGTCCCAGCTGCTCTTCTTGATGGTGTGGAAGTGCTGGCCAGGATTCTCGCTCACCACGTCGATGCGAAGGTGCTCCAGGTGCACATGTTTCTCTGATGAGAGTGAGATGAGCAGCTCGTCACTCAGCAGATGGTAGTTAAGGGCTAGTTCTCTCAGTCCATGGCACTGATCCGCTACACACAGGATACCTAGGATTTAGAGGAAATGTTATTAGCGTTAAAAAAAGCATACAGGGGAAGCTTGTTCCAGCTATATTTGTGCACGACAAATGAGCAAGTTGCCCTCCTGTTGTTTGGTCAAAGGTTTGTCATTTGTTCCGGTATTACCATTCTGATACAGAGATCTCGGCGCAAACAAATCAGTCAGCTCCATATATGGGCACAAAACGGGGCATGCCCATATATGGGCATATACTGATGACATCAGCAATCTCTATATATTGGCATAAAAGGGACAAGGACTGACAGATACAGAGATCTACATATATGGGCATAAAAGGAACAGATAGACAGAAACAGGCATCTCCATACTGTATATGAGCACAAAAGGAACAAAGACGGGTACAACGGGTACTCTGACAAAGCCCCTGACACTATAATGCAGACATATTGGTCGGATCAGCGGTTCGACGTAGGTGTGCTAAATGTATGTTTATTTTCACCTACAAGAGCACTTGATAAACAACCTTTTGCAGATTTGGAGCTTTGAAGTGGGCAGAGGCGTCAGACATTCAGAATAAGAAATAGTTTTCAACAGCACAAAACTTGATTAAGTTTATGTTATTATAGCCAATTATTACACAACAATGTAGCAAATAGATGCAAATGGAGTTCTAGGCTCCTGTCCAACAAAATCTTAAAGACACATTAATGAATGTGAACTGAGACAACTATGTGAAAGTGAAAGAATCACATTTCTCCCTTTGCCACATACAATGCTCATGTAATGTCTAATTTATACTTTGCTATACGACGTGGTGTCCTCACCTAATAGCAGATCTACAGTACAAGTTCACAACATGTCCTTGAGTTTGTAGTTCAGCTATTTTCACAGTGGAACACCTTTGTACAGCTAAGTATAAATCAGGCTTTATTCTCTCATTCCATACTCACTCTACATATTTTGCTTTCCTTTCACACTCTCATGTATTATGTTTCTTTGTCACATCTCCCCGCCCTTGCCTTCCTCCAACTGTCGGTACCTGCAGGTGAAACATGAGGACAGCTGCTCATTTTCAGCAGTTTGAGCGTTTCACTGTTATTGGCCACCAGGACTTTGAGGGAGGGGTCATCTACGGGCGTGTCATCGATCTTCAGAGAAGACAGTGACTTGGAGTTGACGAACACCACTGTGAGTGCTGAGATGAAGTGAGACTGTTGAACAGACACAAAGGACATATCTGTGACTCACAATTTTAAGCACATTAACCCTGGCGCCACTATTTTGGCCAGACCCTTTTCAAAAATGGGTCAAAAATAGATTATCTACTAGATCAGTTCTCAACCTGTGAGTCGGGACCCCCAGGGGGTATTTTCTATTTTCACAATATTTATCTGTGGAACAGAGTCAAATTAAATGTAATGCCTCAACTCCTGCATTCCCAGTGCTTATCAGGGTGGGGGTCCCCAGTTCAAATATGATTATTTTGGGGGGTCGAAGACACATGGTGAGCTTGTAGATCTGATATTTTCAAATAGCCGAAGTATAAGAAAGGGCTTAAATGGTTACGTAATTTGGTTCCACTCAGTATTATTTATTTTTACCAAGTAAACAAAACCCCTGGAAATGTGAATGTGATTTTACTTGACTTGAACTGGTTGTGTCAAGTAATATTCTGCTGACAATGTGCAGGTTTGCCTATGTCTAACCGGCAAAGCAAATATTATGTCCTGCTTCCCCTTTATTTGTTGAATCACTTTAACTGGATAGAAATACAATAAAAGCCAGTGTTTTTGTGGTGGCTTGTGCTTTTTCATTATGGCCACCTTTTTAGTCTGTTAGCACCAAGCTGTGTCTTACCGCTGCTGTCAATCTTCCGAACCCATCAACTGTGTTATTGATAAGTATCAATATCACGTTGCTGCCCTACATCTCCCTACATCTGAATAACAAGCAGCATCTTCTGTTTCTCATCTTCCCCATTTTTACACCAGTCTGTATATTGTCATCGTATTTACCTCAAATGAGTCTATTGTTTGGCCTAGCTCATGAAAAGTACACTGCAATATGATAATCAATGTTAAGAAATACAATGATTCTACTGTAGCACAAGGACATAATGTGCCTCAAGCTGTAAAAGCAAATATCACATACCCTGCAGACCAAGACACTGAACCACTTAAGCGCTACATATTTTGTTGCAACAAAAAGCAGATCTACATTATCTACATTATTTGAAAATATCTGAAATAGTCGCCCAAAATAGGGATACAGGACTTAATGTGGTTAAGTACTGGATGACTTTCCATATGGTTTACATATGTTGACGATGGCGTGAAGTTGCAGCTTACCTTGGGTAGCTCCATGAAGCTGGGCCGAGCTGTTGAGATCAGCCCCAAAGTCTTCAGAGAACAGTTCACCAGCTGAGAGAGGATGTCACATGCTGCCTCAGCGGACTCTGTGCTGCTGTCCACCTTGGGAAAGAAAATACATACAGTAGTAATATCTCCCTCCATTCAGTGTGGGAGTTATTAAACTGAGGAAAAACACCACTTGGCTGCACACTTCGGTCATGTTCCTTCTTTTCCTTAACCTCTATCACCTTCCCACTATGTCATACACTTTATCCCATCCCTCCATTTATTTTCATTCATCTTACTCCGTCCCTCGTCTCACCTTGAAGCTGACATACTGTAGGTGGTTGGAGTGTCTTTTGATGATCTGTTTGATGAGGTCTGGATGTGTGGCCTTGAGATAGGAGCTGGCTGGCTGGTTCAATTCAAACTCAAAGCATCGCCACAGCTCTGGCATGTGAAAAGCATGGTTCCAGCCACGGCACACCTATACGGGAGGGCAGAAGTGAAAGCAAATTACGTTTTATTTAGAACCCCATTTTAACATCAGGACGGTACATCACTATCAGACCTAAATTTACACTTCAACTTGTGATTTAGCCCCAAACTTACTATCACAGGTTTTGCAGCAATTTGTAGCATTTATAACGTTGTTAAATGTAATTGATGTGTTTGATTGAATGTTTGTTTACAAATATAAAATACATTTTTTGAGTTCTCAGGCCCCACTGTTCCGGTTACCCAGTGGGCACTGCTCAGTCAACAAATCAGACATCCAGAATAGAATGAAGAATAAAGGATCAATTGAATGATTATGCATGTCTGAGGATCTACAAAGTATTAATTGAGTATTACTCTAAAATGAAATGCCAACCATGGCTTGTCTGCTCAACTGAAAGGCAAGTACCATATTTGCCTTTCAGTTGAGCAAGCCATGGTTGGCATTTTTATTATATTTTATGTGAAGTATAGCCTAAGGTACTAGCTACAGTTCTAACGGGGTAACCTCTAACAGAGTGGATAAGAGGCAATATCTATCTGCTTCTATAGCTACAGTCTGGCCAGAGACTGGGGGCTACAGTTTCATAAAACACAGAAGTGAGGTCGGAATGGGTTCCCTTGCTAGATTTCCTATACTTTTTACCACATGGTTTTCGATAATAAGGTCTAAACTAAAGAGTTTCATGCTATGGGCATTATAAAATATATTAGTCCCCTGTGTGGTTTAAGCTAACTAAAGTACCCTACTTATGTGCAAAATGCAAATGGCAAATAAATCATACAAATAGTGTTTATTTGTGATTACCAACATAAGCCTTTGTTTGTTACAGAGCTTATTATTGTTTAATTTATGTAAAACCCGATGCAAAAATTCCATTGTAAATCAACGGTGGGAACCCATGGCGGGAGTAAATGCCAGGTTGGCCGACAAAAACACGTCATTCCCGCAGCACTCTATTGATGGCAATAATGACATGGATACCTGGGAGGCAAAAGCCCGGTCCAGTAGAGGCAAGAACTTAAAGATGTGAAGCAAGATCTCTTGTGGTAGACACTCCCAGAGGACCTGTTCCTCCAGTGACTCCTCATCTTCCTCGTCTCTCTGCTTGCAGGACCGTTTACATCCACCCTGAGGCTCAACACTGGTGCCTCCGCCATCTTCCTCCTCCTTCCTTTGAACACCTCTTTTCATTCTAGAGAAATAAAACAGGAGTACTCAGATTCAGTCACCTAAGCCATTGCGTGTGTGCGTGCGTGTGTGCGTGCGTTCGTGCGTGCGTGCGTTTTGATTTATTGACATTCAATTCATCAGACATTTAAAGACATACAATAATATACAAGACATCATCAACACTAGTAGCAATAAACGTATGTACAGTAAACAGTTGGGGGGGGACATTTCTGGTGTTAAGCTTAGAAGACTTTTCTAGGACCAGTCACAAATTGCAGACAGGTGCTCGTCTATGGCTGTTTTGAAGGAGGGTAAGGAGTCAACCTTTTTTATGTCTGTTGGAAGGGCATTCCACATTTTTGTAGCATAGCAGTAGAACAAATTTAACCCCATGTTTGTGCCGAATCTGGGTTGAACGAGATCAGGGGAGCTTCCACTGGTGTTGTGCCTGTGTGTGTCTTTAACGCTATTGAAGTAGTTTGACAGGTACATGGGTATCCCTGTTCTCTTGAGTATCTTGAAGACCAGGCCCATTGCAAGTTGCTTTACTCTGTCCTCTACCCTGAGCCAACCCACCCTAGCATAATGAGCAGGGGTTAGGTGAGTTCTAGGTGTGAGGCCATGTAGTAACCTGACCAGTTTGTTTTGATAGGTCTACTAGAGTACCTACCATGGTGCATGCATAGTCAAAATGACATTGGATGAGTACTCCAGCTGGTGTCCTCAGTGTATTCCTTTGCGCGCGCGCGCGCGTGCGTGCGTGTGTGTGTGTGTGTGTGTCGACTGAGCAGGACTGTTGATGCTGAGCAAAGGTGGAAGCAATGTACATATGCATTAATTAATTAATTATCTTAAAGATTGTAGTAGAGAAAATTACAAATAGGCTATTTTTCAATCTTCACACACAGTAAATTACTGTCCAAGAAAACATGTTTACTGCATGGAAAACCTGTTGGATTGGTGGTGAAAGTAAAGATGTCCAATTCGTCACTTACAATACCTGCTTGTCTAAAGTGTAGAATTAATTTGCAACCCTATGAGAGCTACAGTAACAGCAGCCCTGTTATTCTATTTACTCCACTGCGCCCTCTACCGATCTGGTCAATATGATTTACCAGTGGAGAATAATTTCCGTCTGGCGGACATATTTTATTTTCTGCCCAAAAAGTTTGTTATACAGAGAAGGTGGGGTCCTAAGAGGCTTGCCACCCTGGAGAATAGACTTTCAACAATACAAAACAGTCTTTGTTTCGGTGAGTAGCAAAATAGTTTTGTTTATTTTGACTAAAGACGGAGACCTCGCACGGCAGTGTAATGTTCGGTCATGAGCAGAGCAGCGCGCCTGGCAGTCAGAGCTAGAGGGAACTCACTAACGCTCTGAACCAGAGCTACAGTAACAGTAGACACACCTCCCACTAGTTCCATCCACCAAAACATCCTGAGTGAGTGATATACACGTTTGTCATTCATTCATCTTTACAAACGAATCCAGCTAACATTTGGCCACACTTGGATTTTTTTTGTTTGTTGGTTGTGGTTTTACATCATTGACGTTTGCTGATTACGTGACAATGACGTAACGTTTGATTGATGTACTTTACTTAGTAAGACATGAGAACAGTACATGGATGTACACATTCACAATGTAAGGTCTACTAAACTGGAAAACTCATTAAGCACTGAGCTTGTTTAAGATGAGATCCCCATGAACACAAATCATGACATATAAGAGACAGACAGATATACACACTACTATACAGAACGTCATACGTTCAGCTAACACAAACTTGGGCACAGTCAAGTTCCAGCTAAAGACAACTTTAAATTGTTGATTAGTTACCCATGGTCTTACCTGCGTTTAGTTGCAACCGATGCTTGGGGGGTGGGTAGGGGGGGGGGGCGAGGCGATCAGTCTCGTTAACCAAGACCCACAGAAGAAAACTGTGTTCGAGTCGACCAACCAATCAAGCACATTGGACCATAACACAATGGCGAGGTGTTGGTCAATGATCCAAAAACAAATCACACGATTTGATTAGAGATTTGTAAAAATATGTCGTTTCCAAACGCCTGACCTACTTTCTTGCCATAACGCGTGTCCTCCTTTCTCAGTACTTTTCTCTGCCGGCAAAAAAATGGCGTTTGTTGTTGTGTTGATGGGAAGTGCCTGCACTTGCAGCGAATGTTCAGCAGGGGGAGCTGTAGCCTGAAAAAACAAAAACAGAAAACTCAAGACTCACTCATACCCCGTTATATTATACCTCTATGCTCTCATACCCAGTGATGGTGGAAGAAGTACTCACATGTGTTATACTTAAGTAAAAGTATCAATATTGCCATGTAGAAATACTCTGTTACAAGTAAAAGTCCGGTAATCAAAATTGACTTGAGTAAAAGTATAAAAGTATGGGCATCAAAATATACTTAAAGTACCAAAAGTACTCATTTTGCCATGTCCAATTTCACACGTTTTCAAATGTATACAAATCAATTGAAAATAGCAGATCTACAAGCTCACAACCCGTCGCTTTGCCACGCGTTGTGAGCTTGTAGATCAGATATTTTCAAATAGCCAAAGTATACATAGGGCTGAAGCGGTTAATGTATCTTTAATAATAATCTAAATCTTCAAAGTAACTAGTAACTAAAGTTTTCAAATAATTGTAGTGGAGGAGTACAAGTACAATATTTGCCTTTGAGATGTAGTGGAGTAGAAGTAAACGTATTGCAAATTGGAAATACTTTAGTAAAGTAAAAAGTAACAAAAAGTTGTACTTAAGTACATGTACTTAGTTACTTTCCACCTCTACTCATGTCCATACCATGCTGTTTTTTTTGTTTTAGTTTTTTGGTCAGGGAAGAAAATATCTCTGACTTGAATGAGTGAAAGCTACAGAATGAGGTTGAAATGTCTGTCTGTCTGTTTGGTTGGTTAATTTAGTTAGTTTAGAATATTCGGAAACAAATATACAGCTGGAATCAGATGCAGAGCAGGACCAGCAATCAGTACAGACCCAGACTAGAGCAAGAGAGGGCCTTAGAGGGCCCCAGGAGGTCATGTCGGTTAAGGAGATAACCAGGACAGGACACAAAACTGCATTTCTGGGTTTTAAAATGTAATCTTTTGATTCCCAGACCATAGCAACCTATTCAGTGGGCCATGAGAAAAGCCCTCAAACCAATTTTTTGTTCAGTCTAAGTTAAAAGACCAGGATATTGTATCCTTGTAGCACAGCACAACAAATGCAGTGATAAGATTACAGAGTGACCTTATTTCCCATTAGTGTGGTGGTGGATTTTTCCACCCAGTAGCCTACATGCTTTTTGACAGAGGCATTAAAGTCTTGCTATAAGAAGCCCATTTTGAAATGTTCTTTGTGCAAATTGGAGACATAAAATAGATTCTGTTTACTTGTGAAGCAAATTATTTACCATCTAATGCTATGTCTACAGTATTACCTCAAACAAGCAGGTCTTTATCATTCTTTTTCTTTACCCTCAAACAATGTGTAGCCTAACGTAGTCTCGCGTGGCCAGACTATTGCCTCCAACAATTTTCAAATGCTTCCAGTCATAGCATTCGGAGATTGTGGAATAGTTGTCTGGATACGCGAGACTAAGCCGAACTTGTCTCTTGGTCCTGTTTGAAGAGTTACTGCCACCACTAGGACCTCAGGGGATAATATGCATCAACCAGCCCAAGTTCTATAATTACATTACAGTTCTGTAATTACA
This sequence comes from Gymnoscopelus microlampas, assembly GCF_963454915.1. NCBI lineage: Eukaryota > Metazoa > Chordata > Actinopteri > Myctophiformes > Myctophidae > Gymnoscopelus > Gymnoscopelus microlampas. The sequence goes on from NC_139962.1 coordinate 19,561,837, forward strand.
TTGTTAATAAAGAACTTAATAGAGGACTTCTAGAGTGGCTTTGAATATTACCCTTTGTCTTTGTGCCATAACATCCACAATAAAATCTAAATGAATTGCTCAGGGTCCTTGGCAAGAGTTGTGTGTTTAGATCTTTCAAGATGTCACAATTTCTTAATAGCTAATGTATGAAATAGGGTTGTTAAGTTAAACTGACTTTGATGCTACAACTAATTTTACTGGAGGCCGCTGTAAACTCCCTCAAGGAGCCATGTGGGTCATCAGACCCCACTTTGAGAACTACTGGTCTAGATCTACCTACAAGGTACCTTGCAACAGGTTCCTAACAGGTGGTACATGATTCAATCAATAGTAGTAGCTTCTGTGATGAATCCTTACTTTTTGACTGCACCTCTCCCGTCATGAAATAATCTTGATTAGAGATGGATTGTTATGCACAGCACTTTTACTATGAAATGTAAAATAATTATTACACTATGGGTTGTTAGCATACAGTTTATGTTTATTAAAATGGGACGGCTTTACAGTTTGTACATTCCAACCACATTGGCATTGATTTACAAAGCAACAAACAGGTATAAATACAGTATATACATACTAGTATAGATATATTTATAAAATACATTTAGATTTTTCCACATTAATTCTTTTAAAAAGTATTTAAAGTCATGATAGGCTGTTATTGGAGGGATTGTTCAGCAAGCTACATTTATAATGTTCTTCCATGTTGTGCATATGCTGTGAATTTGCCATGTTGAATTAACCTATCTACAACAATTTGTGAATCATCTTCCAAGAAATATGCCCAGATTTAGACAGACTTCCATCTAGAAATGGGTGCAATTTACAAAAGGCCAAAATCAACAGCACGGGAACTACAGAAACATGGGAAACCTGCAAAGGCTTTGTTGTTAAACAAATCGATCGATTAAGATTGGTTTGAATGGCAAACAATAAAGCAGACAAACTGTTTTCTCCCCATTGTTTTTCTCGTTTTGTTTACTCACCTAACATTCCTTAAAAATTAGGACGATAGACAACTTTTAGGCTTGACATGACCATCCCAGCAGACTTTCAAGATTGGGATGATAGCTGATTTTTGCGGGAGTTTAGGATGGATGATTGGCACAGTGTTGGAAAGCAAAAGTTTAAGGACTCAGTTTCCTACCTCACCATGCAGCTGCACACCATTAACATCATTTTCAACACAATTGATTTCCACAATTGACTCAAGTCTGTATGGAGTGCCATTGTGTGAGATAGTGCCACAACTGAGACTGGAAACAGCTGATGACATACCGTTGTGCAAGAAAAGGAAAATCATGCAAAACTGAAAAATCACACACCCTTTAGTCTATAGAGGAAAGTCTATAGAGGAAAGGTAACTTCTGTTGATAACCTTCTTGTTGATAACTATCTTGTTTATATAACTGTGCTTTTACAACAAATTTGATTAATTTATTTTTTCTGTGAATTAGTTATAGGGCATACCCTACCCAAAAAGAAGACGGTACCTTTTTTTTTTAATTAGTAGGAGTAACCCTTAAGTTTATCTGTGACCTTTTGTTTTTGGTTTGTGGATCAGCCAGTCTACACTGGCTGATCATGTAATAGTTTTAGGCTATTAATGAAAGATGATTTCAGCCATTATTGTTAAATGGGTATCCATGCTACAGTAGGATATTTCAGACATTTCATATATTCTAATGGAAATGACGTACCATTTTCCCAAGTATGGATATGGTATAGCCATAGCCAAGTATAACAAATGCAACAATGAATGCATAATTTGTAGTCTGTGAAAGCTGTTACTTTTGCTATTGAAATATTATGAGAGAAAAAAAACGTTCCTTTCACCATAGGCCGATAGATAGCTAAACAAATGTATACTTCCCATTTTGGCATAAAGTGACTACATTTAGAGCATTTTTGCTTAGGGGACAGCATAGTCGAGAGTGAGAGAAAAGCTGCGAGAAAGGGGCATAGATGTGTCACACAGGTTGGCAGCCACACTTCAAACCATAACATTGGTAGACGGTGTATGCGTATGCCTCCACCCACAGATTCTCAGAATGCCTGTGATGCCAAGCTTTTCAGAGGAGCATCATTTATTGATCCCTCTTGATACATCCCAAGTAAGATGCATTAGTTGCATTGACCATACAAGTCCAAGCCAACCAGATATAGTGTAGCAAAGACGATATAACAAAGCAAGTTTGTTGTGTGCGCATCTATGTTGGGAGAATTTGTCATAATATATGGTTGAAAACATGTTATTTTCAGCTTTTCCAGACCTGTATGTGTAAACTTCATATGACATTTCATATCAGGTTTCACATTATCATTAAAAGGACGTCAACCATAAAGTTCTATCTTTATGTTTTGTGTTTACATGACATGATGTCCTTTTCTGTCTATCCTAACCCTCCCAGTCTTTATCTGAACCCCAAATGAGGCTTAGTTTTGACTGAGGTCAATCATTTAGTCTACTATAGGATTTCCCATTATTGTTACCATATGGCTAGCTTCCACCATAAATAGCAGGGCTCATTTCATTTTCACTTTGTTACGTTCATCCCGGTCCATTAGTGTGTCTGACCACCAAACCTCAAAAAGTAATAGCTGGATTGGAATTAACTTTGCTGTGCACATTCGTACCAAGAGGACACATATACTGTAGTCTTTGTAACCCCATGACCTTTCCTTCCACCACCACTTCCACCTTGGCGGAGGTCTGCACTCTACTGAGTGCATTATTTCTTAACCACTTCCCTAATTTGGGCATGTCATAATAGAGATAATGCACAAAAAATAGCAGACCTTCAAGCTCACAACGTGTCACGATGCGACACGTTGTGAGCTTGTAGATCAGCTATTATTACACAACACCGTTGTACGACAAATTATCAAATGTGGCTTATAAATGGTTTGAATAAACATCGTCTGTAGACAAGTATAGAAACAGAGTAATGGACTCTGTAATAAAGCCTAAATTATGCTTTGTGATACATTGTTCTTCAGTTGTGAATCTGTTAATTTGAGCAAAATGACAAAATATAATTTAGGCTGAAGAGTGACACTGATCTGAAATTCACAGACAGAAACAGAAGTTTCATAAACAATGACGTTATCTTGAGTCTTTGATGCATTTCATCATTCATCCAGATTAGTTTTATGTACTGAGCATGACAAGACAATGTGAACAAGTCACCTCGACAGAAAACATAGGATCATGTAGTTTTGTTAGGAAAATGCTTATGTCCGATGTCCTTGGGACAGAATACATGTACTGTAGACAGAACATCTATTATCAAATTATGAAAATACCAGCACAGAAAAGGACAGCTTAGCAAAAGCCTTATTTCAGACATTTCTATATGAATGTAGATTAGGGGCAGTAAATTATTTATGTTTGTTACATCACAGTGTGAAAGGGCTGTATGAGAGCGGCACTGGAATAAATAGCTTAATTCATCTCTCTCACACACACACACACACACACACACACACACACACACACACACACACACACACACACACACACACACACACACACACACACACACACACACACACACACACACACACACACACACACACAGCTTTGCCTTTCTCAGTGACCTCCATGGTTGCTTCTATTCGTCAGGGTAATGGGTGTTCTGTGCTTTTTGTGAGCTCCATAATCCTCAACCATCACAAACGTAACGTGTCAGACTTGTGTGTTGCACTTCCAATCACAGCCAAACCTCACTGCGGCTCAGTAGATGGAGTCTCATGTATGGTTGCTGCTATTGGTTAACAGTCTCTTCGTGGGAGAGTCTCTCACCCTTTGGGCAGCACAGTGTGTATGGACAGGTGCTCCACCTGGCAGACATACCACGTCAGGTTCACTGAAGGTGTTGTGGCACAGGTGACATCCCTTCGTTTCTGACACAATCACTGGATTTTTCCGCTCTTTCAGCTGGAAGAGATGGCATATTAGAAAACATTATATTCAGTTGATTAATAACATTATCGTTTAATTAAATAAATATTCATTTCACCTAAAACATGGAAATCTTTGAAGTTGTTTTATTTATTTATTTTTTACATTAGGCAAATTATTTATCCAAACACATTGAGGTTCTCTGTTGTGTAATCAAGATAACCTACTGCTACTCTAGATGGGGTTAGCAACATTTGTGGTTAAAACTGTCAGTAAGTCTTGTTGAAAATCACTGGCAACTGTCTTCTAAAAGCAATAATACATTTGAGGCGGTTATATATCAGCCGTAGTAATCTATTAAGCAATAATACACAAGGCTGTGGCAGATCATGATTACATGCATGATATACCATGGCCTCGTGTAGTATTGCTTAATTGCTACAGGACAGTGACTGAAGGAACTGGTTAATAAATACATTTATGTTGCAATAACATAAACATGAACGAAGAAAACAGAAGATAAACATTAAGGTTAAAAATAAAATAAAAACTGAAAATGAAGTGACTGATTAATAATCCTACAAAAAGGTCACAAAATAATCAAGCTATGACAAAATCTGAAAATAAATAAATTAGTTGTGCTCACCCTGTCATGTTGTAGCTGAAGGTTTTCAGAGCGTGCCAGCCCCAAGGCAATCTGGGAGGTTCGGCAGGCATGCATACTGGCCCGAACAGCACGACCCAAAAAGGGCTTCAAAAGCTGCAGTGACCAGCCCTCAGGGAGCATGCTTAGTACCCGGCACGCATCAAACACCTCCCCATGGCGGTTCAGTAGATCCACTGCAGCCATCTCCAGCTCTCCACCACCACCAGCTATCTTGGAGGTTCCATGAAGGTTTCTGTCTAGATAAACCCCCAACAGGAGGTGAAACAAGTGTTGTCGGAAATCGGAGCCTTTAGAAGTAGCGGCCCATATACAGTAAGCCTCAGCGGAGTTGAAGTCTTTGAGCTGATGCACCAAGATCTGCAACGCCTTATCGTGCTCTTCCTGTTTCCCATGTAGTGTTGCACGCTCTAGCAGCAGCTCTTCAGAGTTCTCCAGCTTACCTAAACAGAACAGGGGGAACGAGAAACAATCAGGGTGAAAGCCTGCACCAAGATCTCCAGGAAGTCCTCGGACCTTGGTCCAAAGTTTAAGCATTCGTCTTTGGATCTTTAGCCATTTATAAGACAGCTGTCTCACCCAAGAGCAATTGTACACGGTACAGATTTGACTCCCTGAGCAGAGCCTGCAGTTGTTCTCTGGCCCTAGTCACCTGCTCCTCGGGTGCTGGAGACTGCGACATGAGTGACAAGACCCTGTCAAGGTACAACACAGCCAGGTGTGTGTGGAACTTCTCCTTCTACAGCCAGAAGGATGGAGAGCACAAGTTTTAGTGACATTCAGAAGGTTCCAGACAGCAGATTTCTGATTAACTGCATCAGATACATGTCTTTTCCAGCACAGTGTTGAGTATGTCTGTTTCCCATACCTGTAACCGTCTTTCGAGCACCAGGTATTCCAAGTAGATCAGCCGGGCCTGGCTGTGCTTCCCCAGGTAAGTGATGACGTCATCAGGGTTCAACTCACCTGACTGGTCTTTACTGGCAGGTCTCTTGGTGAAGATCTGGACACCTATCTGAGAACACAATGAAAACAAAAAGTTATCAGGTTAACACTTTTGTTTTACTATTTTATGAGAAATACAGTGTCTTACACAAAGTATTCAGTGCCCTTGACAGTTCAAAATCCTGTCTTACAAGAGGTACTTTTTTGCTGGCATTGTTTTGCTTAATTTCAGGTAGGTCAGTTTAGAGAGACAGCAAAGTCTAGTGCAGAGTGAGAGGAGAGACAAGCAAGACAAGACTAGGGTCAGAGTTGAACCTGGGTCCTTGCGCTCGCAAGGTGCACGTGATCAGTGCTGAGCCACCAGGTAACCCCTCCAATAGGTATTTTTATTTATTGCAAACTATGCTTTAACAGTACATTTTCAAAGCTGAAATTAGTCGTTTTCGATATTTTAAAGAACATTGAAATATGCTGCTTGCATACTTAATTAAACCCCATACATTAATATTTGGTAGTGCACATTAGTTATGTACCAGCTTTGCACACTGTTTGGCACACTGTTTGTTCAAGTGGCAGCGGTGGCCTAGTGGTTAGAGGGGCGGCCTTGATACCGGAAGGTCCCTAGTTCGATTCCCCATTTCATCACATCGATCATGAATCACCGCTGATTAGCCCTTGAGCAAGACTTCCATGCGAAACAAGTTTCGTACTTAGTCCGACACCCTGGGTAAACAACAAACTTTGCTTTGCTTTGGCTGTGATAATTGTTCATTGGTTGGTTGCTCAGTTTGGTTGGATGACACTTTGTGGACTGCAGTTTTCAAATAGTGCCACAGATTCTCAAAGGGATTGCAATGAGGACTTTGACTGGGGCTGGGCCACAGTAGGACATTGAACTTTTTGCTCTTGAGCCACGGCACTCCAATGTTGCTGTGGCCTTGGGCTTGGGATCTTTGTCCTGCTGAATGCTATCCCAAGCGCCAGGTTTTTAGCAGACTGAAGCAGGTTCTCTTTTCTCTAGATTCTTTTCCAGGTATTTTGCTCCACCCATTCTTGATTTAATTTGAACAAGAAGCCTCCCTACGCTACAGCATGGTGGTGCTGCCACCACCACACTGCACTGTAGGGATGGCATTTCGTGAAGTATGGGCATTGGGCAGTATTAGGTTTGCACCACAAACAGTGCTTTGAAACATTATCCCATGAGTAATTCTCTTTTGAGGCTTCCTTCTTGCCACCCTCCCATACAAGCCAGTTTTTGGCAGAGCTCTCTAGGAGCTCTCTAGGTATTGTTGTACCATTATCCTAATCCAAATTATCCTAAAATGGATTTGTATTACATAATCTCTAACTTCCATATGGTCTTTTGTCTTCACTTTAATACCTTTCCTTCAGACAGCCTGACCATTGATCCTTAAAACAGAGTGGGGGTTTTATATCCAGAAAACTTGACAGTTAATTTAATGGTTCACAGGGAAGTGGTCAATGGTAAGGCAACTGTTCCTTCGTTAGGAGCAATTTATTTCATCTGTGTAGACGTAGTACTTCCAAGGCACAGGAGTTGAATACAAATATAAATATATTCTACCATAACAATAATGTCATCATAAAATAAATGTTTAGTCTTTAAATAAAAGGTCTTTGTAATTGAGTAAGATGTGAGAATTCAAGGGTCTGAATACTTGTGCAAGGCACATGTGCAACTGACTTGCACATTTGCGTCATGTTTTAGGATGCAAAAAAGAAAATCTAAAAGCAGACGGTTATAGTTACTGTAATATGATTAGAATGAACCAATAAGAAGAGGCCAGTGGCAAATACAGTTAGCAAAAGTCACTCCTTTTTAAATTTGAATGACATTTTCAAAAACATTAGGTGTGAGTTACATACCATGGGATCTTTCTGCAGGGCCCAGGCTGCATACTTCCAGACGAGGTCCAGATTTGTACAGAAGCTAAGGAAGTCCACAACATACTCGTATAAGTCTGATCTTGTGGTGTCCTGCAGTTCCCCATCTACTACACGTATCCACATCTAGAGGGAGAAGTCATTACAGAATGTCACATTGGTACTGCAGATTTTGAAGGACCTTTTAAAACCATTTCCTTTTATACCTGTAGTGCTGCTGAATCCTGCCCACTATGACGATAGAGGAGTCCAAGTGCAAAATATCTAAAATGGAGGAAGAAATAAAAGTTAAAGTTAAGTTATCTTTCTCATGATCTCCTATTTTCTTTTTTTATACTAACTCAACACCTGATTAAAGTGAAAACAGAAACAGGACTAGAAACGTGTGCTCCTCCGAGCACAGGTTTCCGCCAGGCCGGGTTGCCTACCCAAGGCCTGCTAACTTTGGAAGGCAGTCATAGCCAATTGGAATGGGATCTGAAAAAGTTGCCTTTTACATCTGGATTCCATAGCCTCAAGAGAGAATGTGTACCGATTTGTGTGAGTTTTGGACGGAATCTATAGAAGTGGTAGCAAAAAGTTGTGAAGAAGTTGTGAAGAAATGTGACACGGCAGAATATGTAATCTGGCACAAATGGCCGGGGCCTATATGCTTACGGTGCGTCATGATCCAAAGAATCCAGGGATTCTTTTTTTTTTTATTGAACGACCGTCGGTTCAAGAGTTCATGTGAAATGGTCGCTAAAATGAGGATTACAATGAGGACGATTTGGGGTGGAGGTTCTTTCTTGGCCTGGTGTGAATGCAAGATTTCATGGCAATCAGCCATGATTTGTGGCATTTTGAGCAAAACATCACTCTTGCAAACTTTGGAAGCCAATCAGAATGCAATATGAAAAAACGTACGTCTTGATCATATGACTATAGAGATAAATAATGTGTACCGATTTGAGTGAGGTTTGGACAAAATCTGTAGGAGTAATATAAAAAAATGTGTTTTGCAGAAATCTGGTGGCGCTATAACAGGCCGAAATATGAGGTTGAGGTTCTTCCTTAGCCTCCCGGGAGTGTGCATGCAAAGTTTCATGCCGATCGGTCCAACAGTGCCGGAGATTAGCTGCTCACAAACTCACACACACAGACGGACGGACGGACAGGGGCGAAAACATAATCTCTGGCCTTTGGCAGTGCGGCATGGTGGAGACAACAATGAAGGGCCCGATCTTAGACCCAAAGTAGCAGTTGCAATACCCACTTGTGAAATTTTTCAAGCCAGGGGGCGCTATCTGCAAGCAGACAGGCATTGTCGGAAGCCAACAAGTCCAGCAGGCTGTCATGGTCCTGCTCAGCATAGAGCTTCAACAGTGCAGTGTCAACGTCCTCTATGCAGCCGTTGGCCACCTCTGTGCTCCGAACCTGGGAATGCAGATATCGACAGAACTGTGTACATATATTCAATGCACAAATTCACATTATGCACCGACAGCAACATATTTATTATAGGATAAATGTTCTACAAAGGGTGTTACATCAGAAGTCAATGTAAATACAGCCCTTTTCCTTTCTGTTTACCTCTCCCAAGTATGTGATGAGGAACTTTTTGCATCGCAGCACTTTTTCCTGATCCCCCTGAGCCAAGTGGTTGAGGTCGGCAAACTCGTGAAGGGGAGGGTGGCAGCGTGTGAAAGAGGAGGAGGCTGGCAGCAGCAATGGGTAGAGAGATATCAGCTCCCGCACATCCAACTGACCCTTCCTGAAAATAAGAAAGGAAGGGCCTAATTAATTGCTATTTTTACGTTATTAAATATTAATAATACAGTACATAAGCTTTTCTTATTTCTATCTAGGAGTAAAACGGATCCAAACATCTAGGACTAATCTATTGAAACAATCTAGGAATAAATAGAGTGACTAAGGTAAACTGTATAAATCATTTAATATTCTGTCTTGTAGGCCATTTCAAATTGAGCTATCCAAGATCCGATCAGCAGAGAGAAATTAGACTATCAAACAGTTTATAGTTGAGGTAATTAAGGCAATCCAAATACACTCTTGGCCTGAGTGATAATGAAGATCTTAATCACAGAACAGCATGAAGTACAATAGAAGTCTCAGCAAAACCTCAAAAATAAAACCCTTACCTAAAGTGTTCTTTTGCTTCTAAAAATTGAAGTTGGCCAAACTGTATGAAGCCAGCCTGCTGGAGGATTCTTTTGTGCAAAATCTGTAAAAGGAAATTGACAATAAGTAAGTAAACAAAGAAAATAAAAAACAACATTAAAACATATATTATTATATAGTTAATGTATTATATTACAAAATAGATTGTGTGTTTTAAGAAGTGATTTTACCAAGTGTACATATCATGCTAATTTATACCTGGAACTTGTCTTTGGGAATGTTTCTCTGGGCTCCCTCTGTGAGGGTAAGTGCTTCCTCTACTCTGTGACTGGCCAGCAGGTCCTGTATTTGTCTCTCCAGAGGCAGAGGCACTAAAATGTACACCGCCTTAGTGGAAGCCAGAATCACCTTCCCTAGAGCACACATACAGTACAATGCACAGGTCAGACCACCATCTCTCTCTCCATATAATATACACATCTGTTAACCAAAGCCCTATACGTTTCTGTGGGATGGACAAAAAGGGTCAAAAGAGATCAATGTGCTCATATTAACATGAACAGATCAGGTACAATGCAAGAGTAAATAATTTAGGGCCTGCCAGGGTGATTTATTTTCAGCCTGGGACCTAAATGAGAAATGTAATCTCTTGTTTTGTGGCTCAGGATTATATTAAATACTACTAATGGAAGGCCTACCACAGGAAGCACCATTATCTATGGTTTCAAATTTAAGATTAATTTGCCTTCGAAAATCAGCAAGAGCACAGTGCCGTCAATGGGAAACATACCAAACTGGTGTTTTTCTTACCCAATTTGAAATTCCAAATGGTCATTGGAATTTGCACATGCAAAGTAATTAGGAAAAAATAGGAAGAACAAAACATGTGTGAGAGGATACCTTCAAAGTCTTGCAGAATGTGTCCATCCCTGAATGAGAGTGTCTGTTTTAACTGCTGATCCAGCATGCTGTGCACGGTGATGAAGCCTTCATCTAGGGCCACCACGTAAGGAAAGCACACAGCTGCACCAATCACGCTCTCTGCCCAGTTCACAGGGGCACGCTGGGACACTCCCTCTGCATTGGCAAACATTCCTGATGGTATATGTGGGAGAGTGTAGGGGTTGAGAAAAGGGTGTTTTTTTGAGTTATGCATGAAGATGACAAATATTCACTAGCCCACAGGGCTAGTGATTATTAAGTGAATAAGTGGGGGCCACCTCGGGGGCCAATTTGGAAAGGAGAGGAAAATGAAGTGAACATAAATGATGTATACAGTAGATCAATTCAAATGCAGTACATACGATTATTGTGCCAGTGTAGCTAGCCACTGTCAACCTGGAGTCCCTATTTTGGGCATGTCATTATTGGACAAATAGCCCATCTACATCGCAACGTGCTGTGAGCTTGTAGCACATTTTAACAATTGTAACAATGTTACAATTTTGACATCTTTTTTTTAAAGACATTTCTCAATAGGGGGGACACAGCCAGAGGCTATGGCTCTTTGAGGGTCCTTGCTAAAACAAATGTATTATTCACATATAAATTGCATGAAATTGAAACATTAATGTGGAGATTACCGTACTCTATTCCGAGTAAATTCTGAAACCAACTCCTCTAAAAATGTTGATATGAATGCATCAATCCATTTTCCAACATACATCAATGCTATGCGTATAGTACTATATAGGATATTGTGTTTTAGTACTCAAATAGCCGACATCCTACCCATTACGTGAGTGCAAGCTAATTTCCATGGTGCTTAAAGCAATATAGTGACAGCATAATTCATGACCCAATTGAAGAGCTCAAAGTTACAGGCTTTCAAATTTGGACTATGTACAAAGACGGTAAGTACTGTAACTATGTACAGTACGGTAAGTACTAAGTACTAAAAAGTAGTAATACTTTTTTGTACTTTCTATCCTTACCCTTTGTTTCATCCTTACTGTGGTGCTGGGAGATAGTGGACCAACGTGTTGGCACTCTCCCCCACCATCGTCAAAACACCAAATGAGGGAATATCTTTTGTTAGCATGGTGTTCCATCCCTTCAGTAGACTTCCAGAGACAATCTATGCAAACAGCTTCACTGCACCAGTGAAGCTGTTCTGGCAGCTTGTGGTAGCCTAACCACTTCATAACATTTGCTTTTCCTTTGATTTATCACCCGTCTGTATATATGATCAAATCCCAGCTAAGACCTCTAAACAACCCCAACATGTTTTTGAAGTAACTCACCAAGACCACCAGGTGCAGCCAAGAGGAACTCCTCCCTGCCAATCCTTTTGACAATTGGCCTCCTTTCCTCGCTGTTATAAGGGAAAAGATCTTGTGAGGCTCCTGTGCTGTAGTTAAGGATCATGTATTGTGTAGCGAGAGCCAGGCACAGGAAGTAACCATCAAGACTGATGGCACAGGGTTGTTCGGGTGTGGTCACCTCCTTCACCAGCTGAACCCTGTCCTCATACACCATGTAGATCTGCACTGTCCGCCGCCTGGATGAAATCACACCCATCTCCACGCAGAACGGGTCTCCGTTCACTGGGTTCTCGTTCATACAGAACGTTGCCACACCTTTGATCTTTGCCCCGCCCCCCGCCGCGGAGGGCACCATCTCCAACGTGACCATATCGACTAGGAACACTATTCCATCACAGAGGACTATAAGACGCTCCAAAGCTGAAGCGGCCCGCAACTCGGCAACTGGTTTCTTCAGGCCCAAATACTTCTGCAGCAGCTTCTGAGCAGCGTAAGCCAGTCTCCCTTTTGAGGAGGTGACCTCGTCTAGGAGGAAGTGGTGGATGAAGCAGTCATTTGTGCCCACGTACAGGTGCTTGCCACAGCACTCAATACACTCTATATTGATGCGAGCCTTGTCACCCATCAGGAGGTCTCGCTCCACCGCGGGGACCAGCTCAAAGGCCTTCACACTCATCTCCACCAAGGCATCTACACTGTAGAAAGCAAAGTAAAATATAATAACCGTCACAACACCACATGTTATTAAAGAATTAAGGAAATCCAACCACAGATCAACACTACCAATGTAAGCCTTTTCTATATTTCTGCATAGAGCAATGGTTCTCAAACTTTAAAATGTCAAGGTCTAACCTTAAAGGGCAAGACCACTTTGGTAGAGGTTTGGGTTGTATAGTTTACCTTGCCATGATGCAACTCACAAGAAATGAAAAACAATTCCTCCATTGATTAGAAATGTATAATTCAAAATATGCTCCACATTGACTTACATTGTACGGTAAAACAGCTCTCAAACTCACTCTTTTAGCGCGTAAACAAACAAAGCTGATTCAGACACTATAAAACATCACCAAACCCAGTACTGTTTATTTTTATTTTTTCAAATGTCAACTTCCTGAAAAACAGTACTGGGTTTTGTGATGTTCTATATTGTCTGAATCAACTTTGTTTGTGTTCGTTTACGTGCTAAAAGAGTGACTTTGAGAGCTGTTTTATCGTACAATGTAAGTCAATGAGGACCATATTTTGAATGATCAATTTCTAAACAATGGAGCAATTATTTCTGATTTATTGTCCACCTTTTGAGTTACATCATGGCAAGGTAACTACGCAACCCAAACCTCTACCAAAGTGGTCTTGCCCTTTAACTCAAACAGTATACAAATGGAACCGTTCCATTTGTATACTGTCAGAGTTACAGTCAGACTTGTAAGGAACCCTGACAGTCCCTGCAATCCACTTTGAGAACCAATGGAATAGAGAAGCTCTAAGGGTACCTCAGCAATAGCTGTTGAGGGAGGGCAACGCGTTTCTCTTTGACCTGCCCATGCAGATTTTCATATCTTGTCCAGGGGATGTGAACTTACTGGATACTTTTCACCCACATCCCCTACTTCTCACTCATTCACTCCTGTACTTTCCCTGTATCAGTAAGAAGGAAGTAGTGTGCTTTCAATGTGCCTTCTCATGTTATTTGAGTCAATTTAAAACAGCAAGTTTACCTGGTCATAGATTTGCCAATTGCTCAACCTGGTAGCTAATGTTCTTCTACTGTACTTGTTTGACATCTAAAACAAGAATGCTTTGCCTCGGCTAAGGGTGACTAACCTATTTTGGCAAGCTAACAACTCTTCTCTGGATGCTAGTTCAATTAGCAGAGGCTCAACTGAAGTTAGCATCAACGTTTGCTGTCCGCATCATGAACTTAACGTTAACTAAACATTGTTGTAATATGATCTAGTCACGTTAAACGTCTGTTCCCACTAACAAATACATCCACGTTTAGGTATACAATAATGTAGCCAACACTGCCTGGCTAGCTTCAGCCAGCTTGCTAGTTAGGCTAACATTAGCAGAGTCAGCCTGTGTTTCAGTGTTACCTACCTAGTTAGAGCTCAGCTGTGGCTAACGAAGTTAGCAGATCATTTGATTGAGGAAAGCTGTCAAAACATCACACCGTCCACTGACATGACAGTGGATATGATGAATTAATTCCGAATGGTTCCCTTCCCCAGGGAAGATGCTCTGCCCAGTAGATTCCTCTCTCCCTGGCTCTCCCCTCAGCTGATGCCGCTAACCCCAGGCAGGCAGCATCGGACTCTCTCTTTCCCAAGTGTTTCGCCCAGGTGGGCGTGGTTTTGAGGTTAAGTTAAAGGGTCTACACCATGAATTTTAACTTTTTCTTCATTTTTGTGTGTTTTTGGTCTCCCCCACCTCTCTTCTGTTCCAACAAATACCCGACTTCGAGCATGCAGGCTTTCATAGGCTATCTGTGGTTTTCATGTAAATTGGTCTGAAAACAGTCCGTCAGATTTGTTCCCCCACCCTACGTCACGTCTGGGAACAATTCCTCCCGTTTTTCAGTTCTAACCAAAAAAAAAAAATCCAATTTAAAAAAAAAAAAAATCTTATTTTTTTTTTTTACTTTTTCCACACAGAACCAGGACATGACATGCATACAAACTGGCTCAACAGCGCCCCGTGCCAAACAGGACAATGTGGTATTGCAGGTGAAAGTGCTTTATAAGCCAGAGAGAAGTTAGTTGGAATGAGTATATCTGAGGCTTGATTTAGGCTCAAACCTTTTGAAAAACGTTTGAGGGACATAAACAATATGATATCAAATATTATTATTATTTTTTAAATTCATGGTGTAGCTCCTTTAAAGGCAGTGGTGGTTCCCAACCAGTGGTTCGGGGACCCATTTTTATCGGTCGCGACTCGCAAGTAAATATCCCTCTTTTCTTTAAAAAAATATATATATATATTATTATTATTTTAAAAATATATATTTGTTATCTAAATTCCATGTAAAATACATAAAATAAACTTTAGTAGTGAAAATAGCCGATCTACAAGCTCACAACGCGACATGTTGTGAGCTTGTAGATCGGTTATTTTCAAAAGTGTAGGTCCCGGTAAGATCATCATGTATCTTTTGAGTCACGACCAAAAACGTTTGTGAACCACTGGGTTAACGCATATTTTCTCTATGGTTTAGGCATATAACCACGCCCACCTAGGCAAAACACCAAAGAAATAGGGGAGTCCCCAGGCAGCATAGCACAGCACTGCAGGCCAAATCACCACAAATGGGCGTGTCTAGTTTCTTCACTCGCACCCTGTACACACATGACACATCGCCTAATAAACATGACGCACTAGGGCCAAAAAGCACACTTTGGGAAGACTGACAAATTCTGCTTATTAGTGAGTTCTCTTGCATGCCCTGCTTGGGTACAACACCACCTCATTTGCGCTTGCTGGCTGCAGGTGCAGTTGGGGGTATGTTCAAGAGCAGTGGTTCTTAAACCATTTCATTTCAACAAGAACACCACCCACGGCCTCCCATAACTCGGAAACGGTGCAAATGGAACCAAATAGACCCGTAAAAGTCCATTTGGTTCCATTTTGCACACTCAGAGTTACAGACCTCGTAACTGTCCACTTGGTACCTAATTATCAATAATGTAGTTGGGGAACCCCTCTGGAACCACTTCAAGGAACCCTGGGGGTCCCCGGATCCCACTCAAGAGTGTGCAGTGCTTTCTTCTTCTTCATTGTCTTAGGTGTTTTGTTTAAAGTATACCAGCTTGCACCCATGTCTGGCATAACTGCCACCTACTGGAGTTTAACTTTGGGAGCTTGTCAAGAGCAGAAAACTTCCACTAGGCTACGTAATAGACCCCCTCCCCCCATCCATATCATCCCCTCGAGCTATTGAACATAAACAGTACCCACTGCCTGCATTCTGGGAAGACTTAAGTTACTCCTCCCTCATAAATGTATTCACCTTTCACATCCATAACGCCAAGAGACATCTTAGTTGCATTCACAAAGACTTTAATCCATGGACGGACAAATGGGGCCAGTGCCCAGGGGCCTTTGACTACCTGCATAGGCCCTTGGGCTGCAAGGCTGATTGACAATTTACTATATATAAAGCCCCTCAGCCTATCCTATATTACATTTACCTTGAGGTGGTTACTGTCACACCACCTCGCTGTGGAACAGGTATGATGACGGCATCATCCACATCAATGTTTGCCTGGTATGCAAACTGCAGGGGGTCAAAGGAGTCTCTCACCAAGGGGCTTAAGGACCAGTCTCTCAAAGATCTTCATGATGATGAGGTGTGAAGTGATGTCAGAGCAAATGGCCTGTGGTCATTAAGAGTGCAGGGGTTCTGTACAGGAGCTGTCCATGCTGGCACACAGTACACCTAAATGAAACACTGACACTCAATGTAATAAGTTGATAATATTGAAGGTAATAATATTACCTTCAGCTGTGTTTACCCTCAAAATGGCTGCTGTGAAAAGTAATATGAAAGTTATAGTATGGTAGTAGTACTAACTAAACCGTTCAGGCAGAGGAGATGGCATGAAAAAGTAGCATGGAAATGTGTAGCGCGCCTAGCGCGGTGTCACCTGTGAGTAAAAATAGTAAAAACGTGTTACAGTAGCATTAGGGAGTAGGGACACTTAACAGACTGAACAAGCTGGTGAAGACATCTGGTGGTGGACCAGCCGAGCATGAAGAGGCCCTCAACTCCCATCCCAGCACTGTATGGGGGAGGAGGTCGAGATGGTGGACACCTACAGTACAAGTAAATGGTAGTACACACATGAACCATAAACTGGACTGAACTGACAACTTTATGGCCCTCTGCAGTCAGGGACAGAGCAAGCTCTTCTTCTTGAGGAGGCCCAGGCCCTTGTAGTCAGTGTCCTCTTCTTAGCTATCTTTGCCATAGTTGTTGGTGAGGAACACTAGCTCCGTTGCTGGACAGTCTGGAGGTGGTTGTGGAGGCCTGGAGGGGAGACTGAGGATAAGATCTTATCTTATCTCGTTAACTTCATGCTGGCACACAGAGATACAACTAAATGAAACACACCCACAATTATATTTAGCTATTTACCTGACAAAATGGCTGCTGTGAAAAGGATCCAATAAATACAGTATTATTAAATGCAGTTATTATTCCATTTTGATAATTAATAATACTGTAAAAAATGTCTTGCGTACTGACTCATAAAAAAGTTATTACTATGTATTCATACTAATGGACACGGTTTAAATAAATAATAAATTAAGCCCTAAGGTGGTGGAAAGTAACTAAGTGCATTAAGTACTGTACTTAAGTACAATTTTGAGGTATTTTTACTTTACTGAAGTACTTCCAATTTTAAATACTTTTACTTCTACCCCCTACATCTCAGTGGAAAATATTGTACTTTTACTCCACTATACAATTATTTGAAAACTAGTTACTAGTTACTTTGAAGATTTTGATTATTATTACAAAACATACATTAACCACTTTCCTAAATAGCCGACCTACAAGCTCACCACGTGTCGCTTTGCAAGGCGTTGTGAGCTTATATGCTATTTTTTTTTTTAAAGTTATACATTTGAAAACATTTGAAATGGGACCTCAGCACGATGAGTACTTTCTACTTTTGTTACTTTAAAGTACATTTTGATACCAATACTTTTGTACTTTTACTCAAGTACATTTTGAATACCGGACTTTTACTTATATTAGAATATTTCTGCATATTTGACACTTTTACTTTTACTGCAGGTTTAAAATATGTTTGTGAACACAACTCCAATATGATTCCCCAGCATGCACTTGACCAACTGAACTGTCTCGCGACCAACTCTATGCTCGAGACAACTCAGACAAGCCATTTTGTTATGCTAGCTAGCTGGCTACATGGCTAAAAGCCTCTGATGGAGTGCCACGATATTACAATAAACAACATGTCAATTTTACTTTTTTGGATTGCTACTGTCAAAAAATAACATTGGGACTAGCTGATGTTTAGCTAGTAGCAACGGAGAATGGAAAAGTAATTCGGAAATCCTCGCTTTAAAGCGCTGTGGAAGGGGGGCTAACTCATTAGGCTAACAGGTTAGCATAGCAACAAAAAAAACTGCTGTTAACGTTAGCGCGAGCTTGTTAGCGTAGCCAGCTAGCCGTTAGCTTGTTGTGTTGTTGTTGTTGTTGTTGACTCGCTTATTTGTGCCTATCTGTCAGTCAAAGAGCTCACTCAACAGTTAGGGTGAAGCTGTTGGTGACACAAGGAGGGACAGGCGACTTTGACAAGCAAAACCACAGAACAGTTTGGAGGAACAGTGGCGTTTTGTTGTTGCTCGCCGGCTAACTAACTAACCCCCCACTATTACATACATGATGGATGCAGACACACGACAGGACAAGAAGGCTTTGACGGAGCACAACAGCAACGGGGTGACCATCAGGACGTCTGCTACCGTGGCCTCTGGGAAGACGGGCGCCTCCAAGAAACTAGTGATCAAGAACTTCAAAGGTAATGTTTATGTTGATCTCATGTAACATTAGTATTATTACCCGAGGTGCTATAACGGCTTGTTGCAACCAGGATGCCTTTACAGCAGGGGTCTTCTTTTTCAGGCCAAGGACCCCCTTTAGCTGAGAGAGAGAGGGACCCCCCTACATATTGTATAACATTATGTTGCAGATTATACCTTTCCATATAGGGCTTCATCATAGACTTGTTTGACAGCACTATCATCAGTTCCAATGAGAACCTGTCAGCAATTATGGGTTAAGAGTCTTGCTCAGGGACAAATTTCATTTCATCGACATATATGCAGACCTGGCCTGGAATCGAACCTGGGGCAACCAAGGCCTCTGGCTTCCTAGGCGGGCTCACTAACCATTCAGCTATGGCCGCCCCTAGTTAATGTTAATGTGTATTTTCAGACACTTCACCACTTAATATCCTCAATACTTAGAACACTTGCACTTGATCTGCTCTTTTCCCCCCTACTACACCAAACCTCTTTGCCGAAAATAACCGATCTATTGTGAGCTTGTGGATCTGCTATTTCGGCTAATGTTCCCCTCAGAAAAAGTATTCTAGGGTTCAAGTGGTTAATATAATAAAAAAAAGTTCCTATCTCACAAACATTCATTTTGGTGGCCCCCATGTAGTAGTTCTGAGGACCCCCTAGGGGTCCCGGACCCCCTGTTGAAGACCCCTAGCTGCCTTACAGCTTTTTGTCACATTAACCCTGGCGTCCATATTTTGGGCATGTCAATAAGAGGTAAACATTTTCACAAATTTCCCCCCACAACTTGTCTAAAATAGCAGATATCCAAGTTCACTATCAGAGCTATCAGATCTCCTATTTTCGAATAGTCCGACTATAAAATAGGGTTTATGTGGTTAATGCACCATACATAGCCTGCTATAGTATTTACTAGTGACATGATGTCATTCTACTCTGTTACCTAATTACAAAACAAAGCAGTATCTATTCTGAATAGGTTTAGGAAATGTGCTTAATTGTATCCATGGCCAATTCATGCAGAATATTAGTAATACAATATTACACACATTTAGTCTACAATACTCTTTTACAGAGAATGACTATGGTCTCATAAACTTGCTGTGTCAGTGCATTGATCATATCAGTGATGTGCCAAAGTTACCTTCAACTAAATAAAGACAACACTGAGCTAATTGTGTTTGGTGCCAAAGAAGAAGTGCTCACCTTGACTCCCTTTGAAGCCTAACAAGAAAGCCAGCAATCTTGATGTCATTATTCAGATATAGTCTACTTTTAAGTGAGCATATATCTGTTAAAAATGGTGCACATTTTTTCACAATTTTTTCTTCTCATCATCTTCAAAGACATCACGGATCATGCTAATATTTGGCCTTTACCTTGAGTACATATTTATCGATGACTTCCATTATTGTTCCATAAATAAAGGACACAAAGTCAATTATATCTATGTTATAATTGTGTCCAATTAATGTCTGACGCTCAAGCATTATTAAACGACCACCCTGTTGTACCTTGAAATAGTTCCTTACTAAATATTTAAAGAAATTGGTAACAGGTAGGTGGAATTCCTCTTTTAAGCTAATCAAAGGACAACATTATGCCATCTTTATACAATTTCCTAAATGTTTTACCTTTGTTATAAACGATGTGAGTAATTCCATCCCTCAAGGCATCTGGTAATGCAGAACTATTATGGACAAAGGACATCAATGTACAAATATTGTTGATTCTAATATTGAGCCATATCCAATAAGCATGTTTTATATACAGTAGCTGGTTGAGGGTGTTCCTTCCTTAGAGAGTGTGTAATTCTTTTTACAAGTGTTTGTAATATAATGCTGAATCCAAGAAGGAGGGTTCACTTGCCATGTCCAAATAGGGATAGATTGTGCAACATGGTTGGAGGCCGCCATAAGATAAGATAAACCATTATTGATTCCAGGAGGGAAATTCATGTATTTTATTCTAGAATTGTTTCCTTTCCATAAAACTGTAAAACGTTTCTGTTAAGACGGTACAAGAAGTCTTGAGATATTTGTAGGTTCCCTCCGGAAGAGATAAAAGAATTATGGAAGTTGACTCGACCTATCAATGATATCAGTAAATATTAGTTAAATGTTGTAATCAGAGTTAAATAATGTGATTGATTGGTCAATCAATGTGAGCTACATAATTTAGCATCTGTTCCTGCCAATAATAGCACTGGGATGAGTGCCTGTCTAGTCTAGAACCGGTGGTGGTAACAGACCCTGTTTAAACACATCTTATGTATATTCATGACTAACCTGGGGAAGGATTTTAAATCCAATTGGGAAGCCATCCATTCCCTGTGATTTGCCCCCTGAAAAACATGCATATTAAATGATGTGCCATTCTGTATTTGCCAAGCTAACAATTAACCAACGTTATCTCCATGTTCATTGTAGCGATACATAGTTCATAAAAGAGCATTCTCAGCCTGTGTAGGCTAGGCTATATTATATTCTACCGTTTACTTTTTTGCATTGAAGGGTCTTTGTACTGTATGACAATGTTATTTCTACTGAAGAAGTAGACTCATTAATTCAGTCTTTATATATGAGGTTTTGGCTTTAAAGATGCATTCATTTATATATTTTGTTTAAAAAATGTTAAATCTATATTCTGATAAATCATTGCTGTATAGAGTGTTTGTTCAGTAACGGTGGTCTCGCCCTCTCTCCAGCTATTTAATAAACAAAATACATATTCAGGTCGGGATACCAGTTTTATCCAATTATGAGAGAGAGAACTCCTCAGGATACAGGATAAATAAGTGAAATTGGAATTGATAACATATAGAAATGAGCATACATTGGAACTGGAACATTATAAAAACTGATAAATGGGCACTCTCTCCACCTGAAAATGTATTTTCTGTTTATTAAAGAGCTGGAGAGAAGAGGATACCCCTGTTACTGAAAAAAACTATATAGCCATGATTACTAGCAGAATATAGAGCTTTAACATTTTAAGAAAGCCTTTTTTTGTTAAACAAAATATATCACTTACAGTTAACATCTTTGTCGGTCTTGTGCAACAGACAGGCCAAAACTAGCTGAAAACTACACTGAGGACACTTGGCTGAAGCTGCGAGATGCGGTGGGCGCCATTCAGAACAGTACCTCCATCAAGTACAACTTGGAGGAGCTCTACCAGGTAAGGTTGTTTCTCCTGAAGGACATGAAAGATTGTTAACACGATACATCCTAAAACCTCTCTGCTGTGCATTTTGTCTCAAGGTTTTGTGAATGTAATCGTTAGGCTAAATATGCGTACATGTGGTACATCCTCTTTGTATGCCATAATTGCTGAACGTAGGACTGGGCGATATGACTTCAAATCAATATGAAAAGCATTTCAAACTTTTGCCTCGAATGAACTATTTTATTTATCAAGTGAAAATAGCCAATCTATAAGCTCACAGCGCGCTGCGATGGGACACGTTGTGAACTTGTAGATCAGCTATTTTCACAATTTTTTTTAGCCACCATTGTACAACAAAGTATAATACAGTGTTGAGTTGTTAATTGGTCTAATAGATTTTGGCGATTGTGAAAAATCTATTAGAATGTTTTTCTGTTGATATGGTATAAGAAAAAAATGCTATTATTAGGAAAAACCTGCTTCTCGATTAACGTACCTGAGCAAGATGAAGTCGTTTATTGGTTCTAAATGTCGGTTTTGATATATTTTCGGTTAATTGTTAATGTTTGTCTTTCCCCTCTGCCATATTATGTCTCTTTTGGAAACACTCCCAAGGCGGTGGAGAACCTGTGTTCCTATAAGGTTTCTCCCACACTGTACAAACAGCTACGTCAGGTCTGTGAAGACCATGTGCAGGCCCAGATCCACCAGTTCAGAGAATATCCTTTTTTTGTGTGTATGGAATTGTGGTTGCCAAGTCACATAAAATGTGAAATGTATTTATATCTGATTTGCAACTAGCTTCCACTAATTACAATTTACAGTAGTTCTTCACTAGCTTTTTCACAAGGGGGCAATAAAAGCCAGCAATGCAAAGATTTGAAAATCACAGTGCAGTCTTGTCATGGATTGCTTGCTAATAACACATACATTTATTTTCAACCAATCCTCTCTTCTTCAAGGTTTAAAAGCATCTTTTCTCACCACCATATTCTGCTCACTGTAAACCGTCAAAGTGTAGGTTTGTAGTTTTGTCTTACCCCACTCTTGTCAATGATCTGGTACCAGTTACTTTTATTAACAAGGTTAAATAGAAATAGTTATTTTATTTTCATGTAGCCAACACAGAGCTAATGCTGTTAAAAAATAACTCACAATGTTCCTGTTAATGTTCATTGTTAATGCATGCTTTGTTACATTTGATAACATAATTTCTCCTTTATCTGAACATGCTACCTGACACTTGACAGGGACTGAAATTATTCTTCCAAATTATTGTTGGGTGTTTGCCAAAATGAAAGACACTTTTGAGAGTCAAGACTGTCAAAATGTTATTTATAATACTTTTAAGATTTATTTCAAGGCCACAAGGACTGCCATTTCAGTGCTCGCACCTAGTGAAACTAAGCATTAAGAAATGTTGACTAAATTTACACAATATTGATTGATAGGAACTTGCTTCAAATTGCTCAGTCCACATGAGAATGTAGAGCAGACTGACTAGTTTGAAGGCTTTTCCTTAACATGGAGCCCACAGAGTCTTTGGACAGCCTCTCCTTCCTGAAGCGCATGAATCGCTGTTGGCAGGACCACTGCAGGCAAACAGTTAAGACGCCAATATTTATTTTATCAGCTACTTGCACTGTTACTTGTTTCACTGCTTCAATCAAACTTTATGTTAACGACTGCCGTTCTGCAAAAGAAAACAGCATGTACAGACTGTATTTTGTTTTTCTCTTGTATCAGATCATGATCCGTAGCATCTTTCTGTTCTTGGATCGTACCTATGTTCTTCAGAATTCTCTTCTCCCATCCATTTGGTAAGACGCAAGTCCAATGATAGTGTGGACCAAACCTTTGTGATTCCAGTGTTTGGAACTAAATTATAATATAATATGTGTGTGTGTTTTTTCAGGGACACTGGTTTAGAGCTGTTTCGCACCCACATTGTAAGTGACAGTGCTGTTCAGAAGCGCACAGTGGATGGCATTCTGGAGCAGATAGAGCTAGAGCGCAATGGAGAGACAGTGGACCGCAGTCTGGTCAGAAGCCTACTAGGCATGCTGTCAGACCTGCAGGTAACCGCATTATCTGCACTGTTAGTACTTTAGAGGACCCAATCTGTATCATTGTTTTTACATACGCATAATCGCATATGCATTCTTGTCCAGGTTTATAAAGAGTCCTTTGAGGAGAGATTTCTGGTAGAGACCAACCGCCTGTATGCAGCAGAGGGACAGAGGTTGATGCAGGAAAGAGATGTGAGGCCTATATTTTTTCTTTTACTGCACTGATTCATATCATTAATCATCAGTTACACCTTGTTTATACATTCATAACCGCTGCTGGTTGTTTGAATGCATCGGTTGCTCAACTTCATGTGCGTGTGTCTGTGCACGCTTGCATTCAGGTGCCTGAGTATCTGCATCACGTGTCACGTCGTTTAGAGGAGGAGAATGACCGTGTCATCAGCTACCTTGACCAGAGCACCCAGTAAGACCCTGCAGACCCCTTTTCACCTGGCATATACATGTTTCTCATGCAGATTGTGTCCAAATGTGATGTAGCCCTATTACTATTACACCGAACATTAAAATATGTCCATAATGAAAAATATTTACAGAATTTAAAACAAGGGTAAGTTCTTGGAACAATGCAATCTACCCCTTCTGTCATCTGACACTGGCATTTTAAATATGTCTTTGCTAGTTTAAAATGTGTCTCACATACAGTAGTTGTTGTAAAGTGGGTTTGAGGCACATTGCACTTGTTTACTAATACAGACAAATGCATCTCTGCCTCCAGGAAACTGTTCGGGCGATCTTTATTGGGAGTAATACCTTAACTTAAACACTATATACTGAGTTGTCCAGAGTCCCCCAGGGCTCTATACTAGGTCTGCAAGTATTATCTTCTACACCAAATATCTTCACCGAAAATAGCCGTTCTACAAGTTCACACGTTCTACACGTGTTGCGACACAGCTATTTCCGCAAATGTTTGCCACCAGAATAGGCAGCTAGGGTTGAAGTGGTTAGTGTATACTTACCAAATCTGTAACAGTGAAAATGCTGTCATTGCAAAGTGCTCTGACAGTACTTGTTGGAGGTGCTATTGTCAGCAAAGGAGAGTGAGATAAAATACATTAACATACATAACAAATATAAGATTAAACATTTACAGCATCGTTTTGATACTTGCTTTGCATTGCTTTGCGTTTTGATACCGTTTCATTTTCTCTTCACAGAAAACCACTAATATCCTGTGTTGAGAAACAGTTGTTAGGGGAACACATGACGGCGATACTGCAAAAGGGTAAGGATGCTGCAGTGACTTACATGATTCCTTTTATGTTGTGCTTATGAGTAAGCCAGAGAGTCTATGTGGTCTACATCAAGAGGGGCTGTACAAACATGTTTTATTCGGTTGTGTTTGTGATTTGGAACACACAGTTGACAGCAAGCTCACAAAAAATAAATAAATCCTGTTTCATGTGATTTTAGTAGATTTCATAACAAGCATTTAATTAAATATTAAACCAATACTTAAGCCCAATTTATACGAAAATAGCTATTTTAGAAGAAAAGGGGAAAAATCTTCTGTCAATCTTTAGACATAGCTGCATGTTTACAAGGCCAGTTTAATTAAGCGGAGATTTTGTTTTTAATTATTTGACAATATGTATACATACATGTACAGTATGTACTACATACTGTACACATATATATATATATATATACACACACACACACACACACACACACACACACACACACACACACACACACACACACACACACACACACACACACACACACACACACACACACACACACACACACACACTCAATCAATCAATCAATCAATCAATCAATCAATAATGTAACGGTTATTTATTTTATTATGTTTCTTCATCAGGTCTGAGCATTCTGTTGGACGAGAATCGTGTGACTGAGTTGGCCCTCCTGTATCAGCTCTTCAGTAAGGTCAAGGGAGGACTCCATGCACTGCTGCAGTTCTGGAGGGACTACATCAAGGTACATGCATACTGTACCTCCACACATACACACACACACACACACACACACACACACACACACACACACACACACACACACACACACACACACACACACACACACACACACACACACACACACACACTCTACACAGCACTATTCTCTAAACTTCAAATCATTTGTCTGCATTCAGACTTATGGAGGAGACATTGTAGGTTCACCAGAAAAGGACAAGGACATGGTGCAGGACCTTCTGGACTTCAAGGACAAGATGGACAATGTGGCACAGGGCTGCTTTGGACGCAATGAGAGTTTCATCAATGCCATGAAGGAGGCATTTGAGACCTTCATCAACAAGAGGCCCAACAAACCTGCAGAACTCATTGGTAGGTAAAGAGAGAGAAATGATAAGTCACAACAGTTCGATAGATGTTTCTCATGCTCAGGGATGCAAACAACTCTTTTATGAGAATGTTGCTCTTTTGATTTAAATTTGGGTGACTTATGTGAATCGTTGAAATCCAAAGACTTATGTTGTTTTGGGGCGTGAGTCGTGCGACAAATGTACACATGCACGACATTTTTATGAGAACAATGACAGAAATGTTGCATGGGAGCATCCCATGCCTTGTCTGTGCAACTGAGTTTTTTTACGCAATACTCCCTGCACATAAATTTTGAGAGCAGTATGCACTATTTGCCGATCTTTTTCTGTGAATCATTAACATTTACTTATATATGGTTTTTACTTTTAACATTAGCTGGACCTGTAGGTAATGTTATAACTTTGAGTGCCTAGTTTTACGTTAGCTTGCATTGTTATCAGTGCTGAAAATGGCCCACACTGTGTTCCGCCTGAATCATTCAGATGTCCTGATAATACATGTATGGTGTGTAGCTGGCTAGAAAGGAGGGAGTAGAGTGAAGTAACGTTAGTTACTGTAAATGAGAAAAGGAGTTTTATTTTCATCTGTGCACTTGGACAATCTAGTATTTGTCATTAAAAGTTAAAAGAGAGTAGATGCCAGCTTAGACCAGATTTCCTATTCTAAAACTCAATGTGATAATGGGAAAGGTGGCATAATAATTGTAACAATAGAAAATCATATACGTCTATATTTCTCTATTACTAGTTTCTGTACATGTCATATTGGTTTTCAATTGTAACTGTTGCCCATCCAGATTTCTGTGCAACATCCCTCCAGTAAATTCTGCCCATTCTCAGTATTGGTTAATCTAATGCAGATAATTACATTTTTGTATTAATCACTTAAACCCTATATACTGTACTTAATTTGCTGGAGTCCCAAATGGATCTACATTATTGCCCCTCCTTTTTACCATCTACATCAGCATCTTGCACAGCAGAAAATGCAAACAAGTGTCTGCCCATTTGACACTTTATGATAGTTTACTAATTTGGTCTATCTGTCTTTTATTGATCTGAATACATTAAATAGGATTTCCTTTCCTTGTAAGCATATAACAGGTGTTTGTCATGTGGTTATGATATGACCTCTATAGGCTATCTGATTGTATTTATATTTTTAATGCCTTGTATGACTGGTAGGTCGCTTTTTTCATATTATGAACTACTACTATTGTATCCCTGAATACTACACCAGAGTGGCAAATGTAGAACTACTGCAAAAAGCATTTAGAGCTTGTTTGTTTGTTAATTATGAAAAATGTGATAACACTCTTTCTCTGACTGTCATTCTGTATTCAGCTAAGTATGTGGACTCGAAGCTGCGTGCAGGTAACAAGGAGGCAACTGAGGAAGAACTGGAGAGAATCCTGGACAAGATCATGATTATTTTCCGCTTCATACATGGTCAGTCATAATTTGGCATTCATTTATTTATTTCACTTTTTAATTAACCAAATATCCTCTAAGTGCGACATTCCAGGATGTGGAATGCACAAAATTGCACAAACATTTGATTAGTTCATAGTTCTATCAGTATGCAGAAGTTATACCACATAAATCTTTATTAATTATTTAACTTTAAGACGCCATGTCCACAGAAATCGTTTTTTGAGTTGCCATGCATTTCTATGGTAAAGATGCGCTGGTCCTCTTCCCAGCGCCCGAGCTGGAAACGGTTCAGCTTTTGGAGAGCACCATCTAAAACTTACTGATCCCTGCCCTGATGAGGAGGATGGTGCCATGATATGAGACTAGATTTCTTCTGTGATTTCAGATATAACAATATAGTGATATGGCGTTAAATGCACTTTTCTGAACTACCTGACTGTTCTAGCTCTTTTATTATTTGCCGTTTTGCACTTTAGGCATTATTTATGAAAGATCTCACTGTGTCATTTAATTTTGTGAAAACACCAATAGTCATCCCCATAATATTGTCACATTATTGGTATTGAGGTATTTGGTCCAAAATATTATATAATATTATATATTTTAATATTTGATTTTAAAGCACTTCTATATAATCGCAGACCGTGTGTGTGAAGATGCTTGTTTCCCTGTTAACAGTAGTGCTACAGACCACATGCATGTGGCATTTTGCTACATTTTGATATCTCTTTTTATTTCTCTCCATCTAGGAAAGGACGTGTTTGAGGCTTTTTACAAGAAGGATTTGGCCAAGCGACTACTGGTTGGCAAGAGTGCCTC
The DNA here is from genome assembly GCF_963454915.1 of Gymnoscopelus microlampas. NCBI lineage: Eukaryota > Metazoa > Chordata > Actinopteri > Myctophiformes > Myctophidae > Gymnoscopelus > Gymnoscopelus microlampas. The sequence goes on from NC_139962.1 coordinate 19,590,050, forward strand.
GGTTGATGCTGAGAAGTCAATGCTTTCCAAGCTCAAACATGGTGAATATTCAGTTCAGGGCATAGGCATAGTTGACTGGTAAATTATATGACTTTGGAGTGACTGGCAAATATCTTAAGGGATAGTTCTATCAATTACCTTGAATTCATGGACATTTTCTTGTTTTTGTCGCATTCCTAAGCCAATCATTTGATGACCGGCCGAAATATGCTAATGTCTACGGTAGGCAGTGGTGGACAGTAACAGATTAAATTTACTTGAGTACTGTAATTAAGTACAGATTTTGAGTATTTGTACTTTACTTGAATATTTGATTTTTTTTATACTTTTTACTTTCACTCAAGTACAATTCCAAGACAAATATTTTACTTTTACTCAAATACATTTCTTGGAAGGCTGTGAAGTACTAGTTATTTTAGGTTGGCCGTTCTTTTTCTTTTCTTTTTATTCCTTCTTCCCTAAAATGCAATTGGCCACACACTGGGTTCTTCAAAGAAGGAAACCTATCACAGTACACACTCTCCACTGTGGGATCTACATCATGGGTATTCAACAGGAGGTCCGTGACCCCTAGGCGGTCCTCAGAGTCATTGCAGGGGGGCCACCCATTTATCTTTTATGCTACTTTTTTTTGCTTTGTTTTAAATATCTGAAAATATGCATGAATCCAACATACTATTAGCAAATATTAATTGTAAGAAAGACTACTATAGAACTATACCCCCAATCCCCACTGTGTGGAGGGCAGTAGCAATTTAAGCAACAGATAAGTTAAACAATATAGATCCAGTCTAGTAAAAGTGTACATACTTCATATAATTACAAATATGAATGATAATAATTCATAGATAAGTCCTTATAAAAAAGACTGTCAACAGAGCCTACTGTAGCAAGTTCACACTTTTGAGTGTTACTTGCATAATGTCCTATAATGTAGACCACACTTCACACCCACATAGAAATTTCATTCTTCTGCTGCGTGTTTTTAAAAGAGTTGCATAGCGAGTGCTGACAACTTAATTTGCTATTTTTGTGCCTTTTATACTCTGGTTTTAACAAGAAACATGGAGACTGCCATGCTCAACTGAAATGTTTTCAGACTTGAGAATACAAAGCGACCTAACCTACATTGTATTGAATGAGAGCAGGGTGGAGAGCAACTGTGGTTCAGCCAGACCGATTCTTAAATAAGAGATGTGCAATTTTTCCTATGAAAGCAAACAGGCAGGTGGTCAAGCACTGGTTGGCTCCTGTGTGTGCACCTGATGGCACTTCATGCTACACAGGTTAAAGGTTAAACTGCATGCTACACAGGTTACAGGTTAAACTGCATGCTACACATGTCACAGGTTAAACTGCATGCTACACAGGTTACAGGTTAAACTGCATGCTACACAGTTTACAGGTTAAACTGCATGCTAGGGGGGCTAGGGAGTCACTCGTAACGTTGCCAAAGAAATTAGTGCTGAATTGTCAGATGTCATGAAAGCTGTGAAGAAGCTATTAAGAACACACTGCTCTACTTCACCATTCTGAGGTTCGATGGATGGATTTTCTCACATGTTTAAGTTATGTGTCTAGTTTGTAGTTTTTACATCTCCAAAACTGCACAAAGCTGGCTCTTTCTTTTGCGGGGGCGGGGGGGGTTAACGTGGGGTTGAGTACTTTGTCCACCACTGCCGGTAGGAGACTCAAAGTTGACTCTTTGAGTCTCCTACCGAAGCCGCCGCCGGTCATCAAATTATGGCTTAGGATCATTTTGAGGGTGAACTATGCCTTAAAAGCGCAAGGTTGGCATAGAATATATTCACGCTGGTCTTAATCATAAAACATTGGTATAAACCGAGCCTATGATCTTTTATTTATTAGTTTATCCATAAAGACACTTAGAATAAAATACAAATCCTTTACATTTTGCTCCCTCTTAAAACAAGGCAGAGATATTTGTTCCTGTTCTCAAATATATGCATAACAGTCTGCTGCAAGTTAGAATCTTAAGCCTGATCTATTTATACTTTGTCGTAAGACGGTGTCACTCGCCTAAAATAGCCATGAGCTTGTAGATCTCCTATTTTGTACGATGGAGTATAAATTAAGGATTAAACGACTGAAAAGCAAGATGCAACACTGTGTGATGTTATCAGTGTGATAACATGAGATGTGATATGTGGTTTTCCTCTAGAATGTGGAGCAGCGTTTACAAGCAAGCTAGAGGGGATGTTTAAAGACATGGAGCTGTCAAAAGACATTATGATCCAGTTCAAGCAGGTAACACTCACATACACATACACACCTGCCTCAATTTACACAGACTTCTATCTGAGATTATGGTATATTTTCATTATAATTGAAAATGTATTTATACATTTTAGAATGCATGATTGATTTACTAGACTCAGTAGCCAATACTCAGCCTGGCATTCCTTTCTCTCCCAGTACACTCAGAACCAGAGTGAGCCTAGCAACATAGAGCTCACTGTCAACATCCTCACTATGGGCTACTGGCCCTCATACTTGCCCATGGAGGTCCACTTGCCCCCAGAGGTAAGCCCTATTTTATACTTCATCATACAATAGTGTTGCGTGATGAATGTAGCCGATCTGAGCGTGTAGTTAAGACATTTTTGCTGTTTTTGAAAATCATTGAATATTTGTGTCCAAAATAGGCACACCGGATTTAAAATGGTTAAGATTGCTTTTCCCACTTTCTCATGCAAGCAATGCCCATTGCTAAATTGCCCATTGCATCTGCCCCTCTCCATTATTTCCACAACTGAGTGTTAAACATTCCAGCACTATATATATGTTTTAATTTGTTCCCAAACCCTCCTCCCGTCTCTTGTTGTTAGATGGTGAAGCTCCAGGAGGTTTTTAAGCTGTTCTACCTGGGGAAGCACAGTGGGAGGAAGCTACAATGGCAGCCCACGCTGGGCCATGCTGTACTCAAAACAGAGTTCAAAGAGGTGTGAGTGATGTTATAACACATACAAATGGTATTGCATGGTGTGAAATTTGACATGCATAAGTTTCTTGTTCATTGAAGGCAGTTGGGAATACCTGGATCACACTTGTTTCATACCATTCTTCTCCAGGGCAAGAAGGAGCTGCAGGTGTCACTGTTCCAGACGCTGGTGCTGCTAATGTTCAACGAGGGAGAGGAATTCAGCGTGGAGGAGATCCTATCTGCTACTGGCATAGGTGCCATGCTTGTCCATTATATTTACACTATGTATTCTAATTTGTACTTCCTATTTGAGGCCAGTTGCATGTGAGTTGATTCTATTGCATGTTGCCATTTCCTGTGCTCTGCAGAGGAAGGAGAGCTCAAGCGTACTCTGCAGTCTCTCGCTTGTGGGAAAGCACGCGTCCTCAATAAGAACCCCCGGGGGAAGGATGTGGAGGACGGAGACCGTTTCGTTTTCAACAACGACTTCAAACACAAACTGTTTCGCATCAAGATCAACCAGATCCAGATGAAAGAAACGGTAGGGACACCATGTTTCTCTCCATCCCAAGCTCTCCTCAGCATCAGGTTTTCAGTGATCCTACTGCAGCATAGACTCAAAATGTCATATAATTTATTAGGGCTGCAACTATTGACTATTAGCGATTTATTCTATCGATTACTGTTTGAGATTCCCGTTTTTCTGATATATATTTCTGAATTTCAAAATGTCCCCCCAGTTCAAAAAATAAATTAAAATCAATTACTGATACATTTATAATTCATAAAATTCAGTAGTTTGATTAACGCTAGAATGCATGATCTGTGTCAAAGTACTTGTATTTGAAGGGAACCTTCTCAACTTTGAATGCTTGTCTGTTCATGCTGTTGTGTGTGATGTGTTGGTCCTCCCACCAGGTGGAGGAGCAGGTGAGCACTACAGAACGCGTCTTCCAGGACAGACAGTATCAAATCGATGCAGCTGTGGTGCGCATCATGAAGATGAGGAAGACCCTCAGCCACAACTTGCTGGTGTCAGAGCTCTACAACCAGCTGAAGTTCCCTGTCAAGGTAACCTCTTTAAGCATCTCGGAGTCCTTCTGTACAGTACCTCGTCTCCTAATGTTGCTCTTCTTAACACATTGACTGGCAGAGTTTATTCATAATGTACTCACCCCCTTGCCAGCGATTTGGTGTTTTTTTTGTTTTGTTATTTAAATTCATTTAAGTTTGTCTGTCTGCAGTTTTAAACACATACGACAGATCGACCAGTAGAGAGCAGCAAATTGACACCTTGCTGACTCGCTCGACCCCCCCCAAACAGACTCTAACAAACAGTCAATACGTCATAAACCGGATGTGACGTTTTTCGACAATCGGGCTTAAATACGATGTGATACACGACACCGATGACTGTTCGTCACCCAGACTAAAGAAAATAGAAGTGGAGCTCTCAGTCTCCGTGAAAAAACGTGTTTTGGTCGCATTAGTGCATTTTGCAAGCTAAAACCGGAAACGGAAATCGCTGAAATTGCTTCCGGGTGAAGCGGAGGTGAGTGGAAAACGAAACTGATCGGAATGTAAATAAAACAGCGTGATCGTCTATTAACCAAATTAAACATTAGGACGCAGATCTGCGTCCTAGATTACTCTGGCAGCCCACGGGTTTATCTAATAGGACGCAGATCTGCGTCCATGGCAGCTTATGTGTTAAGTCAAGTAAAATGTATTTGTAAAGCACATTGATAAACAACAAGCATTGACCAACACGTTGTACAGACCAAGAGGTAGCTAAATCACAAATACAGAAATCATCGACATAGCGATACAAACTTATTATATGATGTGTGCATCGAAAAACAAGAGATCAGAAAACAAAGTCTTCCTTTATTTTCCTGAACCGATTATCTGACAAAGGTCGCAATCATTCAAAGATATTGTTTGTTCATAAGCTGGTCCTGCTGGCTCTCTTTGACTTCAATGCATTCCATCAAACTTCTGGCTCCAGTTTGCCTCCAAGTTCTCTATGGCACATGCCATTGCATGGAATGTAACCCTTCTTTACATAGCCACCATGATACCTGTCAAGAGCCTGGCTGTGGCATTTTGGACCACTTGTAGGTAGGACAGGGAGGACTGACTAATTCCAGTGCACAGGGAATTGCAGATGACAGGTCTTGGATAGAGAGAAACGTGTTGATCTTGGCGAAGGTTTGAATTTGGAAAAACATGGTTTTGACTACTGCATTTACCAGTTTGTTGAGCAGAACTAAATAACACATCATTGTTCTTTCTTCACAGACTAGTATACAGTAGAATAGAAACTGTTAACTCTATTGAACACATGGAAAGTTACCTTCATTGTCGTATAATATAAGATATCAAGTCTACTAGCATGGCATCCCTGGCCTATCTTTGGCTATCTGTAAGTTTCTGTGTGTGAATGAGTATGGATCAAGCCACACGAATCACAATGTGGTGTTCAGAGGTGAAACTGCACTTTGTAGGCTGGCTGGCTGTGTGCATGTCCTGTGTGCTTTGAACAATATCAGTGTAACTAAGATTTGCTACATTTTTACGTGCATACATTTTCAAAGAGATGAGATAAAAAATAAACACACACTATGGACACACCATGAGATGGGCCTGAATGCAGTCCACTAATGTCTCGCATGTTTTCTCCACAGCCGGGTGATCTAAAGAAGAGGATTGAGTCACTTATAGACAGAGACTACATGGAACGTGACAAGGAGACTCCTAACCAGTACCACTACGTTGCCTGAGGTGGCACCACTTGTCATGCTTTCCTCATGGCGAGCTTTGAGCTGCCCCTCTGAAACAGCATATAGCCCTTCAGCCACCCGACTCTCCTCCGGTGCCCATCTTTTCATCTGTCCGGGATCCTGGACCCAATGTCCGGATCAGAGAGTGCCCCAGAGAGGCCAGACTCGGCTGCACTGTTTCCACCCAACATCACCCCTGACTGAGTAGAACTGGTCTGAGATGGGTTTGGAGGAATGGTCCGGGTTGATGGTCAGTTGATGTGACTTGCACAGTTCTGTTATTGTTAAACTCAACAAAAAAAAATAACTAGCACTTTCCCATGTTATGTTCTTTTTTTTTCTTTTTTCTTTCTTTTTTTTTGGCTCCATCCACTTGGTTTAATCAGTTATTTTCCGCTGTATTGGTTTGTCTTTAGTTTTATTTGTAGTTCTTATGGCCAGCATTTGTAGTTCTTGTGGCCACTTGCTTCTTTTTTTTCCCTTCTTTTTTTTTAAGCTGTGTCTGGCAATCATAATCTGATTTGGACAGAAACAGTGTTTGGAGACAAGGACTCAAAGGCAAGGAAAACAAGAGTGTGGCTACAATGTAATGAACTGTGGCAGAGGGGTTGTAGGGTGGAGGCAGGAGTTCTTGGTTTGGGGGGCGGGTTGGGATGCAACAGCTTAAAAAAAGAGGTCAAGCCACTTGGGTATTCCTTTTAGCGATCTAATATTTTGACCAAAAATGTCCAGTGTCGTGAGCTGAATTTTTGTAGATGAGATTGTATTCTTTGTAAGAGTGAGAAAAGTGAACATGAATAAATGGATATTTAATGAATCAATGAATGGATGGCCGACGATCAGTGAGTCAGACTGCTTTGAATTATGAATTGGTGAGAATTTATTTCTATGTGAGTATGCCTACCATAAAGACTCCCATCACTGTGGGCTATTTGCTCTTAATTCCTTTTGCTGACAATGCAATGAATGTCTCCTATCCTTTGCAGCCTAATTGGATTTTGTCTCATGAATTGGGAGTAATTATTTAGGACAACAAATTATTCCTAGTAGGACAGCTGTCGGCAGCTCAAACCGTTATGTAACAAAGGGAGACCTTGTGTCGACTGCAACTATTTCTCTACAGCTTGGTAGTAAGACTCCAGTGGTGTAATGCCCAATAAAGATTACAAAACACATTGGTTCATAAAATACTGTTGGATGTCACAAAGCTGCCTTTTCTCAATGTAGACTGCATGCTTGGTCTCAAATATTATGTTTAATATACCCGTAGGCTGATTAGTCCAAAAAAGCTAATGCTAAGACTAATAAAGCGTTACGCTTACACTCCCATGTGAAAGCCAAGGGTCCTGCAACTGTCACACTGATGTTTTAGGCAATGCATAATGTTGATATAGTGGGAACTGGGAATTAAATGATTTGAGCATTGCCTTAAGTGAGATGTGGGATAACCTGTTGACATCTAGTAGGATTACATTATAGACTTGGATAAGTTATTATAAAGGCCACAAATCACAATGAGGCTTTATAGCTGCTAGAAATGAATCGAAACATTTGAGTTCACTTTTTTAAAATAAAGTAAAATGCTCTGCTGATAATTCTCTAATCAACTATGACCAGAGAGCTTGGCAGTAATGCAATGTTTCTCAGTGTACGTATCAACACTAATTGCCAGGTTTTTACCGCATAAAAGTGGCATGTTCTTCTCTGTTTTAAACCCAACAAATATGCAAGCAGAATGTGACAGGGTCCCGATAAGTGTTGTTGGACATTCACAGCGTTCCCTCTAGGGTTTCCGCACACCCTCGTGAATTGATGCAAGGCCATCAGCTGACTTCCCCATTGCACAGACCTGTTCATAGGAGGGCTCACATGCTGCTGCTATAGTCTGCAGTGCAGAAAGCAGCAAAAATGTGAACCAGGGATGTCTCCTCTGCAGTGGTGTAAAGTAACTAAGTACATTCACTCAAGTACAATTTTGAGGTATTTTTTACTTTACTGGAGTATTTCCAATTTTCTGTACTTTTACTTCTACTCCGCTACATCTCAGAGGCAAATATTGTACTTTTACACAATTATTTGAAAACTTTAGTTACTTTGCAGATTTGGATTGTTATTACAAAAACATACATTAACCACTTATATACCTATATACATTTCGACCGTTTGAAAATAGTCGGTCTACAAGCTCACAATACATTGCAATGTGATGCATTGTGAGCTTGTGGATAGGCTATTTTCAAAAGACTACATTTGAAACTTTTACTTTTGGTACTTTAAGTATATTTTGATGCCAATACTTTTGTACTTTTAGGCTACTCAAGTAAATTTAAGATTCTGGACTTTTAGGCTACTTGTAACAGAGTATTTCTAAATTGTGGTATAATGATACTTTTACTTTTACATGTGAGTAGCCTACTTCTTCCACCACTGCTCGTCTGGGATTTCGGGTGTTGTTGCTAGACTAGTGTCTTTGTCTGATTGTGTGTGGCTACAATATGATGCCCGATATATTTTGTTATCTTACCCCTTACAAGCGGATCAAAGCTTACAAGTCTTAATACATTTAGAAAAGGCGATAGCTATGTTATTAGATTCCTATAAAGACGTTTACAGTTACATAGTACATTAACCGGTTTGATGAGTATACTTATTAAAATATGTCATGGTATCTTGTCTGTATAAACATAAAGCATTGTGCTTTTTGACAGTACAGCTCTGTTCGGACCTCACGTGACCGTGCTGGGTGTTTCTAAAGCCACTGGTTCACATGTAGGATTGCCATGTCCGCTTATTATAAGTGACTTTGGGCTAGTTTTTCTGTAAAGTTGCTTGTAAATATTGGTGGTTGCGGTTTTTTGGACTTGTTTCCAAAGTGTAGTTACTTATTTGGGCTTGTTTCCTACTGTTGTTTTAACTAGTTTAAACCAGTGGTTCTCAAATATTTTCATGATCAACAATGACCCCCAAATGAATATGTATTTGTCCACGGACCCCCATGTTGTGCCAGGGAGCCCCCATACAAGATTTTTTGAAAATAGCAGATTTACAATCTCACGCGTCACACCGTGACTCGTTGTGAGCTTGTAGATCGGCTATTTTCAAATAGCCACTGCTATTTCAAAAGCAATCATGTGACCTAGTCGCTTGTTTTTGGGCTTGTTTTCATAGACCTGGCCGCTTGTTTGTCCTTGCGAAATCTGGCAACACTGCGCTGTGGTTCACATGACTTCGGACATTCTTTCTCCGGGACATGAACCATCGTATCTATCTGCTGCAGACTATACACAGCCAGAGAGACCATGAAGACACCCAGAATTAAACTAAATCAAGCCACAACTGCAGAATAAAAACAAACAAACAAACGAGAAGAACCGTTATCTTTGTAATATCTGACTGAGCTACAATTTGACGGCGTAGGAAGGAAGAAGCGACGCGTCAAGTGCGTATCTTACGCGCTGGTCTACCTGCGTCTGTAAAGTGGCCATCGTTGGGTTTTTTGTTATTGATAATAATAATAATAATACATTAAGGATTTGAAACATGACGGGCTCCTTTTCTTTGTTCGCTCTCATCGTCTGGTTTCACATTCTAGGTGAGTGTTGTGTGTGTGTTACGTCATTGTACCGTTTACTGCTCCTCAAAAACGACGTCACGGTGTAGCTTATAGCCTTGACCAGGGGTCTTCAACGTTTTCAGGCCAAGGACCCCCTAGCTGAGAGAGAGACGAAGCAGGGACCCCCGTACATTGCATACAATTGTGTTGCAAATTCAACTTTTCCCTTGATCTCATAGATAGCTTCATTGACTATCATCAGTGTTGTGTAAATTAATATTTTTTGTTATTTCAGACATTTAACCAATTAAACCTTCAATACTTGGCACTTGATTTGCTTCTTTTCTCCTCTACGTTAAACCTCTTTGCCGAAAATGCCTTGTGAGCTTGTAGATCTGCTATTTTCGGCTAAAGTTCATCAAAATAGAGATGCTATGGTTCAAGTGGTTAATGTAAAAAAGAATCCTATCACAAATATTTGGCGGACCCCCTAGGGGTCCCGGACCCCCTGTTGAAGACCCCTGGCCTTGACAGTATAAAGGTAGGCCTACACGTCACATTTGACAGAAAAGCTTGCAAATGCATTAGGAAATTGGAGCAAACAGCCCTGCCTTATGTGTTGTTGCAGGTGTCGACAGGTGAGACGGAAGAGTTTCTACTTCTTCCTAAATATAAGTTTTTCAGCAATTGTATCTCATTATGTGACACTGATGACAGTAAGCGCGAAGAATTAAGTGAAAGGCTTAAAATACAGCCAATTACTGTGTGTTATTGTAAGAGAGGCACTGTGTCTGTCTGACAGCCAGAGACACGCGCATTGTCCCTCTTGGAGCGCTTCACGTGACCGCAGCGTCGCTTTGTGCCCAGATCAACACTGGCCCTGTGAGCAGCGTTGCCAGATTTTGTGTGAGAAATGAGCAACCAGGTCTAGAAAAACAAGCTCAAAAGAAGCGACGGCTGGCAGGGCCGCAGGCCACATGAGCACTGTTACTGTAACGATTTGGAAATAGCAGATCTACAAGCTCACAACGCATCGCATTTGGTGTGAGCTTGTAGATCTGCTATTTTTTTTTTAATTGTGCAGAAAATGTGGAATATTTTTTAAACAACACAAATCTATCTGGTACAGGGGTCCCGACTCCCGGGCACAAAATGTTTTCAGATGGGGGTCTATGGACAAATACATATTAATTTGGGGGTCCTTGACATGAACATGTTTGAGAACCACTGGTATAACATTACGAAACAAGCCCAAATTAAAGCTGCAAGCAGCGATGACGGGCCCTCGCACCTCTGTCCACGTTAGGGGCAAATATCGACCAATTAGAATAGGGGGCGGTGCTAAGTAACTCCTAAGTAATGAAGGACAAGGACTCTCAACCAAATCAAGTGACGTGACTCACAAGTCTGTACGACAAACTGTTCAAAAGTTATAACAAAAATAGTAACTATGTATGACCAATCCGAAGAGTGGGCGGAGCTCAGCTAAGTAACAGCATTGAAGGACACGGACTCTCAACCAAATTAAGTGACGCAACTCTCAAGTCTGTACGACAGACGTTTTATGAAAACTCTTGATAAGGTCTCTTGTGTACGCTGAGCAAGTTTGAGGTGATTCTGACCATTCTCCTAGGAGGAGTTTGTTAAAGTACAACCTGTGAGAATGGCATGAAATGTGCTAAAACCACTCGATAAATTAAAAATGGCTGACTTCCTGTTTGGTTTAGGTCATTTTGTAAGTCGGGACATGATACAGGTGTGTACCAATTGTCATACATGTAGGTGAAACTGTATTGTGGGGCTTCAACATTGACATTTTGTAGGGGGCGCCATTGAGCTATTTGACCACGCCCCTTTTTGAGACAATTCAGTCATTTTTTGTTACTACTTAACGTTTTGATTACGTTTAGCGCGAGTTCATTATTGCAAAGGTTTGAAAATGTTTTTGCAATTTCAATAGGGCTTCGCAATGGTGCAGTGCTCGGGCCCTAATAAGCACCTACACTTTAGAAACAAGCCCAAAAAACTGCAACCCGCATCTACCAATATTTACAAGCAACTTTACTGAAAAAGAAGCCCAAAGTTGCTTATAATAAGCGGACATGGCAACACGGCCAAAGTGCGCTTCACGTGACCGCAGCGTCGCTTTGTGCTCAGATTTTGTGCTCAGATCAACACACTGTGTATGTGGGCTTGTCATTCGGCCCTCTGCTCTGACACAGCAGTTGGCAGTGATTCTAATATCTATTGTGGTGGCTCCACACACTCAGCCAGTCTGCTCCCTGGGCCTCTCGCACAAGACTGCGATCAACTCAAATGTTTGCTCATTCAGTTCATATGATTATTATAATTAGCCTTTGAGTTGAGGAATCCTTTTCTCATAGCCTATAGCAGTTGTATCTATATGCACACTACCTACTACATTACATTACAGTCATTTAGCAGACTACCGACTACCCCATTTAAAATGTATCAGTAGCCTACATCTGATATCTATGTTGTGTAGGCTGTCATGTGTAGACTACTGCATTGGCTACTGATGACTTTTATACTACTGCTGCTTAGATAAGAGGGGGTGGAGAGACAGAATGGAGTGGACCACTGTAGGCTAGTTAATCGGTTCTCGAAGTGGGGTCCGGGGACCCCCAGCCAGGGGTCCTTGGGGAGGTTCCAGAGGGTCTCCAGCAACATTAACTTCAAAATCAGTTTATCCACACGACACAATTTTATAAATCGGCTATTCAAAAATAAGTTGTGAGCTTGTAGATCTGCTATTTTTGAAAGATTGTAAATCATTTTGAATCATTTTGAAATGAACACAAATATTCGCTATTGGAGCCCCCCTCTGGCACAAATTATTTTCAGATGGGGGTCCGCAGCCAAGCACATATCAATTTGGGGGTCCTTGACATGAAAATGTGTTCATTCAGTAAACCAGGCAAAAAAATAATAATTCATTATTGATCCCACATTTGGTTAGGAAATTATTAGCAAATTATAAGGCTACTGAAAGACCTGATACAACAGAGAACAGAGGACTGAATATTGCTAACAAATAGTAAATCATATTGCAGATCACACACCAAAAAACAACAACAATGGTTGCCTGTACATCTTATATTTTAGATATTTTGGAAAGTAGAAACTTGCATACACCTACAATGCTTAATATCAATTGAAGTAAAGGTGTTTTTCTCTCCAATGCTTTAAGCCACACACAGTCACAAACACAGGAGTGAGTTGGCATCTTCTGGGGAAGTATTAATAGCCGTTATGAGTGTAGGGGTGCCAGGGAAAGTAAGCCGAGGTTGTAAATAATGTTTTGTAATTCTGTCAGTCTGAGCCATGCTTGGAAAGGATGGGGGGGGGGGCTTTTTTATTTATTTATGTTTTACAACCATGACTCTTCATTCTTCATCACTCACATAACATTGACATAAGTCTACTACAGAGGACTTCCTCAAGTCAAATTCCATTCATAAGCTAGAGTGCTGTTTTTTTGAAGACCTTTTAAGCACAGGCATGAGATTGGAATTAGAGGCTAATAATTTCTTTTGAAAATGGATGTAGGAGTTGGGTTTGTGTGTTTGTCCTGGCTCTCTATTTGTTGCTCTCTACAGCTCTCTGCTGGTCAATAGTATAAACTACAGTGTGGTTAGTATTTGTAAGTTATGTGTAGTAATATTGTCGTAAATGATTAGTATTATTACCTAGTGTTATATTAATTACATTAATGGCCTTTGTTACATCTATCATCTAAATATGTTTTCTGACATCCAGTCATGGAGGCTGTAGCGAACCCAGGCTGAAATAATGGTGAAGTCCAACTGATGAATTTATAGGATCTTTAATAAATCAACGTGAAAACTGAAACAAAGGGGGGAGGGACAAAAGAAATCAGCGTAAATAATCATAAAACAAACACATTATACAAACAGCAACACAAGTCTAAGCATACACAGTAGGTCTACACAAATAACCTAAGTACATGATACATCCAATAAATCATTACTGTGCATAGCTCAAACCTTATCAAAATGCAATACAGTGACAACGGTATCAACCATGACAAATAAAACCCCAACAATAAGACCATATCAAACTCCAGTAATCATCAATACAGTTTCATAACATTTAAAGATATTCATTCATCTACCTTGTTCGGTTCCCCTTCCAGCTGGGTGCTAAAACCTTAAAGACCATGGCGCAGCATTTTCTTTGGCAACATAACTGAAACAACACATTGCAAGTGTTAAGCCCAGATTCCATACAGATTTCATGTAGGTATATTGTTTGGAAAGATCAAACGTCACTCACAATCAGTCACTGAAGAGCTTTCCCGTCCGTCCTTATGTCCTTCCAGTGGCCAAACAACTTTTATCTGTTCCATCCGTCCCAAACAAGGTGAATATTTAACTCAAAGTTGAGCATTGTTTGACCGGGCTGCAGTGTTTGAATGAGAAGCTCTAGTGTCTCTGCTAAAAATGCTGCCCAAATGCTGGCTTCAGCAACACAGGTGGGAATTTCTATGATAGACTTGATGAATGTTTAGCTAAAGTGGACAATGAGGAGACAGTACTTCTTGGTGACTTTAACACTGACATGCTCCGTAAGGAAGCGTCAGTGTTTAAGTCATTCAGGGGGTTTTGTAATCGGCACTCACTCCACCAGCTGATCACTCAGCCCACAAGGCTGTGTGTTTCCACTCAAACTATCATAGATCTCATTCTAACAACGGACAAGGACAAAATCCTCAATAGTGGTGTTACTACCTGTGGCATATCTGATCATAACATGATCTTCTGCACCAGAAAGAAACGTAAACCTAAGACCGGTTACCACCAAACAGTCACGATCAGAGACCTCAAAAACTACAAGAGTGAGGACTTAGATCACAGACTGGAGGAACAGGATTGGTCCGACGTACTTAACAGCACACAGGTAGACGAATGTTGGCTTGGTTTCAAAACCAAATTCATTCAAATTTTGGACAGTGTGGCTCCCATGAAAACCATCAGGGTCAAAACCCGCTCGGTTCCATGGATGAATTCGGATATCCTTACTACCATGAAAGTCAGAGACAAAAAGTGTTCTGACTATCATAAAAGTAGGATCAAACTTGCCAAAAGCTTCAACAAAGGTCTCGAATCCCACGTAGCGAAACTCAAAAAAGAGAAAAACATGCTAAGAAACAAGGTTAATGGCATGCTGCTGTTAGCAGAAAAAAGCTACCTCGATGGCAAAATTGAGGAAAATCAAAACAAACCACGTGAGCTCTGGAAGCTATTCAACAACCTACTAGGCTGCAGCAAGAAATTGAAAACCAGGTTTACAAACATAAACCTCAAGGTGAATGACACTCTCATTTCATCCAAACGGGAAGTGAGTAAAATCCTCAACATATTCTTCACGACCGTGGCCTCAGAGTTAGTTGAAAAACTACCCCCTCACTCTGGGAGTCATGGTGGAGAGTATGTTGATTCATTTTACGATAAACAGGGTGTACGCAAAGATGATTTTAAACTCTCCCCTGTGTCAACAGATGAGGTGTTTAAAAAATTGAGTGCACTCCAACAACACAGAGCCACAGGTCCCGACAACATCCCCGCTAAATTTCTAAAAGACTCAGCCGCCTCCATTGCCCCAATCATTACCCACATAATAAACCTCTCCATCATACAGGGACGGGTCCCTAACGACTTCAAAAAAGCAAGAGTGACCCCTCTGTACAAAAAAGGAAACCAATTAGACCCTGGCAACTACCGCCCTATTTCTATTCTTAGCTCCATCTCGAAAGTCATGGAAAAAATAGTCTATGAACAGGTTGATAAGTACCTTGCCGAAAAAAATCTAATTTACGAATTCCAATCTGGTTTCAGAACAAACCACTCCACTGACACATGCCTTCTCTATTTGAACGACTCTATCAAACAAGATGTCGACAAGGGCAAATATTGCGGCATGGTCATGCTGGACCTCCAGAAGGCTTTTGACACCGTTAATCACCCAATTATGATCAATAAGCTCAAAGCAATAGGCTTTGATGACACGTCGGTGAACTGGATGAGATCCTACCTGGAGGGGAGGGAGCAAGTGGTGGAAGTAAACGGCACCCAGTCCCCCCCTCTCCCAGTGACTTGTGGTGTTCCTCAAGGAAGCATACTAGGACCACTACTGTTCCTGATATATGTGAATGATATGTCCTCAGCTTGCGACTGCAAACTGTTCCTGTTCGCAGATGACTCGGCTCTGCTGGTCTCGGACAGGGACAGGCTGCAGGTTGAGAAAACTCTCAGCACTGAACTCAACAAGATCTGCATCTGGCTCTCCGACAACAAACTCTCATTACACCTGGGTAAAACTGAATCCATCCTCTTTGGGTCCAACCCTAACCTTAGAAAGGCTGAGAGTTTCACGATCAAAGTGGGTGAAAATGTTATCACAAGAAAGGAGGAAATTACCTACCTGGGTTCCATCTTGGAGGCAAACCTCTCAGGTGACAAAAACGCTGAAAAGACGATCAAAAAGGTCCACAAAATAACACGGAGGATGTGGAGGCTTGTTCGTAAAGTCAGTAAGAATACTCTGAAGATTCTTATAGGGGCCCTCATACAAGGTCATTATGATTATGCATGCACTTCATGGTATCACAACACCTCCAAGGCCCTAAAAACAAGGCTCCAAACATCCCAAAACAAACTTGTAAGGCTACTTCTTGGCCTCAATTACAAAACCCATCTAACCCCTGATCATTTTGCTAGGCTTGGATGGCTTAGGGTTGAGGACAGAGTACAGCAACTTGCTATGGGCCTGGTCTTCAAGATACACCACAACATTGGGATCCCCCTGTATTTGTCAAAATACTTCCAAAATGTTAATCAAGTCCATGATCATAACACCAGAGGCAGCTCCACAAACCATGTTCAACCCAGATTTGGCACAACAAAGGGAATGAACTCTTTCTCATGCTATTCATCTAAAATGTGGAATGCCCTACCAAAAGGAGTAAAGGAGTGCAAAACCCTACTCACTTTCAAAAATGCCCTAAAGATACACCTTCAGGAGGCTGCAATTCAAAAATGGCCCCTGTCCAAGTCCTAACCTACCCCATGTCCTAACCTAACCCCCCCCCCCCCTCTCTTTCTTTTTTGTACATATTTTTCACCCTTCATACCAGTAACCTGTAAACTGATTGTATGACATTCTGTATAGTAGTGTGTATATCTGTCTGTCTCTTATATGTCAACATGATTTGTGTGCATGGGGATCTCATCTTAAACAAGCTACGTGCTTAACTGAGCTATCCAGTTTAGTAGACCTTGTATTGCGAATTTGTACTTCCATGTACTGTTATGTACTGTCATGTACTGTTCTCATGTCTTACTAAATAAAGTACATCAATCAATCAATCAATCAATCAATGCCATCAATCACAGCCTTCTGTGGAGCTGTGTTCTGTGAGCAGCAATAATCAGCTATTGACTCTTGACTTCACATGGGTTTTCACAATAAAAGTATTACATATAAACAAACGGAGGGTCGTTACAGAGGCTGTTTAGTCATTTTGTGCACCATTATGTTGTATGTTTCTGCAGGCTGCGTCCAGGCTGTTACACTAGAAGTGAGGGAGGGAAACTCCACCTGCATCAAAGCGGATCTTTCTGCTCGCCTCTCCATCACATATGAAACCACCGGGGCAACGGTATTTAAAAAGTTCTTGCTGTGCCCTTTCCTAGTGCAGGGGTTCCCGAACCTTTCCTGCAAAGGCCCCAACAAATAGCCATAGCTTCTGACTGCGGCCCCCATATTGCAAAATGTTTTTTTTTTAAAGCCCTAGATTTTTTTTTAAATAGCCAATATAAGATCACAACAATGCATCGCATTGTGACATATTGTGAGCTTGTTTTTTTTAGTGTGCTATTTTTGAAAATGTTTGAACATGTTAGAACATTTTAGAAAATAATAACATTCCCAAAATAGGGACACCAGGTTGAGAGTGGTTAAACTGGCACAATATGCCTAATCATATGAGTTGAATTTTAATAAAAGATTCTAATAATACATATTATAAAATATAATGTTTTTTGTTTGTTTTAGTTTTTTCCACATTTCTCTCCTTCCCAATTGGCCTCCCTGGTGCCCCCTGGTGGCCCCCACTGTGCTATCGCATACTTTTAGAAGTGAAATCTGCAATATCAACCATGATGCGTATCATGTCCGACTTTCAAAACCAACTACCTTTTTCCCCACCTCTTCTCAGAGTACTGTACAGGTGCCACTCCCCGACTCCACCACAGTGGACACGGAGAGCAGCTCATGCGGCAGCGACGGCAGTTCGCCATGGCTGGTGGGCACGTTCGGAGCAGGTCACTCTCTGGGGCTGGGCTTCTCCACCAATGGGAGCCTCTACACTGTGGCCAACCTGACAGTCCAGTACAACCTCAGTGATACTTCTATCTTCCCTCAGGCCAACAAGTCTGGTGAGGACATCACAGTCACAAGCAATGAAATTTATAAACTACATGTTTTTTGATGTTTTATGTTGAAATAATTCTTTCTAAAAATAAAGGTTTTTGAAATCAATTAAAACTAGAAAATGTGCTCCTCGGAGCACAGGTCTCCGCCAGTACTGTTCCTGATTAATCCTGTCTTACCTCACTTCAAAAGATATAAATGATCTTTTGAAGTGACACACCTATTTATATAGGGCTCTATTTCATCATGCGTCTCGCTAGCCAATCAAAGCACACCCTTTCAACATATTGTCACGTGTCACGTGAAGCTTGACCAATGTTAGCTTGGTGGACACACGGAAGGACGAGAACGAAAACATAGTCTCCTGGCGGAGACAAAGACAACTATTATTATTATGATTATGATTATTATGTTATAAAGACACCCACCTGCTTCTCAAGCTGGCTTTATAAGACCCCAATATCTGTACGTCCATAGCTCATGTTCCACTCCACAGGTAGTATGGGTTTGTAACTAATGATACTAATTCTGACCCATCTAGGTGTGGTTACTTTGGTGTCCACGTCTGTAGGGATTTGGGCGAGGGTCAACACCACCTACCGCTGTCTAAGCTCTGCCAGTGTTCCAGTGGGCACCGCCACCGTCACTTTCTCTGATGTCAAGCTGGAGGCTTATATGCTTGGGGATGATTTGAGTCCTAATGGTATGACACTCTGTCTGTCTGTCTGTGTTGGTATGGTCTGTCTGTGTTGGTGTATGTGCTTGTAAGTCAGCCAGATTTGTAATTCTTTACATTTTGTGTCCCTCAGAAAGTGTCTGCACCGCTGATGAGACTAGTACAACTGTTCCCCCTCCTCCTGTGACAACAACCACCCCAGCCCCAGCCCCAGTTCCTACCCCTCCAGGACAACCTGAACGGGGCTCATATTCACTAACCAATGTCAACGGCACAGAATGTCTCCTGGCCGAAATGGGACTGCAGCTTAATGTGTCTTTTTTCTCCGTATCTCAGAATAAGGTAATACCCAAACCCAACGTTTGGGCAACAATCCAAATTATGATTATATTATTGTCAACAATTACAGCCACTTACACTTTGGTTATTTGAAAATAGACAATCTACAAGCTCACGAGTTGTGATGCAACACATTGTGAGCTTGTAGAGCTTCTATTTGTGAAAAATATGTAAAAGCTCGAAAAGGCGCATCTGAGTATAAGGCGCACCTTCAATAAATGTATTATTTTCATATATAGGGCGCACCGCATTATAGGTGCGCCTTATAGTGCGGAAACCAAGGGAACCAATATTGATACATATATAAGGCGCATCCGCACTATAAGGCGCACTGACGGTGCGCCTTATAGTGCGGAAAATACGGTAAATACCATGTGACAGAGTTACAGTATTATATGGACTGCCTTGATACAAGATCATAATAGTTGTTACTCTCTCTCTCCATTGCCAGACTGTGCAGGAACTTGTGAACCTGCATCCTAATCTGACAACTAGTGCAGGATCATGTGGTACCAACAGTGCAGCCTTAGTGCTAACGCAGGACACAACCACCACCCTTACCTTTACCTTCACTCTGGTAAGGTTAGCCCTCTGTGTGTGTGTGTGTGTGTGTGTGTGTGTGTGTGTGTGTGTGTGTGTGTGTGTGTGTGTGTGTGTGTGTGTGTGTGTGTGTGTGTGTGTGTGTGTGTGTGTGCGACTGTGCGCGTGTGCGTGTGCGTGCATATGTGCGCGTGTGTGTGAGTGAGCCATACTTCTGTTACACTGCATACTTCTATTGATCAGTGTTTTCATCTCCCCTCTTCCTTCCCCATGGTGTTCCATCTTCAGAATACCACATCTAAAAGGTACCACCTGAGTGGCATTGCTCTGGTTGCTGGTTGGCCTGATATGACTGGTAATCTACTATCATATCATATGTCATATAAACCTGGTTTAGATTTAGTAACGTACATGGTGTCTTGGACTGCATTTACAATAAAGAGTCCTGCCTCCTGATCATTCTCTCTCCCTTTTTCCAGCTCCACTCTCAGCCAGTAACGACAGCCTTGATTACATGACGAGTTCGTTGGGCCGTTCCTACATGTGCAGCGCAGAGCAGACTCTGGCTGTGGCTGCTGCATTCTCTCTCAACACCTTCCGACTGCAAGTCCAGCCCTTTGGGGTTACTACCAATCAGTTTGCTACAGGTAGATCTGCTTTTCTCTGGCCACAGTCATCCTCTCTCACCTCTATCAAATCTCACACAATTCACAAGAGATTATTGCTCTATCCCCACCTTGTCATTTAGTCTTTACCTATTTATTCCACTTTGAGCAGCTGCCAATGAATGTTACTAAGGGTTATCAGTGAGTCGCCCTGTGACGGGCTTGTGATTAGACAGACACAGGTTCAGTCCACCTGAAAAACATGGCAAAAAATGACTAGGCAAATGTATATGAATAATGCTTTTCTCTCAATCACCACCTGTGTGGTCAAATGTGCCCTTGAGCAAGGCACTCAATATCCAGTTGTTCCTAAGGAGCTTCTCATTGCAAAAAACCTTTAACTTGGGCTCTAGTGGTATGCTACCAGGTGGGAATATATGTTATTATAGAATATGAATGTGGAGCAGGGTGTTGTTTAAAAAAAAGAGCACATGTACTCAGCAAAATATGTTCCTCGCTGAACAACTTAAAATACATGTTCTATACGCTTCTTCTGTTCTCCTCTCCTTCAGCGGAGGAGTGTCAGATGGACCAAGACCAAATGCTGATCCCCATCATTGTGGGAGCAGCTCTGGCCGGCCTGGTGCTCATTGTCCTCATAGCGTACCTTATTGGCAGGAAGAGAAGCCATGCTGGATACCAGACCATCTGAATGGACATGACCACTCTCTTTATTGCTGCCACATCACAAGTATCCCTGTCGCATACCCGACTGACTGATCCATTCAGGTGTAGAGCTAAACCGTCATTCGTGCAAATGAGGCGCAGATGGACGTGCTTGTGTGTATCTGGCGCATGATGTTTGCGTGAGTGTATGAATGGGTTATAGTGTGAGTACATGCATGAGTGAGTGAAAGCGATTGATGCTCAGTGCTTTTTGGGGTGTATGTGTGTATGCACATGTATGTAAATGTGTGTGCATGTCTGCACTGCCTATGTGACCTTTGAGTATTTGTGTTGACTTTCTGTTACTTACTGTACATGGATGGTGAAGAGAAACCCAATACTTGCTTTTTACTAACCATTGTTTGGTATAAATTAGTTTCCCCTGTTTTAGGCTGTAGAGTAGGCTCAAGTGTGCAAGGACAAAGTGTAACCATACCTGTGGTCCTATCCACGGACAGGATGAAGTGAGCCCTAATAATCATATATTATTTCTCAAAATTGCTCCCGCTAGATTGTCTCTTCGGCTCTGTTCTATTCTTATTTAAATATATTTAATTTGGTTGAATTTGCTTTCATATCTATTTGATATTGTATCAAATACTTGTTTTGTAAATAGGCGTTTTTAGGTCACATTTTAAAGTGACTAAAATGGGAGAGAAGATAGAGATAACCCATCTTGTATCAAATTATATAATTCTGAGTCATACTCAAAACAGGCCAGAATTGAATCAATGGCAAAATTGACCGTTTTGCGACAAAACATAATTCTTTGCCACCTATCAAGTACTGCACTACTGTAGAAATTGTCCAGTAGGTCAGTGGTTTGAATAAAATAGACAGGAAAGAAACTAACGTTTTTGTTAGTTTGAGAGAGTTGTTAGAACATAAAGATTCTCTCAACTGTAATGAATATCCCTCTGTACAAAAAGTAAATTTTCTCGGTATTTTTTGCATTTAATAACAATGAGATTTATAGAAGGCCCATATTCTACAATGAAAAGGGAAGCCTATGAATAAAAGCCTATATAACTTTGCTGTAAATGCAATGAGGCTTTTCTCACCGTTTGGTTTTGGTTTAAGTTGCCAAGTAAATACAATATCTGTTGCTGCTATGTGTAAATGCTGTTGAATGGCTGGAGCCATATACATTAAGAGTGACTATACTTTTATTTAAATAGAATTGGATTGTGCCATTTGTTTTTTCCAGTCTTCAGAGGTTGTGTGAATTATTGGTTTTGATTTCCCCCTCCAATGATTGTTAATGTCAATTGTAGTGATTTGATCTTTTATTTTTATAGAGAATGCTTTGATCTTGTTTTCTATTTTGCATCTCACTAAAGTAAATTAAAGAAACTTCATTTATCATTTCTTCTAATAGTGCCCAACCCAATATATACAAGCCCATAAAAAATGGTTTAAAATACTGTATGTTGTTATAGCTCTTACGTGTTTAATTTGAGCACGGCTACGAGGCCTTTCCTGTAAACACCCAGACAAAGAACAGTGACACCATTGTGAGGAAAGAGGGCAGCACTTTAATTGTGTATAGATAACATGTAATTCAGGTCAGCATTTCACTACAGTGCACCAAAGCTTGTTCAGGAACCATAGCCATTTCTCCAAACCAGAGAGAAGGCCAGAGTGCTCATCACGTTGCTGGCTGGAGGGCAAACTTCAAGTGATCGTGATCTCATAACAGTTAAGACAATTCCTACAGTCCCAAGAATAACAATGGCTATTGAAATATAAAGGAATGAAAAATGTAGTTGTGACAATACAACTTGTGTTTAAACACCACACAAAGTCCCCCTCCAGCCATGTCTTAATGTATGTAAAATACTCTGATTAATAATAATCATAAATCATGTTGAAAAACATATTATGTTATTTAACAACATACTGTATTATGTTGTTAAACAACATATGTTGTTTAAATGGATTTTCATAAGTAAAACTCTCCCTATTCGAGAATTTCTGGATCTATTCATATTCAAATATGTGAATACCACAGACTCAGCGCAACGTTGTCTAAGGTGGAAGTAATTGGACCATGACAGGTTCACAGTATAGGTGACATCACACAACCGGCTCAGATTTGCAAAAATACAGAGCAGCTCCCCACCTCCACTGTCAGAATGTGACAAGGACACTCTGAAGGCATGTTCTGCACATAATTATCTGTATCGTCAAAGCCATGCCTCCCAGAGGAGTTAACTTTAGGAAAAATGTTAATGCAATTCAGTGGAGGGAGGGGGTCTATAAGTGCAGCACTTCACACCCACCTTTTGTAACCTAGACGAAGAATTATTCAGATATGAAATTATCACAGATAATCTGTAAAGCCGTGATTCGCTGTAATATTTATGATAATCCCCCTTAAGGGCATCAACTAGGTATAGCACATACAACATTCTGCTAAGCTTTATCTCTGCTGTAGCACACTATCAGGAGTAAAGTGCAAATTTATGCATGTTATCAGATTCATAGAAAATAAAGTCGATCCACTTAAGACAAACTTCACAGTGAAAATACCTATTTCAAATGTCTAGAAAGTACCCAAATTGAATCTATGCAACATTCATTTAGCTTCTCAAATAGAAATTAGGCTACAATTCTTACAATGCATAGTCATCGCTTTGTGTATACCAACATTAATCAATTTACAGTTATGCAGTGCTATTGGTTGAATGTGTATTTAAGACACAAATTAAATGCAGCAATCACTGTGACAGTAAAGTCGGTCATAAACAACCATAATCTAAAAAAGGTGCAAATGAGGTGTTGAGAGTTTATCCCAAGTCAGAATCATCTCTCTTTTCAAAACTCCAAGGTCACTCATCAAAGCCAAAGGAGTGTAAAGGAGACAAAAATGGAGTATTGGGACACATCCCTGGAATGTGTATTGTGTTTGACTGACAAGTCAGGGTTCACGACTCCTCCGCAATGATACGGGCACGACACATGTCCCGCTGTTTGGTTATGGTTGCCATGGAGAGACTTCCTGGTTCAATGAAGATTTTCTAGGATAGATAAAAGGCAGATGGGATTATAGGATTTAACTACTTAAATTAAAAATACAAATAAATAGCAGATCTACAAGCTCACAATGTGTCGCATCACAGCTTGTTGTGACCTTGTAGATGTGCTATTTTTGTTATTTTTAAATAGGACATAAGTGGTTAATATGGGATACCATTTCAATTTACCTATTCACATCTACTGGTCCTCCTCCAATAAGATGAAACTGTATCTCACCTAGAAAGTTTTTTTACCTGCATGAAAGTATGGCATTCCTCAACGAACGGTTCGTGGACGATCTGTTTGAAGGTCTGGCAGATGTCCGGCAGTGACCGGGCCTGCTGAATCACTTGCTGGTTATGGTGGATGAGTGTCAGAGCAACACGGAACAGGATCTTAGAACCCTCATAGAACAGGCAATCCCAGATCCGCAGAACTGTCTTTGGAAGAGAAGGAACCAAAGAATGTACCGTTTTAACAAACTAAATCATTCAGTTTATCTAGGATAGTATAACAGTACTTTACAGACCGTTTCAATCACATAAAAATAAATATGTAACACAGCCGGTGCACACACCACCCAAACACAGAGATCCTCTGTGTTTGGCGCATCCTCCACAGACAGCATCCTCCACAGACAGATACAGACATGCATGTTTGTATTTACGGTAATGTAATTCATATTCACCCAGTCACACACGCCTCAATGACAGAACACCGTTTTATGCGTTTATGTGGCACGCATTCACACGCCAGTGGCATGATGCAACCATACAAAATACCAACCTGCTCATCGGGAGCAGTGGTTTAGGGGGTTCAGTGTCTTAATCAAGGACACTTCCGACACGGCACCACAACTTTGATGCACCCCTCCTCTTACCTCTACTGGGAGGACATCTATGTAGAGACAGATGAACCAGCGGGACACGACCAGGGTCCAACTCACATTCTGCTCCACCATGCTCTGCCACACTCCAGGGGCTTTCACTTTGACCAGCTCCCCTAACACCTCCTGGTCCGTCTTCAGGCCCAGCATGGCTGGGCTATAGTAGTCTAGACAGACAGACAGACAGACAGACAGACAGACAGACAGACAGACAGACAGACAGACAGACAGACAGACAGACAGACAGACAGACAGACAGACAGACAGACAGACAGACAGACAGACACACACACACACACACACACACACACACACACACACACACACACACACACACACAGCAAATTCAATTCCTAGTTCATACAGATTAAACTAAACACCCTGTATGCAATTATTATACATTCACACTGATGAGACTAGACTCTATCTATTTATTCATTATTTTTCAATTGTTTGGTTTAAACACCTTGGACATCTGAAGCATACTTTATAGGCTTATCATAAACCAGGTAGTTGAATTCGTTACAAGAAGCAGATCAATGTGACTGCCTCATCAAACTGTGCGTGTGTGTTTGAGTGAGAGAGTGAGATAGACAGACACATCGGCCTTAAGCTACAGAGAGATAAAGACCATGTGACCTCCTGTAAGGGTTATTCATAGCACATACTGTAGCAAAACAAGAACAGTGATGTGGTTATTGGTGGTGCAAGACAACACAATACACACCTGGCAATATCCTTTCCAGAAGAGCCTCCATCAGCCAGAAAGATTTCTCCTCATCTTTAGTGATGATGAGCAGGTAACCAGCAATGAAGTTCATGCCCTGAAGATACAAACACAGTTTAAAATGATACCTTCACAAGAAAAATGTAAATTAACCTACTGTAAGTCAGCAGATTATACAAAACATAGCATTATTCTGTCCCTAATGTAACTAATGCTAACCTGAATGCAAAAGGTATGTCAACAATATTCTAGAAACAGATTTTAATACATTATAAACATTATATTTATGAGACCATTTGTCAGAATTTGACAGCAAGCTGTACTGTATGTTTTGAAAGAGCTTCATGTTTTCAATATAAATGTAACACTAATGTCTGTTCCACCCTTCTTTTATCCAAGAAGTTGAGTCACTTCCTTTGCCATATTTGCACTTCACCTTGTTCATTGCGTCTTGTATAGTCTTTTGTTTTGAAAACAAATTTGCAAAAGATATTCTGCTGCCTGTTGCAAACCACAAGTTGCTTCCGCATGAAAACTACCTTTCAAATGCTATCTTGTTCACATGCTCACACGCTTGCTCTTTGACAAACTAATAAAAGATATGCACCCGCTGACACAATAATAGACACGTTTTTTTTCCGCTTTCATTAATTGGGTGCCGGTATTCATACAGCTTCCTGTTGATCGGTGTTGTTTTAACCAAGTAGTTTGTGTTTTAAACTACTGTTCTTAAAAGAGACACTATGTAGTGTTGGGTATCAGTGACCACTCTGGAAACAAATATCATGGCAGCCAACGTCTTTGCCTTCATTACTCAAGATTGTAACCATATTTCTCTATAGAGCGTGAATATGAAGATAGATTGGCATAAAATGTAATTGAACTGTAAAAGAGGAACCATTAAGCTAATGCTTTTAACAGGCTAAAATGTTGTGATTCCTTTGGTGCTTAGTTAAGCATGGCAGATGCATGAAGAAGTGCAACCATAACCACTAGGCAGCAGTACATACTGACAAATAGCTGAACAAACGGCTTATATTTCAGGGCATCGTCCAAGTCAACAGGTGACAGGATAGAAGGAACTACCCAGCTGTTAGTACTAGGATAACAAATTGAACAAGAGGGAGAACAGTGTATTTGTAAAAGGGAAGCAGTAGCAGAAGAAGCATTGGAGGAAGTGCAGGTTCAAAATAAGGACAATGGGTAAAATTAATAATTTTAAAAGACAGTTATACAGTTAACATTATGTTGCATACTGTATAACATTAGACACTTCAATTAAAGTTTCAAGAAGGACAACTATATTTCTACATTTATCAACAGAATGTGCATCTGTGTTATTCAACTTCAATCTGTTCTATACAATAGGAATAACAACGTTCAGAAGATTCTCTAGAGGGAAAATAACTGGGAAATAATATCAGTGAGAAGAGAACCCAGAGCTAATAATGCTATATATATATAGGGGTGGCCATAGCTGAGTGGTTAGTGAGCCCGCCTAGGGAGCCAGAGGCCCTGGTTGCCCCAGGTTCGATTCCAGGCCATCCCAGCATATGTGTCGATGAAATGAAATTTGTCCCTGAGCAAGACTCTTAACCCCTGATTGCTCACAGGTTCTCATTGGAAACAAGACCGCAAGGACTTTCATGAACGACCTGTTAAAAGGAATTATCCTTATATATCAGTGAGAACCCAGGCTTTAAGTATAAGGGACCGGGTTATGGAAAAAGTGGACTGGGTTCGTTTGCAAGCAGGTTAGGTGGAAGAGGACATACATACAGAGGACATACATACAGAATCACTATATGCACTTAAACTAAAGAATATATGGAATGTATCACCCACAGAATGTACCTATTTAGTGTGTGTGTATGTATGTATGTATATATATATATATATATATATATATATATATATATATATATATATATATATATATATTGCTTTTACTCCTACACAGATTCTGTCCAAAATTCATGAACTGCCGCCGATATACAGTACCTGAAATTTGAATCACACATTCAGTGGCCTTTAAACAACACAGATCAATTTCACTTCCACCCATAGGGGTTCGGGTTCCACAAATGCAACAAATAACACAGTTTATTGCAGATAATAAATGTGTTTGTATTCCACCGCACTCTGACTATCTGGTGTGTTGTCCTAGTAAACTGTTCCAAAACATTCTGCACTCAGAAAAAGATTGGTCTGCTTGTTTATTCTGTTTACTTGTGTGTCACACACACTGATGAAGGTTGGATGTCCTAATACGTTTTATGATCTGTAATAGGCATAAAATGTCAGATTAAAAACAGATCTTGTTTTAAGTGCAATCCTCTTTCTTTTTTCTTTAATGTTAACTGCTTGTTGCAGAAACATGATTTTCTTCACCAAATTAGCTACAAATTATCTCATGATTCACGTGACAATGACCGCCAGGGTTTTGATATTCCATACAGTTTGCCTATAATTGGCTTCACAAATGTGTGGACGCAGGGCCTATTTTGTACAAACAACACCATATGTCATTGAACGCAACATCCAATCAACCGCATATGGGATGATATATAATGAGCCTCAAGACTGCACCTCCAAATTGATTGATTGAATACTTTATTAACCAAAAAAGCACAGAAAGTACAGTTTAATACTGCTAAAAGGATTTAACCCAAGAAAGCTTGTTTGTTTTGAAAAATATGTACAGTAAACAGTTATGGGGGGGGGGGGGGGGGGGGGTGCATTTCTAGTGAAAGGCTTGATTTTTTTTACAGGGGCCAGCTCCAAATTGCAGCCACCTGTGCTCTTTTAGAGTGGTTTTGAAGGAGAGTAAGGATTCACACTTTTTTATGACTGTGACTGTTGGTAGGGCATTCTACATTTTGGTGGCATAGCAGTAGAACAAACTTAACCGTTCACCTCCGCCACCTGTTCTCTCCCTCCAGATAGGAGTGCTTGCATCCAGTCCACTGATGTGTTATCAAAGCCGATTGCTTTTAGCTTTTCAATCAATATAGAGTGAGTTACGGTGTCAAATGCCTTTTGTAGGTCCAGCATGACCATGCCGGAGTATTTGCCCACAACCACCTCATGTTTGATGTGGTCCTTCAAATAGAGCTAATTTACTTCCTTTTTTGTTTAGTACATGTTCTCTTCCACCACAACGCAGAAAAGCTCACGCTATTTCCCCCGCAGCTTCCTCTCGTCCTTCCGGCTGCAACCCACAACTGACACAGTTGTGGGTTGCCACCCAGGCTTGCCACCCAGGGTAGGCCACCCAGGCCACCCAGCATGGCAAAGAAATGTGCTCCAAGCGCACCCTTTTTTGTTTTGGGGTTGAATTCTGCTGCACTGTGTGTATATTTTTCATTCATGCTGTATGTACTGTCTAAATGCCATGCATTATGTCTTTCACTGAAAAATGATGATGTAATCAAATTTGGTAAAAAAAAGGGGGGGTTAGAAACCCCAACGCTAGAAACCCTGACAAGAAACGTATAAACAGTCCTGTATCCAGAACTGTGATGAAGAGCAAATCTTTCAGATTGATTTTGTGGTGCGTGGTTGACTGCAATCAAATGAACTTAATATTTCAGAAACAGAAAATGTGCCTACATGGCCACTTTACACTTTACATCACCATATTCAATGTAATAACCCACAAACACTAGAGGAATTTAAAAGAGATTCTTAACTTTGGGAGACAAATTCAGGTATCAGATCTAGACAATCTAGTAAAATGTGGCCTCTATGAATTGTGGTTTAAGGTGGATTTTCTATTTGAACAGCTCAGCATTACCTGACAGTAGCCCACTGCTGGATTGTGGTGTCCATACGCTAGTAGCACATTATAAAGAGGTTTCTGCATGCATGGGCTGGACGTCTTGCGGAACAGGACATTGTCTGGAAATGTCCTGTTCAGATCTAAGAGAAAGAGACCGCAGAGAAAGACATTGTGCAAGCGAAAGCAAAAGTAAGAGACTGAAAGTTTGTGTGAGTGAGTGCCAATAAACTGAGTGTGAGAGAAAGACTTTTTAAGAGAGAGAGATAAGAGCGTGAGAGAGAGTGACAATGAGAAACAATGTGTGTGTTTGTGAGTGAGTGAGTGAGTGAGTGAGTGAAGCCTGACCTATGCGGACGGTTTCCACCAGTTTGGGGTCATGCTCGGCGACCAGTAGAGACTGGTAGTAGCCTGTGTTCTTCTCCAGCCGTTCAAGAGCTCCACTGGCAGCCATCCAGACTAGAGCCCTATGTTCATTGGGGACCCCCTTTCGTACGTAACGTTTTACTGAAGGGGAGATACAATAACTCACTTTAGAACCCAGTAGTTTAATCTGTGAAAGAGCTATAATGCACACTTGTACTTCAATGGTTATCACACTCACATTTGACATTCTTTTCCACTTTGCTACCGCCCTTGAGTAGCTTTGACCACTGGATGGCTCGCCTAGTGAGCACAGCCAGGTACTCTGACATCAGCTCTTCATATGATTCATAATCAAAGTCCTCTGACCGCTCAAAGCCATACGGATCCACACTGGAGGAAGTAAAGTCACACACCATCAGAGCATGAATAAAATCATTCATAAGACTGTCCAAAGCACCAAATCTTTGTCATGACGACCATCTTAAATCAGGCATTGCTGGCATTTGAGTAGAGCTAACTCTTATTTGAGTTAATTGCAATTATTTGGCATAAACTTCATAATCATTTCCATTCAAAGCCTAAAACGCAAACAGAAAATATTTTTGTATTCACATGTTCCAGTTCATTTCAATGCCAAAAACACAATTAAATCATCAACACTTATTTGTATGACAATTAATCGTCAAGTAAAACGTAATGATTGTGAGAATTTGTGACAGCCCTACATCAGCTATAATAATGTTTGACCATTTGTATTTCCTTCTTTTTTTATAAATAAATGTGTAATTTTGTGCATAGCCTGTCTGTTGTGACAATGAACTGAGTCATCAGCAATCTGATTCCAGACTGAGTGAAAAGCCATGGGAGACTCTGGCTCAACTCAAAGCCTCAAAGATGCTTATGTAATCCTATAATCTGACATGCTGCTTAGTGCTTACACTCTCAAGAAGGAAATAAATGCTACTGGCCGTTATCTACAGTGATAGGTACAGCAAAAAGACAATTTAAACCACTTAGTTATACCATTTTAAATACTGAACACTGTCCTACACTTAACTTGAC
This sequence comes from Gymnoscopelus microlampas, assembly GCF_963454915.1. Lineage (NCBI taxonomy): Eukaryota > Metazoa > Chordata > Actinopteri > Myctophiformes > Myctophidae > Gymnoscopelus > Gymnoscopelus microlampas. Next base: position 19,620,528 of record NC_139962.1, read on the forward strand.
ATGGATGTGAAAACACTGGGTTAAAGTAGGCTATACAACTGGTATGTTGTTCCCCTGTCAAATGTCCTACAGTACACAAAGCCAGTGTGTGCAGTACAATAGAGCTAGGCTATCCCATGTTGTCCATTGGAGGATGGTGGATTTCAGACGTCTTTAATTGCAATGGTGGAAAGTAACTAAGTAAATTTACTGAAGTAGTGTACTTAGTATTTTTTTTTTACTTTACTGGAGTATTTCAAAATTTCTATGGCCTACTTCTACTCCACTACAGTACATCTCAGAGGCAAATATTATACTTCTACTCCACTACAATTATTTGAAAACTTGAGTTACTAGTTACTTTGTAGATTTTGATTATTATAACAAAATAAACATACATTAACCACTTCAACCCTACTTGTAGATCTGCTATTTTCAAAAGATTTTTATACAAACTTGTGAAAGGGTACATCCTGCATAATGAGTAATTTATACTTTTGGTACTTTTAAGTACATTTTGATACCAATACTTTTACTTTTACTCAAGTAAATTTTGAATTCCGGACTTTTACTTGTAACAGAGTATTTCTACATTGCAGTATTGATGCAGTATTGATACTTTTACTTAAGTAAAACACTTTAGTACTTTTTCCACCACTGCTTTTCTGTCCAACTTGTCTACAAATTAGATGCAGCAGGTTCACAGGATGAATGTCACTGCATCTGGGACATTGGACAGGGACATGAGTAACCATCAAAATACATAGAAAGTTTATTGGTGATTAGTGTAAACTGATTTATTCCCTGTGTGTGTGTGTGTGTGTGTGTGTGTGTGTGTGTGTGTGTGTGTGTGTGTGTGTGTGTGTGTGTGTGTGTGTGTGTGTGTGTGTGTGTGTGTGTGTTTGATTGATTGATTGATTGATTGATTGATTGATGTACTTTATTTAGAAAGACATGGAAAAAGTCCATGAAGTACAGTTAACAATACAAGGTCCTCTAAACTGGATCGCTCATAAAAGCACAACAGCTTGTTTCTAATGAGATCCCCACGCACTCAACTCATGATGACATTTAAGAAAATAGACAGATATACACTACTATGCAGAACATCATACAATCAGCTTACAGGTTACTGGTATGAAAAACAAGAAATATGTACAATAAACAGTTCGAGGAGGAGGAGGAGGAGGAGGAGGGGGGGGGGGGGGGGGGGTGGGTGGGTTAAGACTTTGACAGGGGCCAGTTTGGAATTGCAGCCTCCTGGAAGGCGTATCTTTAGGGCAGTTTTGAAAGTGAGTAGGGTTTTACACTCCTTTACTCCTTTTGATAGGCAGTTCCACATTGTTGTTGTATAGCATCACATGAGATCATAATTCCCTTGTTTGTGCCAAATCTGGGTTGGACATGATCAGTGGAGCTGCCTGTGTGTGTGTGTGTGTGTGTGTGTGTGTGTGTGTGTGTGTGTGTGTGTGTGTGTGTGTGTGTGTGTGTGTGTTTGATCAATGGTTCTTAGCGTGGGGGTCCGGGGACCCCCAGTGGTCCGTGAGGGGGGTCCCCACCTGATCCTTAGGAACCATAATACCAAATACGTTATGTTAAGGGTCTGTGTTGCCATCTCGGCTTATTATAAGCGACTTAGTGATTATTTTTCTGTAAAGTTGCTTGTAAAAATTGGTAGTTTGCGGGTTAATGTTTTTTGGACTCGTTTCTAAAGTGTAGTTGCTTATTTGGGCTTGTTTCCTAATATTGTTTAAACCAGTGGTAAACAATTTAAATGTGCAAGGACCCCCAAAATTAAGATTAGGCTATATATTGTCCGCAGACCCCACCATCTGAAAATATTTTGCGCCAGGGAACAACATTTGTGTTGTCAAAAAAAATCTTTTGAAAATAGCAGACCATGTGACGCGTTGTGAGCTTGTAGATCTGCTATTTTCAAATCTTTTGGGCTTGTTTTTCATAGACCTGGGTTGCTTGTTTCTCTAACAAAACCTGGCAACACTGATACTGTTAACACTAGCCGTTAAATCAACTCCAGTGTGTACTGTGTACCAATATAATGATACGTCCATCCCGATCCACTGCTAGCCTGTTAGCCTCATGGCCTACAACAGTACCTGTTCACCCGGTCCCTGGCGCTGCCGCTGACGCCGCCTGGGCTGCTGAGCTGCTGCAGCGTGTGGGTCCCGTTCCTCTCCATTGCAACCCGATCCTGGTGGGAAATCCGTGCTCAAGTCTCTCATGCAGCCTGTCTCTGTCTGCAAGAAGACACAAAACTATACTATCTAGTGGTCCAAACGTTGAGCCCACACATGAACGGAGACGCTGCTGGCTCGGTGGCTGTAACTTTCTCCATGAGTGTGCGCTCCTCGATCCGAGGGACTTTGTTGTGGGGAACACGAAAGCTGTGATTAACTTCGTTCTCTTAAACTACCGATTGCGAAGTAAATCCAAATAGTTAAATCTTGGGAGTGTTTGTTTAGTGAATAAATACCGATCCAATGGTCATGAACAACCCCCGGGCTGGCGTGGGACGATCTTCTTATTCTATCACTGTTCTTGACGAATGATCCAGAGTCCACACAGACATGCACCTGTCCTGTTGGTCCTGCAGCAAGAGACTCTCTGTCTGCATTAGAGTCAAACAACACGGTCGTCATTTAAGATCAAACGGAGCATCTATGACTAATTCCATTTCATAGAGAAAGCGTGTCAAAATGGGCTCATTTTCAGTCAATCTGGTCTGGATTGTCGTTCCTTCAAGGGACTAAATTACAGTGCTGCTCGGGGCACCTGTCAATCAAGCCTGGAATGTGAAATAGACACGCCCTCTCCAGGCAACGTAATTTTTGCTGCGAGCTGCGACACAGTAGAAACTTGGTAAAAAACTTGTGTGTGTGTGTGTGTGTGTGTGTGTGTGTGTGTGTGTGTGTGTGTGTGTGTGTGTGTTTGTGTGTGTACTCAGTCAGTAGGTAAGCCTATGTATTGCGTAATGCGTATTGTGTCACGTGAAACATCAGTCATCACAGCTTGCAGAGAAAGGTGCAGGGAGGAACCCTAGCCCCGGTCCAGAGCGGTAGTGAGGTCTCCCTGAATTACACCTGCTTGCGAGGACTCCGTCTTTAGTCAAAAATAAACAAAACTATTTCGCTACTCACCGAAACAAAGGCTGTTTTGTGTTGTTGAAAGTATATTCTCCAGGGTGGGAAGCCTCTCAGCACCCTACCTTCTCTGTGTAATATTATTGTATAATATTATTATTATACAGTAAATTATTGTATTTACCCCACTGCGCCCTCTACAGATCTTGTCAATATAAATTACCTTTGACCAGATCTGTAGAGGGCGCAGTGGAGTAGATAAAATAATTTCCATCTGGTGGACGTATTTCACCAGATGGTGAAATACGTCCAAACTGCCTTTGTTTCGGTGAGTAGTGAAATAGTTTTGAACTCACTAAAGCTCTGGACCAGGGCTAGGAGGACGAACGCCTGAAACTGAGCGTGAAGGGGTTAAACGAGTGCCACTCCCATATCAGGTTGATAAGGAATTTCTCACCTGACGTCAACCGTTTCTGTGCTTCATCAGTGCTTCACTTCACTGCTGTGATCACGTCCATTCACAGGGCACATACACACACACCTGCTATGGCTGTAATTCTTAACCCCTCAAATAATTTCAAGGGCCCCCAGTTTGATATGCATTATTAGGCCAGTGTGGTTTTCAAAGTGGGGTTCTTGAGGGGTTCCACTTCCAGGTAGCCTGGCTCCAGCCCCGGCAGCCCGTGAATCGCTAGCCATGCCCATTAAAAAATATGTTCAGGAGTGAAACGAAATGAAAATTCAGGCTGAGTGTCAGGCTAACTTCCAGGAGGTCCTCAGCCACATGAGAAATAGCCTAGTTTAATTTAATTATATTTCAATTCACTTGAAATTATTGTATTACAAAAAATTGAAGAGTGATCATTTTAACAATATGTTTCAGTAGTGCCAACATCTATTTCTTATGACAATTATATCATTTGTATCAAGCATATCATCAACATTATTACAGATCAGGGTAGCCTACATAATGTAGCACACAATTATTTGAAAAGGAATGCGTAGGAAAGGAATTGGGCTGTGGCCTGATGAAAATCTATTTGGGGTCTATGACATGTCATGAAAAAGTTTGAAATCCATTGATAGCCTACCATTTTATTGTATTTATTTATTTTATCTCTGGGACTCAATCTACCCTTTCCAATCCTCAGTGTTATTTTAACTCAGAAGGTTGAATGTGTACAAATGGAACCAAATCCATTTGTACCATTTGTATGCTCTCAGAGTTACAGATCCATAAGGGTCAATTTGGTTCCCAACTAACCTATCAATCATTTAGCTGGGGACCCCCTGCCCTGACCCACTCAAGGACCCCTGGGGGCCAATTAACTTCATTGAGATTGAGGAAGCAGTGTCAATGGTGCCACACAGATTGTGATGTCTGGAAGCTAGCTCCTCACCTCAGTTGAGTCAGTGATGAACAGTATGTGCCTTTACTTGAGTACATCTGAGTTTTGAATACATTTACTTATTTGTTTTGGATACTTATGACTTTCACTCCACTACATTTCAAAGACAAATATTGCACTTATTATTATTGATTTTTTTGTTTTTTTTGTTGAAATGTATACATTTCTTTAGAAAATGGCAACATTTCAGTACAGCAATCAATGTATTGATATTATTTTGTAATTTGTACTTTTGAATATTTTTAAAAGCACATACTTTTGAATATTTATATATTTTTTAAAGCAAGTACTTGTCTTCAACTCAAGTACATATTTTACTGAGCATCTTTCACTTGTAGTTAAGTAATATTTGACCAGTCCGGAAGCATCTATATTTATTCTATAGTACCGGGGTTGAATACTTTGTCCACCACTGCACCAGTGTCTTTATTTTCTGCCAATGTTTTCTATGTGTCTGTCATCCTCCCATTATATTAATCCTCAGGATACAGTTTGTGGATAGAAGGAAGATACGGAAGATGGATGTTGGCGTTTCATCTTCCTCCTGTCAGAAGACTGAAGTAAGGCCAAATGACACTCGTTCCTGCAAGGTAATTGATCTTCTGGGTAGCAGGGATTGATGGGTGATCTTTCAATCAGCAGTGGTGGAAGAAGCACTCAGATTTTTTACTTACGAAAATGTAGCAATACCGCAATGTAGAAATACTCTGTTACAAGCAAAAGTTCTGTATTAAAAATGTTACTTGAGTCAAATTACAAAAGTATTGACATCAAAATATACTTAAAGTGCCAAAGTGAAAGCTCTAATTCAAAGGCATAATCGGTTAAGATATGTTTTGTAGGAAGATAATCCAAATCTACAAAGAAACTTGTAGCTGATATTTTCAAATAATTTCATTGGAGTAAAAAGTACAATATTTGCTGATGTGGAGTTGAAGTATAAAGTATCAAGTGATGTAAATACACAAGTAAAATAAATATATCTCTAAATTGTACTTAGTTGTACAGTTAGTAGTTGAGTAAATGTACTTTGTTACTTTCCACCACTGCCAATCACTGGCATGCCTGACTTTGCAGGCTGCAGCATGAAATCATGCGTCCATCATTAGATGTGGTCACTTAGGAATGGTAATTCCACAAATAACTGCACAAGCCTTGAAGCCTTTAAGCATAAAATCAATGTGTTGTGGGTAATTATGGAAAACAGGCAAAACATGTCATGTGTTTTTAGTTTATACAATACACATGAATTAAAATCACTATTAGTGTATGTAAATATGCCAGATTTGATCCATATGGCTATTTTTTTAATCTATTGTCCATGGGCAGGTTGATGTTAAAAACACATACACAAAAATAAAATCAACATACAGAATTAGAAGCACATATATGTAGGTTATATACTGCTGCAAACACAGCACATACAGCTGGCACTTGTAAAGCCCTTGTATCTTTAAGCATGATCTGTGTTTGGGAAAAACTCAGAGTCTTTGTTTAACATTTTCTCATGTTAAATTAGGGTGTAAATTCTGTGTACAATGAATGCTCATCTTGGTTAACGTTTGTAACATGTACTGCTCAGATGATCACAAGAAGAGGGTCTAGCATTAACAATATGGGACAAGAGATTCTTTAAAAAAAAGAATCACAATTATTAAACCCTTGTTAGGTGTTCACTTTTTTACTTAATATGATGACAATAACAAAAAACAATTCCACCTTCTGCCAATGAAAATGAAAGAGGAAATATGCCTACCTAAAAGAAAACTCTTAAACTGTGTAACTGTCTCTTTGTTGTAATAATAATAATAATAATAATAATAATAATAACTAAAAACATAAAATACAAATACAATGCATGTGACCTACAAATAACATTGAAAGGTTAATTCACCATTGCACAGCCTAGCCTGTATTTATTTCCCTGCGGTGTGAATGTTTGCTCGCAATATTTGTTCAGCATTTAACCAACCTGTTGTGTTAACAGTATTGACACAGTAGGAGAACATATTGTAACCTTCTTGTTGCAAGTAGACCGGATGTCATGTTGAGACATGCAGATTGGTTCAGATGAGCTTGTTAATGCAATGTTGTTGTTTCCCTTGCACAGCCTGGTCCATGATGCAACACCTCAACCTTGACAAGCACATGACATGAAAGGTGCAATGTTTGCAGAGGAACCAACACCAGATGAACTCCTAGGTTATATGGGGGTTATTGCTACTGTTATTAAATACACCAAGAGTTAAATCAAAGATTTTTTTTCCATTTTCAATTTATTTTATCAAGCAATAAACACAAAATGTTTTAAGAAATATATTTTAATACAAGTATATTTTAAAAAGATCCAATGCAGATAAACTACATCAAACATTTGATTGATGAAATGTGTTGCATTTGCATGTTTCATTTTGTTCTTTGTTCCGTCATAAAATAAGTAATAAGTACACATAGTTACACAGAAATATGGTTAAATGAGGTCCACTGGATATACTATTACATGCTAGGTTCCACTGTAGAGTGTGAGGGTAGAGTACAAGGCAAATGAGATTAGACTTTAAAAGTTGTACAGTGTGTAGGTGCCTTATGACTAATCTAGAAAGTAAAGGTGTCTGTGAAACGGATGATTTTGGGCTTATATGTGCGTTTCACTGAGGGATCGCCGTAGTTTATAGTCCTGTACTTTGGTCTCTCATTGTGGCCGCCTGTTTGAGGCTGGTCTATCTCTGTAGTAGATTGCATTGGGACTGAGTTCTTGCCGCCGTCCAGTGATGATTTGCTTGTAGTGACCTCAGAAAGAGTAGAACAATGCAAAGTATTGACTTTGTCTCTGTGCTCGAGTGTCTCTCTGTCCTCTCCTCTCTCCCCTTCCTCTTCTATCTCCTGCAACTTATCATCTGTTGGACAGTCTTGTGATGCCATATCGAACGCTTGCACTTTGATGTTAGTTACACGGTCTTTTAAATACTCCAATGTAGCTTTTCCAGCATTGAGATCAGTCAGATCATTATCTGAAGATGAAAGACACATGGTAACTGCGGGGGTCATATATCCAGGGTGTGGTTCTGTAAGAGGGGAGGAGCTGGTTTGATCAGGTCGTGGAATCGGGTACTTGGGCAGTCCTGTTGCAGTGATATGAACTTGGGATGCATCTGGCTGTCTCACCACCCTGTCTAATACAGGGGTTTGAGCTGTGTACATACAAAGCCCCTCACTTGAGCGTTTGAGAGGACCATTCCCATCACTAGCACTATTAGAAGGTCCACGTGTACTTCTCTCAATGTTAGAGTATTGTGCGTCCACATCAGAAGCTTCCCTTGCCTGGGTGCATATATTTTCTGGATGTAGAGATAGGGGGCTTTCTGTGGTCCTGGGTTTGGGTTGCACTAAACATTGCTCAGGGGAGGATTCAACACATTCTAAGTTCCACACAGAAGGGCAAGGCAGAGTAATGGCCTCATGCCGCTTCACTGAGCTCTCCATGTGAGGTGTAAGTCTTTGTGGCTCTTGGAGTGACCACTCTACAACAGATTGAATTGAATGGAGAAGTTGCTGCAGACTTGCATATTTCAAAATTTGAGCTTTACTTTGCAGACTATGAACTGCACTCTTAATTGTGCTATCTTCTCCCGAACAACAGGTCTGTACAGTGTCATCAGAAACTTGCCTTTTTATAACTTGCACTGAACCTCCAAACTTGTTTTGATCTGAAGCCTGGTCCATTACTTGCTTGGCTGTCAATTGATTTAGTTCTCTTTGTGTTAAATCTTCTCTTGCTGAAAATGTAACACCAATTGGCTGCTCTTCTCTTTGCACTTCCCCTTCTGTGGTGGAATTATTTCCTTTCAGCTGTTGTTCAGCAGATTTAGATTTGTTTTCATGAACAATTTGATCTGAAACGTTAACTTGCTGCTCTGGTGTTTGTTCTTGTCCATCCGTGGTTGAATCACATCGTAACTGTTGCCCACCAGATTTAAATTTGATCTGCTTCAACTGTTTTTGTCCATGGACGTTTTGATCTGAAACAGTAGGCCTAACTTGTACTTGCTGCTCTGTTCTTTGTAGTTCTCCGTCTGTGGTTGAATCATTTCTTATCAGGGTTTGTTCAGCAGATCTCATTTTCACCTGCTTCGATTGTCTTCGTGTGTGGGCAGTTTGATCTAAAACTGTAACATTGTCGGTTTGCTCTGGTCTTCGATTATCTCCATCTGTGGTTGAATCATTTCTTATCAGCTTTTGCCCAGCATTTGTCATCTTGACCTGCTTCGGTTGTCTTTGTCTGTGCACAGTTTGATCTATAACATTGCCACGTTGCTCTGGTCTTTGTTTATCTCCATCTGAAGTTGAATTGTTTTGTTTCGGCTGTAGCCCAGCAGATGTCGTCTTCACCTGCTTCAGTTGTCTTGGTGAATTGACAGTTTGACATGTCTCCTGCTGTTGCTCTTTTCCATGACAACTCATAATCTGCTTGATATGACTTGAAACTTTCACTCCTCCCAAAGGCCTTTCTTTGGAACATCTCAAGTCTCCTCCTTTATAGACGGTTGCCATGGTTTCAAACTTCTCCATTAATGAAGAGAGCAGAGGCCCTTTCCCAATCTGTCTAGGCTTGATGGACTGTTGCCCCAGTACATCCACTCTCCTTTCTTTGTGCTCAGCCATAGCAAACTTTGCCACTATATTTTTCACACTGCCTCCTCTCTTCAGCCCTTGGCCTCCTTTAGGATTAAAACTCTCCCTATTGTCCAAAGCAGGCTCTTTGTTTTGACTCTGGGGGCAACAGCCTCCCCCTCTTCCTTTTGAAGCCAGAGCCCCCACATCGCGTTGGTTGGTCATTGGTGGTTTGGGTGTGGATCTCATAAATTTGGATTGGAGGAGTTGGAACGAGGTGAGCCGTCGTGGTGCTTTGTCATCTACTGTTTTATCTACTCCATGCTTCCGAAATTTGCTAGAACTGTTCCCTCCTCTCTTGTGTTCTGTAATTTTCTGTGCATCAGTGAACCTGGATTTTGACTTTAGTTGAGTTTGTTTACTTGGAGCCTCAGTCATTTGACCGTCTCTCATGTTCCTCTCAGGTGTTGAAACTGCCTCTGGGGTTTCCAAGATTCCATCCGTGCCAGTGTGGTTGGCAAAGTTCTGAGTTATGTAGTGTAGCAGGCTCTCTAGAATACCTCGGAGCTCTGGACGACAGCTCCGGTCTCTGACCAACTTCTTCAGCATGCTGGAATCAGGGCTGATTTTACTTTTCTTGGAACCCAATCTGTGGAGAATAGAGGATATACACAACTAAATCCCCATACTTCTTCTAACCAGGTATAGGAAGCGGTTACAGATTTTTACAGTAAAGTGTATGGACTCAATTACCTTTTTGAAAACGTGAAGCGGTGCCGAACTTCTATATTATTTATTGAGTGAACGTTAGTCAGTGTAGTAAAGAAAGTAAGGTAAAAACTAAACTTGAAATGAACTAATTTAGCAGTGCCGTAGCTGTTAAATGTGATTAGGGAATAGCAGGCTGGGTCGGGTAAAAGAAGAGACAAGAAATAGGCTAGAAATGTAGGAAAAGAAGATAGGGAGCCAGTTATTAATGTTGCATTACTTATCATTTTAAGGTAAGACAGACAAGGACTTCAGGAGTGGTATAGTGGAGTCCATTTTAATCAAATAATAACAGATTTAATAACCACCATGTTGTGGTGAATTTACCATATACAGTAAAACATACATAAGGATGTATCACAGTGCAGATGATAGCAACTAATCACATTTACGTAAATGCCATGTGGAGCTTCATTATTGCATAGTCTACATACATCGAATAATATGTTAAAATAACCTAAAAATCACTATCAATACGTACAGCAATCAACCACGTAAAAAGTATGGATTTTATAGATCACCTGAGGTTCAGGTAATAAGTATGTTTTGCTACAAATCTGAAAAATATAAGCTCTCTGAAGAGGAGGCGTGATTAAAATCATTTAGGTTGTGCACAATAGGCTGTGCAAAATCCAGAGATAATTGTATCAAACAAACAATATGTAACTAGTTTGAATTGACTCAGTGTATGTGCTGAAGGTTAATGCAGGTTAGCTTTCGAGTGGTCAGGGAAGAGGGTTATCCTTAGGGGGTAGTTACTTTCAAAACAACCAGGATCAGATTACTTTACCCGCCAATACAATAATTTCATATTAGCTGGTGTCAGAAAAACACAATCACACATCATCAACAAAAAAAAAACAGTTGCTTATTTAATAAATTATTCCCCCCTCAATAGAGCACCTTTGGATTGAATGGAGTAAGCAGGGGGAGAGGGGGAGAAAACAGAGAGGAAAGTAACCACTTGAGGCTATTGAGATACCACTACGGTGCACTAGGGGGCAGTATGGGACAGAGGTAAGCAGCCATAGGTCCTCTGAAACCCAGTAGGGGTCACACCAGTGTAGAGCAGAGCAGGTTACTTCTCTGTGCACTTCTCTGCAGATGCTGCCTTGTGGAGTGCAGCTCCCAGCTCCTCCAGCCGCTGCCGTCGGTCTAGATCCTGGTGGAGCCCGTTGGGAACCTGGCTAACGCCATATAGGAGGCCGTACAGACAACCTGCTATCAGGCCTGTGGCTTCACCAGCACCTGAAACAACACAATGAGTTGTGGAAGGGCTCAGTCAGCACAGCAGGCATTGTGATGTCTTTAATGCAGTGGTGGGAAAAGCACTAAAGTAAAAGTATCAATTCTGCAATGGAGAAACACTCTGTCACAAGTAAGAGTCCGGTAATCAAAATTGACTTGAGTAAAAGTACAAAAGTACTTAAAAGATATACTTAAAGTAACAAAAGTAAAAGTACTCATTATGCAGAATGTCCTGTTTGACAAGTTATTATCTAGTATGTGTACAAATATATACATATTTTTGAAAATACCCAAAGTTTAAATAGGGCTGAAGTGGTTAATGTATGTTTTGTAATAATAATCAAAATCTAGTAACTCAAGGTTTCACACAATTGTAGTGGAGTAAAAAGTACAATATTTCCTCTGATCCTCTGATATGTAGTGTAGTAGAAGTAAAAGTACTGAAAATTGGAAATACTCCAGTAAAGTAGAAGTACCTCAAAATTGTACTTAAGTACTTGAGTAAATGTACTTTGTTACTTTCCAACACTGCTTTTATGTGTTTTGTAGTGTTCTTTAGTTGGATGCTGCTACCTACCACCATGAAACATGGCCCGCCGGCAGAGTTCTGTCCAGTCGCTGCCCGCTGCCAGAAGGGCATCATAGGCGATCATGGGGGCATCGTGTCCCCTACGGCCTGGGCGCCCCTCAGAGCTCCAGCGTTTATACATCTGTATGTTCAGGAATGTGTTAATATGATATGAGTATTATGTTATTTTGCCCTGTGTACAGTAACATCCTGTTAATGTATCTTTTGCCCTTTGCCCTTTGTCGAGAGTGTTCATTCTAATCATAGGTTAACACTCTGGATTTTACTGTGTGTTTGTGCTGGTTTTCAAAATGGGGACCCAAGGGGTGCCACCAGGGGGAGCCAATTGGAAAGGACAGGATAATGGATAATGCGTACAATATAAAAGTTGTAGTTTCAAATTCAGTTCATGTGCATGTCATTATGGTAAAACATTTTTTTTGCTGATCTACAAGCTCACAATTAGTCACAGCCTGGCTTGTAGATCATGGCAAGGTCCCTCAAATAGCTATGGCTATTCCTATTTGGGAGACCTTGCCATAGAAAAGTTTGGGAAACCCTGGTTGAAGCGTTACCTTGTCTGTCTCCTCAGCATCGTAGCGATCAGGGAACAGGGGTTTGTTCTGTCCTTCCTCCTCTATCCCTCGCTCTTCCAGGTAAAACTGCCACTTGGCCTCAAAGTAGAACCAATTTTCCTGATATTCTACATAATAACACAGGTTATTATAAGGTTACACACATGAACACTGGTTTGCTAATATTGACATATTATTATATGACATATTGACATTATATTTGGGCAAGAAGAAAAATACAGAGGCTCTTCCGGAGAGACTACCCAAATAAAATACTGGAGCACTCGACTGGTCTGCATGTACTTATCATTTTGCAGGGGTGACTGACGTTTCGACTCCTCAGGGTCAACCGTTTGACTAATAAATACGTGCAGACCAGTCGAGTGCTCCAGTGTTTTACTTGGGTAGTCTCCCCTGAAGAGCCCAATCCCCAGATATTTTTCTTCTTGAATATTCAAGTTGTCCCTGTTGAGCACCGAGCTGAATGCGTTGGACTTCTCCTTGTAATTATATTTAAAAAATATATTATTTCCAATATATTTTATCCATAGTATATTTAATATTTTGGGGCATTTTGTCGTATTTTGAAAAATATCACATTTTCTTCTGTATGAGAACATAATTATACCCCAGATTATTGGACCATGAAACCAAAATGGTCTACTGTTCAGAACATCATTTTGAAAAGTTTCACACAACCAATTTAATCCGGGACAGTTAACATTTCAACAAGGACATCTGATGTTCTGATAAAGACTTGATCAGTCAAATTGGTTTCAGACTCTGCTCCTTGAAAGTTATTTTGGTGTGCATGCATCTTTTGGACACCACTGTGCAGTCCACACACATACTGTATGCACTCTGACCTGCCATGTGTCGTATGGTCTTCCGGCAGTACTCCTCTGCCTTTGGGATGACCTTCATAAGGTCACGGCCCCAGGTCACCGGGGGCTTCCCCTGGACAGCATAGGATGCGAACAGCGCAGTGGTCATGGAGCCCAGGAAGCCTGAAGCCAAGATACCCACCTTTTATCACTATGACAACATTGCCTAGAGAGAATTTAAACCCATGGTTTGGCTGAATTTACAGAGTGTACAATACATTGTTACGATTTAAAGATTTGTATTTGTCATTTACTCATACAAGTATGTGCAGTGAAATGTTGGTTCAAGAAAAGACATTATTACCACACAACAGCCAGTTTGCTCTAATGTCATACTCAGTGGGTGGGAAAGGAACTTTTGTGCTCTGACATTGTATGAGCAAAATTGCTCCTGTAAGAATATGGTCAGACAAAACATATGTTAAGACAAATGTCTCTTCTTTCAGTTTCCTGAGCTGAAAACCCCACCGTGTTGGGCTGGGATTTCCTACCTCCCGAGTATGACATCTGGGTACAGTGGCCTTGTGAATATAGTCAATACGTGAAAAATGTATGGCAATATGCAGACTTTTTATTATTTTAGGGGGGGGGGGGGTTGAAGGTCATCGCTCAGAAGAATATGGAATACAAAAAGGAAGACCACACACTTACTCACATCCAACATTTATTGGATATCATCTCTTCTATATGTTTTGCCTTCATCAGGAAAGTGACGTGATTGTTAACAACTTTCAACTTTTCATCCCTATTTTGTACATGTTTAACCTGTACTAATGACAACTTCATTTTTTCCATTTCTGCATCTTTATTCTTCTTTATATATATATATATATATTTTATTACGTACAGTATTATCTAGTTGTACTGTTGTACTGTTATCACAGTTTTGTGGAACATGCCACACCAACATTTTGCTGCTTGTACCTGTATGAGTGAGTGACAAATATAAGCCTCTTGAATCTTGAAATCATTATTGGTCATTATTGGTAGAAAAATAAAAATAAAAATAAAAGATCTTTAAGCTCAGGTAGATCCGACTGTGTTTGCCACACGACTCCGTTGTACAACAAAGTATAAAATAGGGATTAAGTGGTTAATATGTGCCAACCTGTGGGGTGGTTGTGGGTCATCCTGCCCGTCTCAACGCTGACCTCCACCAACGTGTCCAGTCTCTCAGGCTGCCAGTACCTCATACCCACACACATGGCTTTGGTGGCTGCACCAAAGCCAGAGCCTGGACACAAAGACACAGATTTGTACACATGCAGTCATGTTATCTATGTCACTGTTTCCCAAACAGTGGGTCGGGACCCATTTGTGGGTCGCGAGTAAATATCCCCTTTTTTCCTTAAAAAAAAAAAAAAAAAAAAAAAATATATATATATATATATATATATATATATATATATATATATATATATATATATATATATATATATATATATATATATATATATATATATATATATATATATATCTTATTACAAAAGATTTTTAAAAGTTTAAACAAAAGAAAAACACTTTTTAAAAAAAAAAAACTTTTCATCAATTAAAAACAATTCCAACATTTTCCAAAAGTATTTTATAAATAAAATCAGAAAATCAAATAATTCCCATAAATAAAATGAATAAAAAACTTGAGTTTTGAAGTAGTGAAAATAGCAGATCTACAAGCTCATAAGCTTGTAGATCTTCTATTTTCTCTAGTTTGGGTACCGGGCAAACGTTTAATTTCTCTTTTGGGTCTCGAGCTAAAAAGTTTGGGAACCAGTGAATTATGTTTACGCTCATAAAATGTTACATTATCATTAAAAAAAATTTGCAGAAGAAAAACACACCTTTTTCATTGAAGGGTGTGTGCCAGGCCAGCAGGAAATTGTGGGGTTTGAGATGGGCGCAGCCCTCCGTGGTGGTAGGATCAGGAGCGCGCCCCTGAAGTGACACCATAGCTTCCACATAGACACGTACAAGCTCCCGATACAGGTCCTCCAAGCACCAAAAGTCTGGACACACACACACACACGCACGCACGCACGCACGCACGCACGCACGCACGCACGCACGCACGCACACACACACACACACACACACACACACACACACACAGTAACTGCGTCATTCATGTTTGGCATGCATGGTGAGCTAATTTTAGATTCAGCTTGCTGGGCTGCAGATTAGGCCAAGAATGCCTGCAGGATTGGTGAGTAGATGTTTCCACGCGTTAGGGGGGGTCCACTGGGAACCACCAGCGGACCTAGAGCTTTGGTTATGTGACACATAGTCACAGAGCATCCCTTCTAATTTAGTAGTATAGGCTTTGGCAAGAGACAGGGCTTTCACGGCCTGGATTGAGGTACAGTCGAGTGAATTGAGCAGAGACAGACATGATCAATGTGTAAAGAGGGAACATATTGCTGCTGTCGGGCAGAAAGAAACCAGCTATGTTCAAAATATTAACTTTTCAGGAAATAAAGAAGAAAACACGTTTTTAGAACTGCCTCATCAAAGTTGGTATGGTGACTTTAGCCATTGTCAGATACTTGAATGTGTCCTTATATTATCATCACTTTTTGACCATTAATGTGGAAAAAATAGATCCCGTCTAACTGGAAAAAATGGAAAAAAACTCCAAGTCAGGTGGTTTGACCGACCGTGTTTTTACTCATAAGCGCTTTTTAATAATTTTCTTTGGTTCAATATTTGTAAAATCTACACACAGATGTAAAGGGTGTTCAATAGCACTGATTTATTTGATAAAATACAAAAAGTTGAAAAGTTGAGATAGCTGGTTTCTCCCCGAAGCGAAGATATTCTACTAAAAGTGGTTCAAAAGAAAATGATTAAAATACCTGTTTGTTTGTTTTATGTTTATGGTGAGACATCAATCTACCATTTTGTATTCAGCTGTATAAAAATAGTTGCAAGGAATGTCTTTTATTTGATTCATTTGTGCTTTATTTTCTATGGTTACAGTGAGAGAGGGGGGGTGACAGAGCAAAGAGCCTCAGGTTGTATTCAAACCCGGGCCATCTGCAAAAAGGAATATGGCCTTATTTATGTGGTACTGAATGTGCTCTTACCAGGTGAGCCACCACCAGGGCACCCCTTGTTTTACCTGTTTGAGTTTGAATGTGTGTTTCTATGTGCATGTTTCTCTACTGTGTATTGGAAGTACAGTGCACGCAAGTGGCCTAATCTCAAAAGATGTCACCAGCCTTTCACTGGACTGCTGTCACTGGCTTTGAACTGTATCCAAACATGATCCTGGTGGATCATGGAAGGGTCATGGAAGGAGGATCATGGAGGATCATTGAAGTCTCTGACCAGCTATTGTTCAGCAGGGGAAGAGATGAGGATCAGGCTTTCCCAGAACATTCTATTTTGGACTATTCTCTTTTAGCACCTCCCATCCAGTCTGTGACAAAGCTTGAAACAAGTGATGAAATTATGAAACAATACAATGATGACCTTCACATTTGAGGCTGACATTTAAGGATCTGTTTCTGGTGCTGGATTATTTATGGCTGCATGTTTGGATTAAGGCATGTCAGTAGGATTTATCCTAAAGAAATATTGTGCCAGAAAGTGATGATCAACTTTCATGGTCTGTATGGAAAGTTTTTTCAGGTCCTCTGTATATTTCAGAAAGATTAAAAGGTGGATCTGAACAAGTGGGGTCTTATGTTAGTACAGAAGAGATGAGTGAATACTAGCTATATATAAATTAGAAACTAGTCAAATAAGCTAAAAGACATGTCTACAATGTGTGATCTATAAAACAAACAAAACAAATTCTGAAGTGGCGTATCAGCTGACAAACTGTGGCTTAAAACTTTTATTTGTAAATGTAAAATAACAATTCTTCTTATTTGGATCTAGTTCTCCAATTTGGAGCAAATAATAAATCTTCCATAACATTTTCCAACAAATGCTCACCTACCTGTTATAAGTGCCGCTGCTGTGGTCATATGCATCAACACTGAATCACTCAAGGGCCAGTTATCTGCGTCCAACTTCAAGTTCCCCAGGCCCCCCAGTGAGGCTAGTTCTTCTTGGATCTGACGCCCTGATGTGCAGCTTTCCCAACGACCCTTTCTGTACCCCAAGGCATCACCCACAGCACCCAGAACCATGGCTGCTTGGAACTTCTCCATGATGCTTGATGCCTTTAAAACTTCTGTGGTCCCTCTTACACACAAACTGCACTGGTTAGAAGTCCATTAGAGATCGTCAGCCACTGCCAACTGGACAGCTCGGTTCAAATGCTTTCTTCCACAAGTTCAACTAAGCTTCTGATGGCCCCTATTTCCACAAAGGAATCTCTCTCACCTGACAGATTCCCAAGGATTTAACCCAGCCACACACATGCTCAAAGAGTTCTGCACTGACTGAACACAGAATACGTTGTACATCGTACCTCTACTGCCGCCTACCCCCTAAGTCTCTCTCCCAGTTCCTTATCATGTCTCTCACCAGTCTATCACTCTCTAACAGACAAACACTCCATCGGTCCGGAGGGCAGGCATGCACACACACGCCTTTATCAACCATAGCTTCTTTGTGTTGGGCGGCAGTGGGCTCAACTGTGATCAGGTGGCTCCTTAAAAGGCAATCCCCATGGCTCCATGGCCTACAAGCTAGTTGGTGTGATGTAGGCAGTAAGGGAGGGGGTGGGGGCTTGATAGATTGGTCTGGGGGTCAGAGATGTTAATGGACTGTTATGCTGGATTCCATGTCTGTCAGCTGGTCCTGGGTCTCGTTTACACCCCTCTCACCCCACAGGGAGAGGATAAGAATGGAGCATCATCTCTGCGTAAACCCACTAGTCGCCCACACCCTGGCTATTGACCCTTACTCCATGCTCTTGCCGCATCGCCTGGTATTGGCCTTTCTTGTACACTGCACTTGAGAGCCATACACTTCAGTTCTCACCAATACTTTCCAGGATTCAGGATCTTGCGATACAGCCTTGCCCATACTCTAATTTTAACCCAGAGACCCCCGTCTAAACATTCAAGAGCTCTCATCCACGTCCCCTATTCTTCCCTTTCCTCCTCCTTCCCTCTGGTTATAGCAGTGCTACCTGTTACTGGATAAAGTCGATGTAGCTCCAATCCTGGAGAGAGCACAATGAGCAGGAGAGCTGCGGATGACGACAGAGGAATGCAACCTGATAGGGGTCAAGTGTTGTGATGCTGACACACACACACGTACGCACACAAACACGAAATAATAGACATGAAGTATTGCTGACACACAGCACATCCTATCATATATTAAAATTGGCTTAAAGGAGTACTTCACCCAAAAACATACTTACTTTCTATCAATTACTCAACCCATGAAGCCTTGAATTCACAGAGATTTTTGTTTTTGTCGTATTCCTAAGCCAATAATTTGATGACGCGCTGGTCATCAAAGTATTGGCTCAGGAATGAGACAAAAACAAAAAAAAACATTCCAATATATGGGCATAAAGAGACGAGGATTGAGAGATACAGAGATCTCCATACGTGGCCATAACTAGAAAAAGTGCTCCTAGGAGCACTGCCAGACCCCTAGTGGTTGAAATCTGAATGGCCGGACTTCGCATGACGTGTGTGCAGAGGAAAAGAGGGACTGACCGACCGACCGACAAAGCCTCCTGTAGGCCGACCCCCTGGGTCTGGCAAAAAGGACACAGGTAGACAGACAGATACAGAGATCTCGATACTGTATGGGCACACAAGGAGCAACGGGTACTCTGACAAAGCCACTGACACAATGACATATTGGTCGGATCGGGTGCGACGTAGTTCCCGAACTCTAGATGTCAGGGCCGGTGAGTAGCGACCCAAACCATTAAGTAAACTTGCATTCATACAGTATCTCTTACTAAACCAACGTCTCTGTCAAGGGATACATTTCTTGTTGGGGTAAATGACATACTTAGTAAGTGGTAATAAAACATGCTTTATTGACAACCTTTTCCCCCCACAACATTGATCTGTATGCCTCCATGACAAAAGACAATATGCTGTCAATATATATTTTTTATTACCAGCAGAAATAATACTGTTTTGAGCAGAATGAGCTGATCATGACTAGAAACACAGTTGACAACACATTTGACAACTAAAATAAAACGTACCACATGTACCATTTTAGGACAATGAAGGATGTCTCTTTTGTAATGTTCAAAGCCACAAATGATCTCCAGTCATTAGTCAAATACATGTGAACAGGGAAAAGGTTTTATATTGCCATCTAGACTGATCCAATTGTACCCAATCTTTGACTGTAAAGGGAACCAAGATTTGAAAGAGGATTAACAAGCAAATCTTTTCATCAGTAAGGTTGCAACATATCCAAAACATCTAAGTGGAATCCAAGCGCATCTCGTTACCTATTATATTAGTAGAATCATCACACATTTACCCATCTTCTGGCCATCTTAACCACTTGGCTGATTTTCAAAAATATTTATTTTTAAACTTTTAGCCGGGTTGAAAGTGGTTAACAGTCATGATGGTACTGGTCTAAATACACCATATCTGGTGTAAGCAGGCATAATCATTATATTAATTACCATCCCACCTCCCTTTACCTTTAGTATCTATGGTACTACTTCTCTGATTAAGATTTAGGCAGATAACATTTGAGAACTTTAACATACTTATCTTGACCTGATGAAAATCAAGGCTAACGCTCTCTCTGCCTATCCCCATCTGCTCCCTATTGACAGGCTTGTCACTAAAACAGGTGTATACAGTACTTTCAATGGCCCCTGCCCTAAACCACAACACGGTTGCTCCGATTTAACTAGTAGCAGGCGAACCTCAGTGTGGCTGGGTGGTGTTCAGCACAGAGAACATAGCAAACACTGACAAAGTAAACAAGCTAGCCTTCTGGCTCCCACTGATGCTGAGGAAGAGAGAACTACTGGTACCTGAGTTCTATTTTATGTTACACGTGTTTAGCCAAGAGTGAATGCATTTAGCATACCGAGGTGTCAAAGTGTTTGAATTGAAGTTTTCAATGTTTGGAGTAGTGAAATGGTCAAATCACATACCACTGTCACCCGCCTATCTAAAACACTATGTGGATATAGTTGCTAATAGGTGAATAGCAACAGAGTTACCCGAACAGTGTAAAAACAAGTTAAAATACATAGAACAGCAAACTGGGATGTAGGCGTTTGTTTACAAAAGTGTACAATGTAAGTGATAACTACTGTCACGTAAACTGAAGAGCTATGTAGATATGTGCAGTGCTACCTGGTAAAAGATCTACAACATAAAAAGTGTCAATCAGTGCAGTTGGTAGAGTTGGCAAGTACAAGACAAGTCATCACCTGGATATGAGTAGAAAAACAGTCAATGTGCCGGTCAGTTTCTCCTTGTGTACAACAGTTTACACACTGCAAAAAAAAAAAAAACCTGAACAAAAAATGGACAAACGCAGAGGTGTTATAAATGCTTCTCAAATACTTCTCATCATGGATATAAATGTTTTCTTAATTTTTCATATATTCATTCTTCTAAAGCTCTATGTCTATAATCCTATGGGTACAGTATCTTACAACTGTAACAATAGTGTATCTGCTGGTGTTGAGCTCAAAAAGCATGCTGCTCTTTCCAATTCTCAATCTGAATATGAAAAGTGGATCTGAACTTTTACACCATTAATCAGTGTGGATTATCAATTCTGACCTTTTTTTCACTTTACAATAAAACCAAATGAGATTTTTTTTCCTTTTCTTAAATCTTAGATTATAGAGGCAGAAGTTTGCGCACAAAGACGCAGTCACACACACACAAACACACACACACACACACGCATACACACACACATAATATATGTGATGGCAAACAAGCACCCTTTTCTGCTCTGAAATGTGATTGTGTTTAGCCGTTACCTCCCCCCTTAATCTCAGTGAAAATAATGTAGATAACTGTTTTTTTCCTCCCAATCTTCCATGGCACTGCTTAATGCAGGTGGAAACAAAAACATGCAGAATTTAACAACACCTTATTCAATTCATTATTGGCAAAATAAGAGGCCACATCCTACTGTCACACACCTCATCATCTCAGCGTCTGCAGAGAAAACACACTTTCTGCTGTCGTCCCTCTCCACCAGACCAGGGTGTGGCCCTGGGGAGGGGAGGGGACACTTAAGCGAGCCAAGTCCAGAGCAGCGGTTCTAAGCCATCCACTTGTGGTTTGCTCATCAGCGAGGAATACTGCAGACGCCCTGGCAGTCAAATTGTAGCAAACAAAAAAACCCAAAGAAAACACTTGCTGTTGTTTCCCCCTCTCATTTGTCTTTCTGAACGGGCCGTCCCAGGTCACTCCCCAACCATGGTCTCTCACAACTGGCAGAACAGTCTCACAGACAGCCTGCAGAAAGGCTTATTGACGAGTAGTCTCTTTTTGGCTCATGTGTATAAAAAATCCTCAGTCAAAAAAATGGGAGAAACACAAAAACTGCACCCCTTGCTTGGAGCCAGGGCAGCACTATATGGTTTTGCGCTTCCCCCCCGTCACAATTGGCCGAGCAAACTCTACAAAGTCGTCTATGAGGACAGGCCATGCCCCTAGGGAGAGACAAAATAAGGTCAGTTACAGTGACAAGTGATTTTAATGCAATAGCCAAGTTCATTAAGTCAACTTCCCTGTGATGTAATAGTTAAGGATAAAGCAGATGCCCTCTGCTGGCTTGGTAGCAGACCACAAGAATATATTCTCCTTTATTCACGGTCACTGATATGGCAATAATACAGTGTAAAAAAAAAAAAAAATCAAACAATTAAACAGAAAACAGCACAAACGTCGCAGAAGTCATACACAAGTACCAGTAGATATCTGGGCCTGCGATCATGATAAGGATTCATCATGGAATTCATAAATTATACACTCAAACTTTTTTCCATAGGAGTTTAATGAGCTCACCTTCCTCGTCGTAGTTTGACATGTCATCTGCTATCATATTGCCGAAGTCCAGAAGCAGGTTCCAGGTGTCCTTAGGAATTGATCGCTTGTGATGTTCCTAAATAACATACAGCACAGTTCAACAGAGTTCAACAGAATCACCTGAAGAACTGACACTCAAATTCATATCCAGATTCACATTAATTGTTCATAGAATAAAATTACTTTTGAAGGTCTGTACACAATTAAACACTCAAAACAGTCAATACTTAAAACATGGTTCAACATCACAACACAAGGTTTTGTTCTGGGACCCACACTCACCAGTAGAAAGCGATTCCAGAGGTCTAAGAACTTGAAGCGACCAGTAAGAACCAGATTCCAGTAAGCAACCGCCATCTCCAGGTCTATACGGAGTAGCAAACCACAACGCAGGGTATCAGTAATGTACATACTGTAATTGTATATAATAATGTACTTAATTACCACTGTGAGTGGAAAGTTGTGATAAATTTGACATCAAAACAATTGAAATGCAATCCATCTCAGTCATAACAATTCCAAAGCAAGATTACCAACTTTCAGGTACTGGCTGGCACAGGTTATGGCTGCACTGGATATGTGAACATATGTTAACCATTTGGTTAACATATGTTGACCATGGTCAGTTGCACCAGTTAGGGTGGCTTTATTCAATATTAAGGCTGTTTTGCTTGTATAAAAAGTACCCTAAATAATTTACATAGCATGCCCAAGCTGTTCATCATAATTTTAAGTTTTACTGAAGATATTATATAATATGCGAGTCACATATTATATATATTGTTTTATTTCCTTCTTCTTTTAACAGTGGTGCTGTGTAGTATTACCTGCTCCTTTCCTTTCT
This sequence comes from Gymnoscopelus microlampas, assembly GCF_963454915.1. NCBI lineage: Eukaryota > Metazoa > Chordata > Actinopteri > Myctophiformes > Myctophidae > Gymnoscopelus > Gymnoscopelus microlampas. The sequence continues at coordinate 19,643,469 of NC_139962.1, forward strand.
CACTGCTTTTTTATGTCTTTTTCTTGTCTGTCTTAATATATCTGCATCTCCAACACTTGACTCCTGCTCTGCATTTGAATCAATTGATCATTTCCCTCCAATCTCTGTAGATATTGAATCAGCTTTGCAACGTTTCCTTCATCTGTTTATCCCAAGTCTCCTTCCTGCCTTCTCTCTCATCTCTTCCTGTTACAATCACAATCTACAGTATCAATCACAAACTACAGTATACATTTCTACTCATACTGGTACTGGTACTAGAGTTAATTATACAATAGAGCATTAGTGATGATCTTGTTTTCCCATAAGTTAGCTATAAAAAAAAAGAAAAAAGAAACATAGCAAGCTGGTTTTAACTGTTCCAACTACTTGATTAATAGGTAGAAATGGATCTGGAATAACACCGGCTTCACATTCGGGTCAGCTTTACATGCTCTTTTGTTCTAATACAAAACAGGGGGCGGCCATAGCTGAATGGTTAGTGAGCTGAATGGTTAGTGAGCCCGCCTAGGGAGCCAGAGGCCCTGGTTGCCCCAGGTTCGATTCCAGGCCAGGTCAGCATATGTGTCGATGAAATGAAATTTGTCCCTGAGCAAGACTCTTAACCCCTAATTGCTCACAGGTTCTCATTGGAAACAAGACCGCAAGGACTTTCATGAACGACCTGTTAAAAGGAATTATCCTTTATCCTTTTAACATTTCATAAGATTGTTCACTTTTCTCAACTAATTTATCTGTCAGAGTTCCCAAAAAGATCCCAAAAGATACCGTGATAGAGGAAATGTGGCAAGCATATATTGTACTTGTAAATGCAGCGGCAGAGGTGCAGGTTATTTACCATCCACTATACCCTGCCTGTTTAACCATCGCCTGGCCGTGTCAGCGTGTGGCAGTGGTTTGACCCCTCTAGTACAGTATGTCCACAATTAGTCACATTCAATTACTTGTGGAATGATGAACAAACAAAATCTCACGTAAAGGAATATGAATTTTCTATTTAAACGGTCTAACTTATTTACCACATTTTCTCTTTTTTTAAAAGCAAAACATTTAAGAGCACTGAAATTTATATTTCAGATTTCCTAATTTTTAAGGCCTTAATGGCGGCAAAATTGATTAATACTTTTTAAGATGTTTTAATAACTGGCGAACACCCAGTTATATAATGAAAATGGATACCGTGGGCACGCCATTAAAACAACTAACCAATCTATGTACTCACAAAATAATTCAACATATAAGTATAATCACATTAGCCCTGGCATCCCTATTTTGGGCCAATTGGATAAGTGCAAATTGTTTGGGAGAAATTGGTAGGGACAAAAATAAGATCTACAAGCTCACGATGAGACACATTATGAGCCTGTAGATTGGCATTTTTTTTGCCATTTGTCGTATGACATAGTATACTGTGGTTAAGAAAACACCATGGTGAAACGTGTTGCCATTTCTAAGTTCTCCTCAGCAGCACAAAATCAACCTTTTAAAGCTATTTGCAGTAAGTAATCTAGTGTCTTGTTTTTATATACAGTTGGCACTATTTTGTGATGGGAAGACCACTTTGTTTTTGCAGCAACCAGCAGCATTGTTTCTTATTTTTATTTTTTTTATTAGATAAAGTGGTCTTTCTTGTACGTTCTACTTGTAGGCTTACCTAAGCCCTTCTGGCCTGGATTCTTGGCAAAGTTGAAGGTGAATTGATAGAAGTCCTTAAACTTCCCTGTGTCTTTCAGTTCCTGCTCTAGTCTGGGGAGGATTGCCTTCAGTTTCTCTGGACTGTCACAGCTGGGGAACAGACAGACACACAACATCACCAAAGCGTGCAACACAAAACCAAATTTACCAAAATTCCACTGCTGCAAATTTCCACAATGGTGAATTGTATTTGCTATGGACTATTCTGCTGAATATATAGCTGTTGATGTAAGAACAACGACTTCTGGATCCTTCACGGCTTGTCTTTCTGATACAAATAGTTTTACATGATCAATTTTCATTGAACTGGTCACTCAATTTAAGTATACAATAGGCAACTCTCATCCCATGCTTTAGTTATCACTATCTGAAAAATGAACAGCACCTTTAACCACTTTCAAACTGGCTTCCCTATTTTGGTTGTGTCAGATCGTGACACACTATTCACACTATTCGTTGTAAAATAAAGTATTATAGGGCTTAAGTGGTTAAATGCAACATTGAGTTTGTTGCATATGTGTGCAAGGCTACCACATCACTAGCTGCTCACCCTAGCTCAGCCATGCCATCCAGGAACTCTTTCCTGCTGAACTCGCATTGCGTGGCGGCTCGAAACTTCCACGCCACCACCAGAACGCTCATGCTGGCTGGATCCAAGGTGAGGTCATCGCAGAACTGCTGGATCCCATCAATGCCTATCTTGCCCTCATCCTGGGGGTCTGTGAAGACAACAGAGGTGAGTTAACCACATGAACCCAAGAGTCCCTATTATGGGGGTACAAGGTGGCAACGTGTCGCATAGCAATGCATTGTGAGCTCGCATTGCGACTTGTTGTTAGCTTGTATATCTGCCATTTATGGGAAAAAGGTTTGGTGTAAGAAAAAAAAGGAGTGGACCAAGTGTAGAGCTCTGAGCACCCCGTCGTTTAAGTGCTTCAGCGTAAATGTATACTCCATTGCATGAGGGTGACGCTTGCCAACAAGAACAGATCTACTATACAAGACAACACGGATTGTAGATCTTTTTATTTTTGGCGAGTATAAATTAGGTATTAGCAGTGCAAGAAAAAAAAACACACAACAAAAGTTGCATGACATTCGCCTTTCAGAGCTGGTGAGCTCTGAAACACGAGCTTCGGTTTGCCACTGGAGCTTGCCTTTGTATCTGTTGTAGAGCTGCTCCAGCTTCTTGCGATCCACAGAGGTTTTCATGGATTCTTTATAATAGAGGTCTGGGTTTTGGAAGTAGTTGTCTGTGGCAACTTCTAGTTTCCAGTCATTCTGTGTCAGGCAGTACACGGCTGTCCTCTCCCCTGCCTGCGTGAAGGACATGAACTGCCGAACCTTGTCCTTCTGCGATGACTTCAGCTTATGCTGCAACACAAACGAATGGGAGCACACATAATTCATTGCAATTCATGCCATTACATTACATGCCTCTAAACCTTCAGATGGTTTGATCCATATATTTCTATATATTTATTCTATATTTTAAAACATCTTGCCAGAAAACTTGTTGCTATGATAAACCTCAAGACAGCTGCATATGTACAGTATACTATGTAATTGCAAGCTAGCTAAATTTGAATACATATTTTTGTTCAATCCAACTTTATTATAGACACACTCCACTACAGCAGAAACACATCAACAAAACACACTACAATACAATTACACACAATAGATAAATACCATAGCACAGTGGTTAAAATACATATAGACACTTAATCCAATGTTTCCAAAGACACACGGTGTAATTGTGTCACTGTGTATCAAGATCAGTCAAAGCTATTATTGTTTACATTCCTTCAATCAACAAAAACGTGTAGTAGCAGCAATAATCACAGCTGTCAAAACTTCACAAAATGATGGCAATGCTGCACTCAAGCCACAAGCTATAATCGTAAAATAAAAGCTCGCTATATTTAAGAACAATTCCATGACAGCGTTTGGCACGCGTTTGTTTACCAGAAACGGAATAACACGAATCTATAAGGTGGTATAAATTCAAAGCTGGATGTTTCTATGTGGAGGATTGCAGTCCAGAGACCTGACCCACCCGAGGTGCTGGATGTGGATCAAACACATTCACAGAGACGAGCTAGTCTGTCGCGACCCAGTTACCAGAGCAGGGTGTGTGTGTGTGTGTGTATGTGTGTGTGTGTGTGTGAGAGAGAGAGAGAGAGAGAGAGAGAGAGAGAGAGCGAGGAGTTGGTTGGCAGGGTATGCAGTCTTAACCCGGCACGGCACGGCACGGCATCCAGGGCAGACTAGACACCAAAAAGGGAAAGGTACGTGCCCCCCCGGGCTCAAAATACCAACAACTGACCTTCCATTTCCCCTCATATTCACGACACAGTGAACCAACCAGACATCATTTTGACAGAGGACACACACACACCGCTCCCCTTCATACTGGTGTCCCCGTCCCCGTCCACACACATCGTTCATAATGGCCATTTATTTGCACTGTTTAAACTGGGTTCTAAATGTGGTCTGGGTTTTGTTATCTTTTACCTACCATTTTATCACCCGCTGCTCTGTTTTGGCCAAGTTGATATCCAATTACTCGCGGTGCGCATGCGCGAGACACACTGCAGCGCTACTGGAAGTGCGCTTTGCATCGTGGGAATTGTAGTCCTATTGGATCTCTGATGAGCCAGGCATTGTTTTAGTTGTGGGAGTCTTGGCTTAATTGTTTATCAAAGTGCTTCTGGACACTTAATTCACATTAATGCCGATGTTACATTATGCAGAATAGCGTATCAATCTGTCACCAGATAAAGGCTTATGATTCATGAATGATGTGTTAATAACAGTGGTGTAAAGTAAGTACATTTACTCAAGTACTGTACTTAAGTACAATTGAGGTATGTTTTCTTTACTGGAGTATTTCTAATTTTAAGTACTTTTACTCCACTGTATCTCAGAGGCAAATATTGTACTTTTTACTCCACTATTATTTGAAAACTTTAGATACTAGTTACTTTGTAGATTTTTATTACTATTACAAAACATACATTACCCACTTCAGCCGTATACATTTCGGCCATTTGAAAATGGCCAAATGTGATGCATTGTGAGCTTGTAGATCTGCTATTTTCAAAAGATTTGTATACATTTGAAAACTTGTGAAATGGAACATTCTGCATAATGAGTACTTTCTACTTTTACTTTAAGTACATTTATGATACCAATACTTTTGCACTTTTACTCAAGTCAATTTTGAATTCCGGACTTGTAACAGAGTATTTCTACATTCTAGTATTGATACTTTTACTTAAGTAAAAAAATGAGAGTACTTTTTCCACCACTGAAGGCTTGTGAAGTGTTAATAATCGGAGGTTGCACTGTTGCTGTTGCTCGAAGCATGAAGTTTGTGCACCGGACCGAACACACTATTCTATTATTCTATTCTATAATGTTTCAACAGAGATCTCTGTGTGGACATTAATCTCGCGATAACGACAATGTTTACGGCAATCAAAATAGAGCTTGGGGGGGATGCCACAAAAGAACTACAACTCCCATATCAAAACAGCGATCTTATGTTTCGGAAGTAGAGTTTAAGCTGGTCATAGTTTACGATTGTTTTTGTGATAACTCGGACTAAATGTTGTATTGTTTGTATAAACGACCGTTCAGTGACTTACGACGAGGCGTCGAGTCAATAGTAAAGAGGCTAACGACAGACTGTTAGCTTGGTTGTGTCATTGGAGTGTGTGTCAAACTCAGCTGGCTGGAGCTAGTCTAGTCTGACAGGTAACCAGAAGACTCGCCCCAAAACACGCTCGCCCCCATTTTTTCGCGGACCGCTCGCCCCCAGCGGTTCATGTTCTTGAGCAGGGGTCTTCAACGTTTTCAGGCCAAGGACCCCCTAGCTGAGAGAGAGATGAAGCAGTGACCCCCACTACATATTGTATAAAATTGCATTTAGATTAAACTTTTTTTGTTTACTTGGTCTGCCCTTTTTCCCCTCTACACCTATATCTCTTTGCCAAAAATAGCCGATCTACAAGCTCGCACTTGTAGATCTGCTATTTTTGGCTAAAGTTCTCCTCAGAAAAAGTGGTTCAAGTGGTTATAAGTTTAAAAAAAAATCCTATCACACAAAGATTTGGCGGACCCCCTCACCCCCTGTAGTAACTCTGAGGACCCACAAGGGGTCCCGGACCCCCTGTTGAAGACCCCTGTATCTTGAGGTTAAGGTTAGATAAGTTTAGGGATAGGATAGGCCTAGTTTTACTGAGGATACGTTTAGGAATAATGTAAGGTTTAGGCATAGTTTACTGAGCTTAGGTTTAGGAATAAGGTTAGGTTTTAGGGATAATGTACTGAGGTTACGTTTAGGAATAAGGTTAGGTCGTTAGGCATAGTTTAACTGAGTTTACGTTTAGGAATAAGGTTTAGGCATAGTTTAACTGAGGTTACGTTTAGGAATAAGGTTATGTGGTTTAGGCATAGTTTACTGAAGTTACGTTTAGTAATACCAGGTGGCGACCGTTCCGAGGTCGCCGGATTTGCCCCGGGGCGACTGTGTTTTGGGGCGAGCGTTTCGGTATTCGTCTGACAGCTCTCGGGTGACGAGTTTTCTTCTCTTTTTTTGTACTAGCAAAGACACAACTAAAGATCAACAAACATGTTGAATTTTAAAACGCGCCTGATTTAGCTTCTTCACGAGAACACATTACTCTGAATGGTCAGTTGTTTTTACTTACTTGATACAGACGTGGCTCTAGCCTCTATACCTACACAGACCTGGAGCTAGCCGAACATTAGCCGTCGAACTAAACATGAAGTTGGTTGCATGAAGTTGTGATGGGTTGGCTTCAACTATGTGGCAGGGAACTCTCTTTTCCTGGTGTTTCGACCAGGTGGGCGTGGTTTTGAGGCTAGGTTAGTTTAGGCATAGATCCTGTGAGGTTAAGGTTAGGGTTATTAGGCATAGTTTTTGTGGGGTTAAGTTTAGGGTTAGGTTTAGGCATAGTTTTAGTGAGGTTAAGGTTGGGAGGATTAGGGTTAGGGATAGGCATACAACCACGCCCACCTGGGCCAAACACCAAAGAAAGAGGGAGTCCCTATGTGGCAGGGAGGAGGGGGAGGTATGGTGCTGCTGTGGCACAAGAGCAGGATTGTTTCCTTCCTCATTCGTACTGGAGCTCAGAGCCAAGCATTGCAGACATCTTACAGGTAGCTACTATAGTCTTGTATTAGCCGTTTGCATCAGCATCTGTATTGTAGACATGGTTCATTTCTGGGATAGACCGTTATTACTATGTTATTACACTACAGTCTGTGTTGTTCACACATAAACTGCTCATCTTATTCTGTGTGTGGTGTTGCCATGTGTACATGTTGGTTGAGGTCAGTTCCTGTGGAATGAATGCTGAATAAATGCGTTATCTGCATTCTAGACATATGGGACTCATATTATTCAGTTAAGAACCTAACTTTAATTCAACTTTCATTCATGTGATATATGTTTATTTACTATTACTGAACAACTATTTAGGCCTAATTATATATAGGCTAGCCTATATAATGACGGCCTATCCCCCAGAAGGGGTATTAGGCGTAAGTAAGTAAGTAGCCTATATAATGCTTTGTCCATGTTGGCCTACATGTACAAACAAGTTGGACTGGACTGAAAATGTGAAGTACTAATACTACACAACTTAGGACTAATGACATGCTTCTGTGTGTCTCTCTCTCTCTCTCTCTCTCTCTCTCTCTCTCTCTCTCTCTCTCTCTCTCTCTCTCTCTCTCTCTCTCTCTCTCTCTCTCTCTCTCTCTCTCTCTCTCTCTCTCTCTCTCTCTCTCTCTCTCTCTCTCTCTCTCTCTCTCTCTCTCTGTGTTTCAGAACAGTGAGTTCATTGATTGTGGTGCCAGTGAGTGGCTGCTGAGAGTAGCTGCAGTCCAGTCATTCGAAAAGGGATAGTGGAGTGTTTTGGAAAATAAGACTCATGCTCACAGAGGTACAGGTTTAATTTGTTTAATTTCAAATGGGATTAAACCATTATTCAACTAAATGCATGGCATGACATGAAATTCACGGCGGAGATACAGCCTTTAAAATCAAGTGGATTGGACAGAGTACGGGAGGCGTTGAGAAGCCACTCAAACCAGTTAGTTAGGTGTTATTAAATTGTTGATAGATATGCTATTTATGTATGAGTGGCCCATTAGATCACAGAATAAATATGTGTGTCAGCTTGTACTGGTATTTATATAGTGATTGTATTGTAGGCTGCTGTATTGTAAGCTGTAACGGACCACACCCCAAAGAACAACCTGTGTCCTGAGATTGCGATCTAACATGTCACATGAAGCCAAGTTTGAGCTGTAAAGTCTCTTGTCAGCTCTCTCCAACTGTCCCTCCAATTCCACTTCTTCTCTCTTCTTCTGTATTGACTCTCTTAAGCGACAGAAGTAGAGGATTGGATGCAGGTTGTGCGTGGACTTCTGTGCCTTGGCCTGGTGGGAGCTCTGGTGGGAGCTCTCGCCACGCTGCAGAGGGACCAGGTAGCCCAGCATGCCATTAAGCTTCACCGGGGTCGAGGGGCCTCTCATAGCCGCAGCTGGGTGGCCAACAACTGCAAGCGGCTGGTGGGCCTCCTGCGGCAGAAGAATGTGGTGGTCCAGAAGCTGGCTGTAGCAGCAGATGCTGTAGGACAAGATCGGTCACTTTCAGAACCCGAGAAGCTCTTCCAAGTAGGAACCAGACTCTGAATAACTAAAAATATGAACAAAGTCTCTCTCCTCATCCTATATGCAGCATATTTGTTTGCCATAACTTAACTGCATTTTCATTTTAAATCATAACGGTATGATGCCTTGAGCCAGTTGAAGAATGTTTTGTACAGTGTATTAAGATAAGATGTCGCCCATGTTTGCGAGAGAGGTTATAAGGAAGTGGGTGGAGGTAACAGATGCTTCTCTATTCTTTCACTAATCTTGCTTTTTGTCCCTGCCTATTTCCAGGTGCACACTCTGGAGGTGTTCCAGAAAGAGCTGAACGAGAGTGAGCGCTCAGTCTTCCAAGCAGTCATTGGCCTGCAGAGGGCACTCCAGGGCGACTACAGAGATGTGGTCAATATTAAGGAGAGCAGCCGACAGAGACTGGAGGCCCTCAGGGAGGCAGCCATCAAAGTGAGCTCAGTGGGAGGTTGGGTGATGATAAGTAGTTTATATGTGGAGATTTGTTCAGTTTAACTATAGGTGAATATGAGGACACTACACATTGTATCATAAGGTAGATAAAGGAATACGGCAGCTGACCAATCAAAGCGATATAACAGCTGGCCAATCAGCACAGCTAAAGTGGAATGATGGGCTGCACTGGCACCTCTCTGGATGACAAGAAGCTGAAGGACAAGTGCTTACGTATGTTGTTTGTGGACTACAGCTTGGCATTCAACACCATAGTCCCATATTGCGGTCGAACGCATAATGGGAGGTGAGCTTCCCTCCCTCCAGGAACTGTACAAGAAGGGTTGTGTAGTCAAAGCGCACCGCATTATCAAGTACATGCACCACCCCAGCCACATGGGCAAGGAGGCCTACCGTACTATCAATGGCAAGACCACCAGGTTTCTGAACAGCTTCCAACCGGCTACCGTTGAACAAGACCTGGCCACCGCCTGTCACCAGGCTGGCCATGGACTTTACTTTTCCTTGTGGATCTACCATGTGGATTTTACCTGTGAAAGTTATTGACCTTTATGGACTATGTGAACCTGACAATGCGTTGATACTCTTTTGCACCTAAAATTTGTCTAATCAAGTGTCACCACTTCGCACCTTATGTCTAACCTGCTGGTTTATGCTTAAGTGTAAATATGTAGATATCTTTGATTTTTGCCACTACTTGACATGTTTTTTTTTAGTGTCTTCCTCTTGCTCTCCGTGCCCCCCCCTCCCCCCTCTTCTTTTCTTTTTATCTTTCTGAAAATAACAAACGATGGAGCTTGCACAAAAACAAATTTCACCTACTTCTTTACACCTGTAAACTTGGTGAAAAAAAAAGTTGATTCTGATAAAGACCCTCTGAGGCTGAGCTTAAACCTCAGAGGTTTATGTTAAATAATTCACCAGGTCAAACGTGGTTGAAACTCAGCTGAAAAACTGCTGCTTCAGATTCAGATAATGTACTGTAGAAGTCTCCAGGTGCAAAGGAACTAAAACACTGCTGAAAACAGCAACCGTTGATGGTTCACAGAAGGCATACGTAATGGCAAGCAGCACATGCAGTGTTTTCACAACTCCCTCCCAACACTGCAGGGAAATCCCAGGGGTAGTACCTTCTCATTTGCCAAGGGAAATACAGGTGTATGACAGTATTTATTTGTAGTGAGGCGGACTAATTGATTTTTATTCTAATAACACTGTTGAGCAAGGAAGAAATCATGCTTATATTATTGTTGCTTTATTTATGCAGTAAGAGCTGCAAATACTACGTGTCCAGGCTGAAATGCCTGTGACCGAGGTTGGATACGCGAGGGCAACAATCAATGCCTGGATGATAATCTGTATTCATTACTGACTGTATGAAACCCATAGTGCAGCATGAATAATGATGTATACTTCATCTTACGATGGTGTTGCTCCCCAAAAAATAGTCATTGGTTTGTGAGCATAATTCTACACAACTCGATATCAGTTACTCATCACTTACTGCTTTTCTGTCCTTGATAATTAATAACCTGTTAAAAAGTGACTTGTGTTGTCTGAATGTTTGTTGTCGTGAACATTGTTATTTTGTATTTCTCTCAGTATGCCTCAATGGCCTCATCTTGTCCATGTGTTTGTTTGTATCTTTCAGGAGGAGCAGGAGTATGTGGAGCTAATGGCAGCTGAGAAGCACCAGCAGGAAGCTATAAAGATCGCTCAAGCTCAGAACAAAACCCTGTCTATGTTGGACAAGATCCTGGAGGACGTCCGCAGGGCAGCGGACCGCCTGGAGGAGGAGATCGAGGAGCACGCCTTTGACTATAACAAACAGGTCAGCAGAGGACAATATGGACTTCATCTGAGCTTTATAGATAAACAAGGAAGTGATAATAACCACAATTTTGGAATGATGGAACAAAACAAAATGAGCATGTGTTTTGTGAAAACGGTTAACCTCAATTATGAAAAGAAACTAAGAAAGAAAGGAGTTAAATAACAAAATACCCACAACAAATAATAACAAATAATACAGACAGTGCAAACCCTGACAGCTAGTCTGCTGTGTAGATGAAGGGAGTGAATGTGGAGGCAGTGCTGCGGGTGGAGGATGACGAGGAGGATGGAGGGAAGAGGAAAAATCTCTCCAGAAGGAGAGAAGTAGAAGATGACCTGGGTCTGAGCATGCTCATTGACTCCCAGAACAACCAGTATGTGCTGACCAAACCACGAGATTCCACCATGCCAAGAGCAGATCCCCACTTCATTAAGGTCAGTTTTTCCTCCTACCCTACCTTGCCTTAAGGTAATCATACTATAAATGCACACAATCTCTGTCTGTGCATGACTGCGTGTGTGCGTCTGTTGTTCACGTATCTCGAGAACTGTTCGGCCATTTGGCGCTCGTCGCCAGCGACCCGAGGGAGCGCCGTGCCCGCCGTCGGGTCGGTCAGATAGGCAATGTTGGTGTTGTTGTTGGTTGTATCGGTGGATCCCCAAAAACATAAAAAAACACCCTCTCTGACACATGTACAATGGGTAATGCTTAACCAGGTGGCGCATGCATTTCCAACTTGCATCGTTCCTGAGTAGGCCTAGTAATGTAAATTAACATAAGTTTAGTTTGGCATTTTGCTACTCATCTATGCACACATCTATGTTGCCCTTGTTCAGTCTAAAATATTTGCTGTGTGTGTGTGTGTGTGTGTGTGTGTGTGTGTGTGTGTGTGTGTGTGTGTGTGTGTGTGTGTGTGTGTGTGTGTGTGTGTGTGTGTGTGTGTGTGTGTGTGTGCGTGTGCGCGCGTGCGCGTGTCCAGGACCTGGTGTCAGTGGTGATGCTGTCTCTGCCCTGTGGCTGGCTCTGTTCTCTGATGGGTCTCCCTCCCATGTTTGGATACATCATCTGTGGGGTCCTATTAGGACCCTCTGGACTCAACAGCATCAAGGTGTGTGTGTGTGTGTGTGTGTGTGTGTGTGTGTGTGTGTGTGTGTGTGTGTGTGTGTGTGTGTGTGTGTGTGTGTGTGTGTGTGAATATGGAATTTGCATGTTCGCATGCACAGGTGCTTGTACGACTAGATGACTAGCTTGCACGACTAAATATTCAACGTTGGTTTCAATATGGTTTCAACGTTAAACATCGAGTGCTCTGCATTGCAATGCTCCCGTCATTTGTGAGATGCTTTTTTCCATTTGGTAACCAACCATAGAAAGCGATAAGAATGGTACACTGCAGCTTCTTGTCTACAAGCAACTACTGTAACACTTGACTTTCTCTTTGCCTTACAGTCTATGGTTCAGGTGGAGACTCTAGGGGAGTTGGGTGTATTCTTTACTCTCTTCATGGTTGGATTGGAGTTCTCCCCGGAACGCCTGCACAAGGTTAACTAAACAGATGTTATCCTATGTATATCCCCCTTCCCCCTGCATTTTTGCTCCCCTTGTTTTGTGTTGGAAAATGGATGTCTATCTTTCCAAGTTGAAGTCACCTAGTGGTTGACACGGAATGTATGGTATTTGTAACTTTGACCTCTTATGGTGCTTTCCCATTCCATAGAACCGGCTCGACTCGACAGACCCTGTCAATATACAGTAGCTAGTTGTCACAGCGATGTCTACCCTTCTGCGTAGGAGGGTGCTAAAGTTAAATTATGCTGTCGCTACTACTGTCTGGAAATAATCTCCATTTAGCCTGTACTGTTCTAAAAAAGTTTACAACATATTAGGTGAACAACAGACAATTAATTTGCTCAACATTAATTCCTTTCACGTTTACAACATCTAGTTGAAAGGTGTGTTAACAGTATTCAGGACATTCCTTGCAGTATAGTAGTAGTACAGGAGTCTGTCCTGCTTGTAACGATTCTCTCAGACGAATCAGTCGTCCGCAGTGTTTTAACATCACCTTTATGTATTGCCAGAGCTCGCTTGGAACCTTGACCGTGTCCTCTCATAATGTGTTTCCTTTGCTTAATGTTTTCTGTAAAGCACATTGCATTGCCTTACATGCACAAATAAAGTTACCTTGCCTGTCATTGCCTTGACGGAGGTGATGCCAAAAAAGTACAGTTAGGTAGAGTTGAACCATGCAATAGAAAGGCACCATTTACAGGAGCTGAAGAGGTTCTACTTTGTATTATTATTTTATTTTTTAAACTGAGCTGAATTCACTCCTACCCATCAGTTGTATACGTACGTTGCTTCACCAGCTCAAATATGCTCAACATAACACTGCTAGTACATAATATCTTTATCTACTGATATGTATACAGGTGTGGAAGACATCGGTGCAGGGAACATGCTACTTGAGCCTGCTGATGGTGGGGGCTGGCTTGTTATGGGGACAGGTCCTGCATATTCGGCCCACCCAGACTGTCTTCATCTCCACGTGTCTCTCACTGTCCAGCACTCCCCTGGTATCACGCTTCTTAGCTGGAGGAGCCAGAGGGGAGAGGGAAGGTACTGTAAGAGCCATTTGTTTGTTTACACAGATTTGAATACAGCTAAATGCTTTATGGTTTAAAGCTACAATCCGGGACTTGTTTTTAGTGAATTATTGTAGCAGTAGTGGCTCAAAGCCTCTGCCTGATGAGGGAAATGCTAATATCTCCTCCGGCGAAGGGGGAAGCCGCCTTTAGGCGAGTGGATAAGATGTTGGCTTTCCATGCGGGAGAGACCCGGGTTCAAAACCCGGTTGTTACATAATGTTTTACTAATCTGTATGGTAGGGTATGTTAATACAATAAAACTACTGTAGCACATTTGCAGTGGTTGGAGGTGGTCTCCATACTCTTCTACTGAGAAAAGCCAACCCTGGTGTCGTGTATTACAACTACTGGTTCATAATGTCAAAGTTATTTGACACAGAAGGCTCACAGGATTGGACACTAGATGCACCGGCATCTTTATTGTAGTACGTACGTATCGTTGCAATTAACTCTCTCCATCAGGAGGGGGAGACAACTAGACATAGATATGGATTGTAGCTTCCAATTTCACAGATCACCTCAGTTAACGCTATAAGTAAGAGTGTGCCCGAGAGCAACGCCATGGCTCTACAGTAACTGAACCGTCAACGATACAATTATATATACTTATTTGCCATTAAATTGGTTGAAAATGTGTGTTTGTATGCATTTATGCATGGTTTGTGGCTGTGGGCGTGTTCATATGTATGCAGAGCAGGGAAGGCCTCTTTGTCCTGCTCACAACTGATTTTGTGTGTGTGTGTGTGTGTGTGTGTGTGTGTGTGTGTGTGTGTGTGTGTGTGTGTGTGTGTGTGTGTGTGTGTGTGTGTGTGTGTGTGTGTGTGTGTGTGTGTGTGTGTGTGTGTGTGTGTGTGTGTGTGTGTGTGTGTGTGTGAACATGTGACAGGTGAGCTGGACTACAGCAGTGTTCTCCTGGGGATGCTGGTGATGCAGGACGTCCAGCTTGGTCTCTTTATTGCTGTCATGCCCACTCTGATCCAAGCACAGGGTGGAGATGTAGACAGGTTGGTTGCTACATTATGAGCAGGACAAAGAGACCTGCCTTTTTAACCGCTTTCAACCTGGCATTCCTATTTTGGGCGTCATGTCATTATTATAGAATTATTCTAAAAAATATATATTATATGCTTTCTTTTTCTGAACCAGTCTTCTGTATGGAGGGTTGCGGGTGCTCGTCCTCCTGGCACAAGTGCTGGTTTCTCTGGCTGCTGTGTTGCTGTTGTGTGCCTTGCTGAAGTCGTTCCTCATCGGCCCCTACTACAAGAGACTGCATGCCGAGAGCAAGGGCAACAAGGAGATCCTGGTGCTGGGGATGGCTGCTTTTGTCTTCTTCATGCTGACGGTATATATGCTCTAATCTTTGGCCCTCCTTCGCGACTTCAAGCTCCGATTTAAAAGCCAAAAATGCAGTGTGTTGATTCGACTTTAGTCTTTCATAAGCGCTTCTTTCTGCTATTCACCACACTTTGATTCTATGTTATTGTCCGCACCTTCCATCTCTTCTACAAATGTCAGATAAACATCTGTTCCCTAGGTGACAGAGTCTCTGGACATCTCCATGGAGCTGGGCTGCTTCCTGGCTGGAGCGCTGCTCTCCTCCCAGGGTCACATGGTCACATCGGAGGTCTTGGGATGCATCGAACCAATAAGAGATTTCCTGGCCATTATCTTCTTTGCCTCCATCGGTTAGATCCAGCATTTTAGCAGAGGCGTCTCCATTCTCATGTAGTGGATGCAGTCAGTACCTTGTTTCGTAGTGAGACCACGCTAAGAGATGTGACATGTGTTCTGTGCAATGCTTCAGGTCTCCACGTGTTCCCTACGTTTGTTCTGTACGAACTCACCATCCTGCTGGTACTGACATTCACCTTGGTCATCATGAAGGTATAACAGATTTCCTTGTTCTCTCTCTCTCTTTCACACACACACACACACACACACACACACACACACACACACACACACACACACACACACACACACACACACACACACACACACACACACACACACACACACACACACACACACACACACACACACACACACACACACACACACACACACACGTTGTCTCTCTTGTAATTGTAATTCCTCCCCTCAGTCACTCCTCCTCTCCCACCTCATTCTTGTCTGGTCCTGACACACACACACACGCACACACGCGCACACACGCACACACGCACACACGCACACACACACACACACACACACACACACACACACACACACACACACACACACACACACACACACACACACACACACACACACACACACACACACACACACACACACACACACACATATACACATATATATATTCTTGTCTGGTCCTGACACACATCCGGTCCCTTGTAATGGCATAACAGGACCCCCTGCAGATCTGTAAGCTCTATGAGCTTATATTTTCAGCCCTATTGTTTTGTGTGTCTGTTCTATGATGTAGTCAACAGTGGGTCCACGTCACAGACTAACATAGTGGTTGGCATCTCACTCTTTTGATATACCACCAGGTGATCAGATTGGGAAATGTAGGTGATCAATTGAGTTGATTAGAAACAACCATTATTAACCATTACTGTTTGATGTGCATAATACATCTCCCCAGATAGTTAGAATCTATATTTTACCTTTATCATTCATGTTAAATTATTGACTAATTCTTTGTTCGGTTTTATTATCATCCACTTAAGCCCTGTGCTGTCCTTCGTCATCATGATGCGACATGTAGTGAACTTGTAGATCAGTATTTTCTAAATATTTTGAATTCTTTTGAGTTTAAAAAAAAAATGTAGCCTAGAAAACCAAAATAGGGATGCTAGGTTGAAAGATTTTTTAAATTGGTTAAATTATTGACTTCCTTTCTACTTGTATTATTCTAATTAACAACCTATAATAACATGTACAATCAATGGTGTTTTTCACTGTCTGGCACTGACCAAAACTGTTGGCCACCCCTCGACTAAAGTGTAGCGTGCAAGAGCAACAGGATCAACAAGCTCAACACGAGCACCGGCTCCGTTATGGGAGTGGAGCTTGATCCTTTGATGGAAGTGTCAGAAAGGAGGATGCTAAGTAGACTGCTGAGGATGATAAACAGTCCCTTTCACCCCCTGCATCGGTTGTGGAGGGACATAGGAGCACCAACTGCACTACCCTGTACACAGTGTGTGCATATAGTGTTTATAGTGTTCCCTCAGAACCATTTTTCATTATTTTTATCCTGGACTACTGAGCACCTAATCGCGATAATAGCCTACAACAGTGTTTCCCAAACCATCTTTTATGGGTTGAGACCAAATATCCAGGTTTTCTTTTTTTTCCTACAAAAATCTATCTTCTCTTATCTTGTGATCTGCTCCTATAGTTCCTGATGGCTGTGCTGGTGCTTTCGGCCATCTTGCCAACAGGCTCTCGACACATCCGCTGGATCGTGTCGGCCGGCCTGGCTCAGGTCAGCGAGTTCTCTTTTGTCCTGGGCAGCCGTGCCCGCCGCACCGGCATCATCTCCAGAGAGGTCAGTGTACTGGAGCTCAAAGGCCTGCTACCCTCGTGACTGGTTAACCCATTAAAAGGATCCCTGGCTAGTAAGCCAAATATGCCTTAATACATATGTATACATATGTACATTATAATTGCCCTCTATAACTAAAATTAAACTTACTCAAGAGGGGCAATGCCCGTCGCAAGTTGATGATGTCATTCGTCCATGTGTGGTCTAGCCCTATGGAATTTATGGAATGCATGTGCAAAAAAAACATATTTAAAATATTGATTTGATGCTCTTATTAACCTTAGGAATTATTACGTTGTTTTTTATTTTCACATGCATTCCATAAATTCCATAGGGCTAGACCACACAAATGACATCATCAACTTGCAATGGGCATTGCCCGAACTATTTCTAAAATACATACAATATTTAAGGTGTTTTTAATTTGACATTTTAGTTATAGAAGACAATTATAATGTATTAAGGCATATTTGGCTTATCAGCCAGGGATCCTTTTAAGCAGAACAAATGCCTTCTAAATCAGTAGTTCTCTTCACTTTCAAGATCTTTCAAAACATTTTAAAAAATAGACAATGTACAAGCTTGAGCTACGAGCTTGTACATCTGCTATTTTTGAATAGCCAATGCAAAAATCTAAAATGACATAGATGCTTTCGCCGGTTTTAATGGGTTAATTTGGACCACGGCATCGGTGGGCTTCACCAATGCCAAATATGAGGCATCGTTATCTGTATTGAGTCGATCATTACCAGCATCAATATCAGCACACCCCTATGTTCCAGCATCTTATCTGTCTTCCTCTTTGTTTCTTTATGCTCTCTCTCTCTCTATCTTCCTATCTATGTCTTCCTATCTAACCCCCCTCACCTCTCTCTCTCTCTCTCTGTATTCTTCTCTCCCTCATTCAGGTGTATCTTTTGGTTCTCAGTGTCACCACGCTGAGTCAGCTGTTGGCACCTGTACTATGGAGAGCTGCCACACACAAATGGGTTCCCCGAGTCGAACGCAAAACGCTTAGCTGACTGGATTTAGAACCAAAGAGCAGGGATGTGTACCCCTGCAGAAGTCCAGGTTGGCATTGCGTGAAGCAGCTATTGTTTACTTCATTTACACTTGAACATAATGTGCTGATGTCAGCTTACAAAAAGAATGTAATATGATCTGTTCTGTTATTATGTGTAATTGTTTCACATGAACTAAAAGGGGTACTCTTCTTCTTGGCTGGCTGTCCATCAGCGGTCTTAAAATATGCGTTACAAAAAAATCCTACTACTTGCTCAAAAACTGTGACGATAAATAGAAGAATACTATATTTAAAACATGGATGACCCATTACATACATATGGAACCTCTAGAGATATTTAACACTTTATGGAATCCCTTCGTTAAAGGGACACAGTATGGCGGCACAGCCATTTTCCTGACACTTATTGCATCTAAGTAGATGCTGCACAAGTGATCTTGCTTGCCGGTGTGCGGTCTAAAAGATTGCGGGTGATGTTGGCATTGGAGCACTGAGCACATCATCAACTCAATAGCTCTGACAGTGTCAGAGTGTCATTTTTACAGCCTTCAAAAGAGTGCAAAATGAACACTGAGGATTGTATGTTGTTCCTCTCATTCTTCTGACATACACTGACAATCTCCTTAGAAGCACTTTCCTGGAACTGTCAGTGTGCATACTGTAACTATCAAAAAGAGACTGTTTAATTTCTCATTATTAATATGGTTAACCAGCACCAGCACTTTTACATTTAATCTGCATTATGTTTTGTACCATCAATATTGACCAATAGATCATTCGCTAAGCTCCGCCCCCAATAGCAATTGTCCAATGCTAGTTTAGGAACCGTTGCCATTTGCCATAGACTCTGATTCATACCATATACTGTAAGTGAATGTGAAGTAGCACACATATAGACGGTAATTAACAACAGTAATACAAATAATCGGAATACCATAATAACACTATGGTTAAACTGTTAATGGGGAACCTAGTGATAAACATTTATCTGTATTTTGTTTGTTGAAATAGTATGTTGTGCACATATTTTCCGAGGGCATACTGCAGGCCTTGTTGACGGGCTGTGGGAGAGATTTTGAAGCTCTAGTTCCATAAATGATCGAATATTTTATGTGTGTGTGTGTGGGGAGGGGAGCTTAGTGAACGGTCATGTTGTTTTTTTTGTCAACTCTTGACATGTTAAATGTGTTCACGAACTTCATGTTGTTGAGATTTATCATAATAACTCTACTGTTTGAGTCCGGACGTTTGAGTACATTGTGTATCTGCTGTGTTGTGTAATGTGAAGGATTTTCTCATGAACATACCGCAGGGAATCTATTTTGGATGACAGATTTGAAAGCATTATGCTTTGCTTTTATATTCTCTTTTTTCGTCCAGTTTTGGAGCTTGATTCCTTGCAGAATCTGGGGAAAGTGTTAAGTTACATATCAGAAAGGAAGAAGTGAGAGAAATACTGGTATTATAGTATTAAGATAGAAAGTTGGTCAAAGTAATTCCATATTATAGTTGTATTCACTCAACTTTGATATATTTAAAGAAACTACTACATGATACTTCAGAATGTCTTTGAGGCTTGCCCGACCACATTTTGAAGTACAAGAAAGACTGCTCTCTTCTGGCTTTAGATTTGTCTTTAAATTCCATTGATAATGTGCCTGTGCCATATAACTGCCTGTAAGATAGCTGTTATTATGTTATATGAATGTTTTGATATTTTATATAAAATGTGAATGTTTGTCTGGGAGTTTGTTAACAAAGTTTCTGTATTTTGGTAAATGCTTTGAGGTGACTTTTTTTGTTTGTTAGTTGAGTGACAACCATATGATGACTTTATTTCAGTCAGACAAGCTTCATTTTGTATATCAGTTATTTTGGTTTATTTATTAAAGTTTGTGTGAGTAAGAATGTATTCACTTTGTGGGTGTAACTACAGTCTTTGTCTTGGATCCAGGAGGAGACAATCTTACAAAAGAAAGAAAATATAGTTACAGTATATAATGGAACTTTTCAGACCTCAGTCTATCTCTACTGCTTCTGCTGCAGCTGGAGGGAAGTGTTGAGTCTTTAGTTTAATTCTTTAGCACACTCATAGTCTGCACTCATACAGGAAGGCAGACAGAAGCCGAGCGATGGATGATTGGATAAGCAGATGATGCAGGTCGATGTGCTCAAATCTAATCTGTTCCATGAAACAATAATCACCTTCGAGGTAACCACTTTTGGAGATCAGGATCTCCAAGAAATCAATCCCTTCTCTCAGATAATCTAGTAACTACCAATAATGCAGATGATAAGATGTACGTACATACGCATGTACATGTTTGTTTGTTTGTGTGTGTCAGTCAGGCACGTCCCTGTGTGTAAGCTGTAGACCCACAAACACTGCAGTCAGCAGGATTATAAGAAACCTCATCCTATTAACAGAGGTAAGTAACCAGTCAAGATACTGGTCTTTAGAAGTTTTAACATGTTTCCGAAAATTAAGCAATTTGGAGACTTAGTCTCTGTAAATACATATTTGTTGCTATGAAGTAAAAAAACAACAACATCCAAGTTGATGCACATGATTTCATTCTCAGTTCCTAACCTATAGGCTCTGTGCATTACTGTAGTTCCCTTTTCCTGAAAGTGGAATTCCCGTGTCCTGTTCCGGGTCAGTTTCTCATAGCTTAATTTGCAGCAACAGAACCCGGAACAGGAACCGGGAATATACCACCTTCTGGAAAAGGTCACCACAGTCATGCACAGAGCATCATTGTCTAAGCCTCACCCTCACATCTCTGGCAGAGGGAGAGTAGCGCCCAGGATTACATAGGCAATTTGCACTGGGTGAAAAAATGGGGTTACAAAATCGTGGGATAAAAATTATATAAAAAAAAAAGCCTCACATCTCTGCAGTGCAACATCACTGAACCCAGATTTCTACTTTTATGATGGTGTCGCTTACAAAAAATAGATAGTCGCATGGGATGGGGAGAGTGGCTGAGATAAGTGTTTTCCATAGATCTCAACAGATAAAAGAATCATCAAAACTTACCTTTTCTCTGATACGTATAGGCCTGCTGTACTCTATTGCTCTGTGTGTGTGCCATGTCACAATAATTATTATCATTGGGCTTAAATGTTTAATTCAGTTTTCCGTAAAACAATACAGATAGTACAATGAATCATTCAGCAAAGCTTGGCAAATCTTGTTTATATTAGTACAATCAACAGCAATAGGTATGTTAACTGTAGATATTAATGTGTGTTAATGATTAATCAGTGGCTGATGCTATAAAGAAAGTTTGGAATCATCAGGAACATGAGCTTTTTAGCATCAACAGAGACCAAGCTTATTGTTTTTTCACTTGATTCTTACAAATGTCAGAAGTTGAGTTTAGAGCTTTGTAATTTCTAGCAGTGAATCACTCAGATATTTTACTTAAGTAAACATAGCAATACTACAATGTAGGAATAATTTGTTGCAAGTAAAAGTCCTGTATTCAATAAAAGTACAAAGGTATTGGCATCAAAAGTATACAGAATGTAAAATTACTATACAGAATGGCCCGATTCACAAAATACAATATATTAATGTATTGTAATTAGTAAAGCATTAATCTTTTATGTAATGTTGCACCTTGTGAAGACTGATTTTAATCACTTTATGTGATGCTGGGTAGCTTAACCTATGATATTACATCATCATTTAT
Source organism: Gymnoscopelus microlampas (assembly GCF_963454915.1). NCBI lineage: Eukaryota > Metazoa > Chordata > Actinopteri > Myctophiformes > Myctophidae > Gymnoscopelus > Gymnoscopelus microlampas. The sequence goes on from NC_139962.1 coordinate 19,665,055, forward strand.
CAGTTAATGTATGAATGTATGTATGTAACTAACTAAAGCTATCAAATAATAGTGTAGTAAAAAGTACAATATTTTCCTCTGAGATGTAATGGAGGAAGTATGGAAATAAGTAAAAGTACTTGAGTAAATGTTCCACCACTTATTGCCAGTTATGATGTGGCACTGAATGACATTGAATACATATGGGTTGAGGTTTTCAAAGAGCAATAATACTCTATTACGGTACTTGATACTAGCAAGTACAGTATAGGTTGATGATTGGGTATCCAAATACCCATTTTCTTTAGCCCCTTCCTGCTGTTGTGTTATTTCTCATTTCATAGCTTTGATGTAGAAGATGACCTTTCCTTCGTAGGGGTCATGTTTGTTTTGATAGTCGATCTTCTCTGAAACCGCTCTGCATTGGACCTTTACAGACTTCTTCCCTATCAGGTGGAACCGAACTGCTACCAGTGGGTTGACATATGTGGGCTAAACAGAAACGGGTAAGAAAGCAACTAGTTACACATTATCTTTTGTTCCTATGTTTTTATGTTATTGCCCATTGGTGCTCAAATTCCTGTCAAGGACACCTACATTAATGTGTTTGGCCGCGGACCGCCATCTGAATTTGTTTTGTGCCAGAGACGCCCATACAAGAGTTGTGTTGTTGAAGTGTTTAAAGATATTCAAAATTGTTCATATCTTTTTAAAATAGATCTAAGTAACGTGTCGGCTAGATCTGCTATTTTAGCCAATGTATAAGGTTAAATTGGTCAAAACTGATTTTGATGTTATATTAACAAATTTAGCTGGTGACCCCCTCAAGGACCCCCTGGGGGTCCCTGGACTCCACTTTGAGAACCACTGTTATAGCCAATCGTTGCTGTCGGGCATGAACCAGCTAACTCCATTTTTGAGCGTTTTCATTTTTTTTCATAAATCAGTGCTATTGATCACCGTTTACGTCTGTGGGTTGGTTAAAAAAATATTCAACCACTGAAAAGTATTAAAAAGTCAGACAAAACCAGCTAACTCCATTGGATCCTAAAACTTTCTGCTAAACCAGCTAACTCCACCAAAGGGGGTGGAGTTAGCTGGTTATTTCCTGAAAAATGAACAATTTGGAGTTAGCTGGTTTCTGTCTGACAGCAGAGCTATACAAGGGCAAGTCATGATTTCTGATTTCTTTGTCTCATATTTGTAGAGCTAATATTTATGCAGATTTATTCTTATTTATCACACTGCTTACCTGTGCCAGTCTGCCATAATAAGGGAAGTAACGGAGATCGAGAATTCCCCCCTCTGGGAAATACTCGATATGTGCAACGTTTTCCTGTCCCTCCTATGCACAAAAACATGCACAACATGTTAGGACTACATATTGTACATTATGGTGTGGAACATCTCATGTGGTTATTATTACTCACCAGCACAGTGCAGTTGACATAAGGAGGGTGCTCAGTGTTGTTGGTAGGCAAGTAATTAATGATCTGGAAAGATTCAACATTAAGTTTATCAACCTCAGTCTTTGTCATTTATATGTGCAGTGCAAATACTCAGCACTTAAACCCTACACTTAAGTTGACCGGATTCCCAAGGGCTCTATACAGCAGTGATTCTCAAACTTTTTCATGTTGAGGACCCCCAAATTAATATGTATTTGGCCGTGGACCCCTGTCTGAAAAATGTCTTGTGCCAGGGATCCCCATACAGGATTTGTGTTGTTAAAATGTTTCAAAGCTATTCCACATTTTCCCCTTTTTTCCAAAGATGTTTGGAAAACAATAGATCTACAAACTCACAATGCGTTTTGCCTTGTGAGCTTGTAGATCGGCTTTTTTCAAGAAGTCGAACATAGGGTTACAGTGGTTAAACTGATTTTGATGCTTTATTAAATCATTTTCCCAGGGACCCGATGGAACCTCCTCAAGGACTCCTGGGGGTCCCCGGCCACTTTGAGAACCACTACTATACAGTACTAGACTCTATGCTAGGCCCAAGTGGTTAAACTGCACTACTATTTGGTTCAATATAACGCTGAACATACCCGGTTCATCTTGATGATAATACAAGGCACGCTGCCGTTGTAGCCAAAGGTGGGGTCCTCCAGACCTGAGCAGGGTCCCAGCATGCTTTGGGTGAAAGGGCATACCCACTTGGTGTGATTAGGTGCTGCGAAGGTCTTCTGGATGAAGAACTTGCCTTTAGTGCAGTTATGTGTGTTACAGTGCGCTTGGTTGGTGTCATTGTATGCTGAGTGAGAAAGAAAGAAAGAACATTTAGACAATTGCTGTGCTTGTTGCAGATTCAGCTGTTCATATACTGTATCGAATTTGGTGGTTTGGTGGTTCCAAAAACGTTTCTGCTCAAAACCCAAAAGAGAAATGTGGTGTGTCTCTTGGATCCAGACTTACAAAGATACATTATGAATTACACATTGTGAGCTGAGTAGATCTGCTATTTTCTCATGTGCATGGTGTGTGTGTCCCAATCGAGGAGGAGTTCAAATGGGACACACACCACGCACGTGAGAAAAAAGGCTCAGCTGCGACTGTACTGGTTTTGCAGCCTGAAGAAGTTCGGAGTAAGACCCTGCATCCTCGGGCTTTTTAGAAGAAAAAAAAACGAGTGGTGCGGTCGGCAGAGCTCCAGGAACTGTACAATAAGAGGTGTATAGTCCAAGCCCAGGGCATTATCAAGGACAGGCACCACCCCAGCCACAAACTGTTCATACCCCTACAACGACCGCGGCCAGGAAAGGACGCCTACCGCAGTATCAAGGGTAACACCACCAGGTTCATGAACAGCTTCCACCCGGGTACTGTTAGACTGCTGCACAAGGCATGATCACGGCCTGTCGTCAGGCTGGACTTTGACCTTTTGCTCATCTGCATGGACCTATCTATGGATAATACCATGGACAGTGACTTGGACTTGTTTGCTCTTACTCATGTGGACCTTATGTGGACTTTGCGGTCGACACGCGCTGACACTCCTTAATCCCATGTATAATGAACTGATTTTTATTATTCTCGCACCTTAACTAACGTCCATAGCATAAGATGTACAGTAGGGGAGTCAGGGGACAAAAGTAATACTTTTTGTATTTGCCTTCATAATTCACACTAGGCTACTTGAAATATCCTTGTCATCTTTTGCTATAAGAAACATATATATGTGCCCTAACTAATAATACCATTTTTAAGCTTTCACTAATAAGGACAAGACTAAAATATTAATTTGAATGCAATGAGTCACAGTGTTACAATTGCCCCCGTGACGGGGGCAGTTGTAACAATGGTTGGGGACAATTGTAACACTGTAAAAAATAAGCCATATTAATACACTTTATCTAAAATAAAAGCACATCACTAAGTAATATGTATTTTTTATAATCTAACAGTTTTACTTACGAATGTTTTATATACATGACTACAATTATTTTGTATTTTTCAATTTTGTTTTTTCAAATGTATATTTATTTTTGTGACATTTAGTGAAATATGTTCATAATAATAATAAAAGTATGAAATCCCAGACAAAAAATCTGCTTGCATTGAAAACACATTTCATCCAAGTTTAAATTAGCTGACATTTCATCCAAGTTTAATTAGCTGACATCTTATCTTTAGACAGCAGAAGAATTTGCATTTACACCTCAAAATCCGTTTTTTGTTGAAAACTTCTGCTGAGATGAAATTATCATTTTATCGTTCCATAGGCAGAGAGAGGACCCTACTGAGCATGTGCACAAGAAGTCTCACTCCTCTAGTTTATTTCTAATTAGAGTTATTGAGTGTGTTACTTTTGCCCCCTGTTACTTTTGTCTCCGGTCTCCCATATACGACTGCTGCTATGCTCACCTCAGGTACTTACCGCACCTTATGTCTTACCTCAGGTACTTACCGGACCGGATAGATATACTATGTGTAAATGTGTCGATACATTGTCGTTTTTATTCTCCTTCCTTTTCTTTTATATGGATATAACTAAAATGATGGAGCTAGCACAAAAACTAATTTCACCCACTGTACACCTGTGATGTGACAATAAAGTTGATTCTGATTTCCTTTGTTTTTCTTTTTTGTGTGAACATTTTTGAAAATCTTTTGAGACTCTTTTGAAAAAAATGTTTTGAAAAGGGGGGGGGTAAAAAAAAAAAAACTACAACCCATGGAAATGGGTCTGCGACCCCATGGGCCGTGAGGAGTCTGTACTAACGCATCAGGAAATCGTGAAGACAGTTGCTCATCCTCATCCAGCACTTCTGATCTGATGTGTTATAGTTGATCTCCACTTGCTCCTCGCCATAGGTGTCTGGCCACACCATCACCCCTGGACAGACAGAAAATAACCATTAGTCTCATTTTAAAAGAAAACTGTATTCAGTTATTACCTTTGAAAATCATTTATTTTCTGCAAGCTGCAGCAGTCGTACGGTTATGTAACATACGGTATCATGATATCTAATTTAAAGTAATTGCCTTTACCACTGTACTACTACTACTGTTGCGTTGTTACCTGGCGACGACAGTCTGTCCTGGTAGTCCGGTGTATAAGGGCTCAACGTGTACATGAGTACCCAGATGGCTAGAGAAAATAGTCCTGTCATCACCACATAGAACGCCACATAATACAGACTTATGTACACTATAAGAGAGAGGGAGAGAGAGAGAGAGAGAGAGAGAGAGAGAGAGAGAGAGAGAGAGATGACACATAACATGTCCACAATATATTCTTTTATGCAATTTTGAGCCAGTCATATGGTTTTATTCATACCCCAGGAGGTAGTTTGGGATTTTGAATGTGGGCATATAAGGGTTACATTTTATTTTCAATCACTTAAGCACAACAAATAGCAAAAATTGCCAATCTACAAGCACACAGCGTATCGCCATGTGTCGTGCTGTGAGCTTGTAGATGTGCTATTTTTACTATTTTTGAAAATCAAATCAATCATTTTTTAATTAGCCAAAATAGGGACGCCGGGGTTGATGGGGTTAACATGCTGTACATTTATAATTCAATTGTTAAATTGTGATATTATCAAACATAAATATCAGATATATCAGTCTACTTTTCCCAAAAGGAAATGCATGTATTCAGTCTGACCAGAGACAGGGGTAAAACATATCCCCACCACTGGTGATTAAAAATGAATGATCAGATGGGGGATATCAAAAGCAAGGGCAGCAAATCGAACCCTGGGTATAAAGGCCTGCACTGCCAGAAGTCAAGGTGCCCTCTGTAGACGAGAGCTAGGATAATCTGATTGTAAAATCAAACAGAGGGGAAGGAGTCTCACAACCCCCTAAAGTCTTATCTTAACCACTGTGCTTATCTCTATGTCCACACACTGAAAACACAGTCATATACAGTGACATTAAAAGGACAGGAAAAGTCATACAAAATGCTGCACATGTGAGTATCGGTGTTTGTATTGTGTGTTTATAAATTATGTAAGCACACAGGTGTGTGTGTGTGTGTGTGTGTGTGTGTGTGTGTGTGTGTGTGTGTGTGTGCGTGCGTGCGTGCGTGCGTGCGTGCGTGCGTGCGTGCGTACGTGTGCGCGTGGTGCAGAATCTAAATGCACATATTTGCATCTACTTGAGGTGTCATTTGGATAATTTGTTCATTTAGATTCAAGGCAACTTAAAATCAGCATCAATGGCTCATGAGCCATACTACTCCTGTAGTAGTTATGGCAACTTTTTATACTTTTCCTGAAGACCCCTGGGGCCTTGAAAGTAAGAGAGGACGGGAATGCTATTAAAAACGTTTTTAATGAGGAGGACTTTGCCTGGAACATCACATCCAAAGTAATACTTGTGTATACATCCTTCAATGGTACATCCTTCAAATAAAGCAGAATAGTCAGAACTTATTTCAGTAATTTCATGTTCTGATGAGTCACAATAATAACAATAATTTCTGTGCCATCAATAGATAATTATTAATAAATTATGTTAAATTGAATTTAATATTTGACTGATCCTGTAAGGGAAACTAATTATGCTACCAGCGTGTATCAGTATTGTACCATATGTAACAATAAAAACAATTGACTAATATAAAAAACCCTATATACTTCATTGACCGGTCCCGCAGGCCTCTCTATACAGGGCTCCTTTTCCCCCCTCTAGTCTACACCAAATTTCTAAGCTGATAACCAATCTACAAGCTCGCTGCGAGGTCTGCCGTGAGATCTGCAATTTTTGCCGAATGTTCTCCCCAGAATAGGGATGCTGGGGTTCTTGTGGTTTAGGAATATGTTATAGTATCATTGGTAAACAATTTAAGATTGTAAAAATGACAGATGTGAAATGGCATGTCCTGGCAGGAGAAGACAATAAGACACTTGAATTAATCAATAAATTAATAGTTTGCATATCTTGTCATTAAATATTAGACTCTAGTTGCTAGTCATTCATATTATATTGGTCCCATTGTGCAAAGAGATCTAAAACTCATAAGTTGCAAATATAGCTTTATTTTGCCACGTAAGATTTTACTTATCTTTATACTTCTTCCTACCCCATTTCGCTGGTGTCCTCCCCATAAATTTCCCTTCATCAGAGTTCCAGACAAAGCGTCCAAAGTCTTCACAGCGTTGCCCACAAGTTCTCTTCTCCTTCAAGGTTGCCATCTTGAGGTTCTGTATTGAGCAGGATCCACAGCACAAGTCTCTTCTCTCTTATTAACACTCTTTACTCAACTTAGTTATTTCTCCCCTCTCCTGTCCCTCCCCACTCCCTTTCTAAGTGTTTGTGTTATTGTTTGGTTGCCAGTCAATGCTTTCATACTAAATGATGCTAAAACTCCTTCCCTGACACTCAGGCTGTGGTGCGTGTGTTATCTTTGATTCAGGCTTTTATAAGGCAGTGATAAGTCTTGGTATGGCGTTGGTACGGAAACAAAGGTTGGCCAACAAGTAAAGAGTATCCTTCCGCACTGGTGTCCTTTGGGCAAACTATGGATCACCTTGAGCTGTCATTATGGCTTCATGACACAATGCCAGATACCACAGTCACAGTCTATGACAGAGTCTATGCACACTTAGGGCTAATTTATACTTAGTCACTTAAAAATAACAGATTTTCAGTTGAAAATACATTATTTTGTCAAGCAACAAGGTTGTGTGACAAAGTACAAATTAGGCTGTGCAGTATATGAATTCAGTATGAACAGCACTTACTGTTACCCAGAGTTATACATGTTATAGAATCCACTAGATATGACTAGATAAGATTAGACATTACTCTGAGTATTTTGGAGACCAAAGGATGTTTACTGAAAACATGAGAGCCAAACCCTCTGTGTAGTTGATTCAGTGTTTTGGTGATAGGACCACATTGATGTTTTCAATCCAGGAAGATTTTATACTTTTGACAATGGATGCTTTGTGTGGCTCTACGTTTGCGCTCTCACAGTCACTGCATACCACTCGCTCGTTGTACCCCCACTGTGTGAACACCACCACGTCTCCGTTATTCCTTTCCCTGGGTCCCTTTGCCTCTGTCTTGCTCTGTTGCTTTGCACGATGCTCATGGGAAAGCTCACAGGTATTATGGAGTTAGTGGATAAAGTCTTTAGAGAAACCTGATGAGTAAGGTAGATCAAGGGGTATGTGCACGCACGTGTTTGTGAGTATGAGTATATGTGTGTGTGTGTGAGAGAGAGAGAGAGAGAGAGAGAGAGAGAGAGAGAGAGAGAGAGAGAGAGAGAGAGAGAGAGAGAGAGAGAGAGAGAGAGAGAGAGAGAGCAAGGAGGGTACATCATTATCTATATCAGGTCCTGTCATAGTCTGCGACGGGGTAAAGGCTGGGTACTCACTATCCCATTCGTTCTGTAGGTGGAATTGTTATGGACAGACAGACAAACAGACAAATGGGTGCAGACAATATTATACACTCCTGAATCACAGGAAGAAATCTGAAAAAAGAGGACAATATCTCTGTCACTTCCTTTCAGGATTTCAGTCGACCTTCTGCTTGTCTGCTACCTTCTTCCTTTCTCCTGAACAAACATCTTCTGACTTCATTCATCTAGGAGCACCTCTCTTTGGTAATTTCTATACCTGACGCCCACCTGACACCTTCCTGTCATCATGGATATGGGTGCAACGTTAGTGGCCAACTCTGCCTACATCTCGGCCCGCGGGAGCTACGACGGCCCCGCCAACCCGGCAGCCAACCGTGACAAGAAATACCACTCGCGCCTCAAACTGCCACACATTACAGTGTGTGAGAGCTTGATGGAGACCTTAGACCTCAGTTTCCAGTTTGTGTGTGTGGAGCAGCCCATTGGCAATCGCCTCTTCCAAGAGTTTCTGGAAGCAAACAACGAATACAAGGGTCCCTGCCGCCTTTGGAAGGATATCGATGTATATAACAATGCAGAAGACGAGGACCGCGTGCAGAAGGCTAGCAACATCTTGTCCCGCTACATGGAGCCTGATGCCAAATACTTCTGCCCATTCCTGCCGGAGAATTGCATTACTAAACTCAAGGAGAAGCACCAGGAGGCCGGCGATGCCCTAATGAATGAGACCCTGGACTGTGTGATGGACTTCCTCAAGGAAGTGCCCTACAATTTCTTCCTAGAGAGCATGTACCTGAAGAGGTTTCTGCAGTGGAAATGGCTGGAGATGCAGCCCATGGATGAGCACTGGTTCTCGGACTTCCGTGTGTTGGGAAAAGGTGGTTTTGGGGAGGTGTCAGCGTGTATGATGAAGGGCACAGGGAAACTATATGCCAGCAAGAAGCTCAACAAGAAAAGGCTGAAGAAAAGAAAAGGCTATCCGGTAAGCACAGCACTGGTCCTCACTTTCAAGTAAATGGTGTTGATGGCGTTGAATTCACTTCTGGAAGTAAAAAAAGAGAGGGTTTATTTAAAATCACTTTAGCCATATATACTTTGCTGTACGGCAAATAAGCTCACAACACATTGCACATTTTTCACTTAAAATAAAGTGAAAAATGTAAACGATTTTGAATATTTGCCCAAAATAGGGCCACCAAGGTTATTTTGGTTAAAAAAATGAGATCTTTATGTAGAAATATTTTGCCAGAAAGTCCTGTACAAAAGCAATAGCTACGATCAGATCACATGGCATGATTGGAACGTGGACTGCCATAGACACCATGCTATAAGTAGGCCTACACTAAAAGCACCATTCATAGTTATTACACAATAATTACATCACAATGTGTTGTTCTGACATTGACAGCAAAGAATACATTTGATGTATATTTAAAATTAAGATATCAATTTCTGGAAAACATGGTGGTTTTATTCATCTCCCACATGTGAGGTTTATGTGAGAGCTAATAGGTTACTATGGTGCCACATGCATATATATTCCTGCTTTTCCATCGTTTTATGGTGCTTTTATATTACGGACATGTAGTAGTGTTTCTGCACACAATCTATATGGATGCTCCTTTTGTCCATCATATCTACATTATTTGTGTGTAACAATATCCATCTTTGGCTTATGTGATAAGCCAAGCCTGGTATTAATAGGATTATTGAGCTCCTTATGAATGTCTGTGTTTATAAATGGAACAGCTAGGGCTAAGTCTTAATTTAACTCGGGTAGTGTACAAATATGGCTCTACAGTACATCTGTGTGTTAGCATTAGCTGTTATATTCGTTTAATCTATGACAAATTGTGAAACACATTCGGTGACCATGAATGCAGAATCATTATTTGCTGTAATGATTTAAGGCGGGGGTGCAAATAATAGTGTTTAAGCAACAACAACACCCATTGTGAATGTCTGTGATTGGCTAGTTCCGGTCCATAGCCTGGGGGGACGCTTATCCCATAGCCTTCCTGGAGGGATGATTGCTCTGTGATTAAAAACATTACTTAGTTGACAGGTTTGAAAAAGGACAGACAGACAGGCTTTTTGTGTTATCCTTTTAACATTTATTGTAAACCGTACCTCTGTACAATCTGCAAACTGTTAATAAAGTATTCAATCAATCAACACACACACACACACACACACACACACACACACACACACACACACACACACACACACACACACACACACACACACGTGCGCGCACACACACACACACACACACACACACACACACACACACACACACACACACACACACACACACACACACACACACACACACACACACACACACACACACACACACACACACACACACACACACACAAAATACTGACGTATGTATGACAACAATCTAATTTTCTGTGTTTTAGGGCGCAATGGTGGAGAAAAGGATCCTGGCTCGTGTCCATAGCAGGTTCATTGTCTCACTGGCTTACGCTTTTCAGACGAAGACGGAACTCTGTCTCATCATGACCATTATGAACGGAGGAGACCTGAGGTCAGATGACACACACGCACACACCCCCACACCAAAATGCAGTCACTCACTGTTCTCTCATTCATTGTACTCACTCACTCACGGTAATCAGAAGGTCACCGGGTTGGATGACTATTAGACTGTAGGGTACTGCGTTGCTGCTCACTAGAGAGCCTGGCTCTTTAGCTGACTAGTAACGGTGCCTTGTAAGTCCAAGATTCAGGGTTTGCCTTCCCGGCCGAATTGACGCTACATCTGCATCTGCACAGCCATCAGCTGGATTAAGCTGAAACCGAATTTCCCCTGGGGGAATAACAAAGGTCCCCTCACTCAGTTACACAGTGACATTTGTTTCTATATCGATCCAATATTTTTTTATTTCCCCATGGGGATTCACAAAGGTCCTCTCACTCACTTACACAGTGACATTTGTTTCTACATCCATCCAATATTTGTATTTTGAAGATGATCAGTTAACCCATGTTCATCTCCAATCTGACTAGGTATCACATCTATAATGTGGATGAGAACAACCCTGGGTTTGATGAGACGCGGGCCTGTTACTATACTGCCCAGATCATCCAGGGAATGGAACACCTCCACCAGAAGAGAATCATCTACAGAGACCTTAAACCAGAGAATGTTCTGCTGGATAATGAGGGTCAGCCCACATACGCTGCATTCACATTCACACTCACTCACTCAATCTCTCACTCTCTCGCTCTTGCACTTTCGCATACGCTCACTCTGTCATACATATACACATATACATTCACACAGACATGCAATTATTAATTGTATAATAAAAGTGTGCACTCAAATGCATCTCCCCTTCACACACTTTTATCAACTCTCTCTTCTAACACAAGGGCATCTTTGAGTTATCATTGGACTACTGGAGGCTAATGAGTCAAAGACGTATAGGCTCGACGTGTGCGTTAGTGAAGTGTAATTGACATTGTGCTCGTGTTTGTTCTCGCAGGTCACGTTCGTATCTCTGACCTTGGTCTGGCTGTAGAGCTGGCTGACGACCAACACAAAATCAAGGGCTATGCTGGTACTCCAGGTACGGTGCTCTAATGAACTAAACCAACCTACAAATCACCGGCTCGGAGGGTGACTGGTAACTCCACCAGTTAGTGCACTAAGTGGTACTCAAAGTGGGGGGGGGTCCTTGAGGTGGTTCCAGGGGGTCCCCAACTTTTCCTCTCTCTCTCTCTGCCCTCTCAAATCACCTGCTCTCACCTGAGCACTGAAAGCACTGAAACAGAATCCACAAATGAGAAAAGTTTTGGGTGATGTGTGTATAGTAACTTTCCTGTTCATGGGTTACATTTTCGATTCTAGGGGAAAGAAAATAATCATCATCATATAATGATATATATATCCATAAGCATCTCTTCTGTGTTTTCTATTCAAACTTTATATAGTGTATTGGCAATGTATGTGTGAGTGAGTTGATTACATGAACAATTGTATGCACAAGTGCAAATGACTCACTGACTGACTCTACATGTTGCAGATAAAAAGAAAACTTTTTTAAGGAAAGTTTATTCAAAGAGTAGAGACATGTATTCATGACATTGAGTAACGCCCGGGATTTGAACCTATAGGTCTCCCGCGTGGAAAGCCAAAATCTTAACCGCAAAGCCAAAGGGATGTCCCTATTGTTTGGAGGAGATATTAGAGGTTCAGGCCATCAGGCTGAGGTAGTGAACCACTCTGTTACAATTGCATTCAAGTTACAAAAATAAAACAACCCTCTTCCACCCTCCCCAACCACCCACCATCCTTCCCCACAAGGCTGGAATATACAAACACAACTACAATACATATACATATACCACGTATAACATTTAATAAATTGGGTACATAATCTTAGAGACAAAAAACGCAAAATTATGTTCAGGAAAATTATTAATAAATCGAAATTCGAGGAAATTAGAAAAGAGAGAGAGAGAGAGACAGAGAGAGAGAGAGAAAAAGCAGCACCCTGCAGTCACAATTATAGCAATCAGGAGCTTTATCCGCTCATTCCATGACCTTCACACTATTCCTTTTGTTACATTAAACATCTTGCACCAAATAGATCTTCACCACCAAAGCGCTCTAGCACTATGTGTCCTCAGTAGGCTGATAAAGAAAACAATTTCAAATAGACCAAACTCAAGCCAAAAAAAGATTCAACAGCTCTGCAAAGCCAGTCTATTGGCAACAGTTACAGAGTAGCTGCAAAGGGTCTCCTTTAATGACACCATACATAGGCTACTGTAGATGACAACAGTCTTTAGTCGTCGGGATTCTAGCTTTGATTGAGCTGTGTTTGGACTTATGTATAAATGCATGTAAAAATCTTTAGACCATGTTTATCTAAGGTCAGAATTGTATTGTTAGAGCAGAGTCCTTTTTGTATTACCGAGACACAGGAAGGTAATGACCTTGGTTTCACACCCAGGTTTCATGGCACCAGAGTTGTTGAAAGGGGAGGAATATGACTGGTCTGTGGACTACTTTACACTGGGGGTCACTCTGTATGAGTTCATGGCTGCCAAAGGGCCTTTCAGGAGTCGAGGAGAGAAGGTATGCTAAAGAAACTTCCTTTACTCTTTCCCCTTCTCTCTTCTTTACTTGTTTTGTTGTCTCCTTTGATCGTGCTTTTACTCTGGTGACGTTATATCTGTGTCATACGCTATGTCTGTAAGTTGCAATATTATTCTTAATATTACTCAGAATTGTATTACCTATTGTGTTTTATTGTGTAAACACATTTCAATCTCTTCTTAAGATGTCTCCAGTATTTGAACGCCACATTGGCTTCCACAATTTCATAGCTCAACCATGCCTACCTGTGGCATGATGCTGATATTGCTACCATCATGCAGGTCTAAACAGATAGCAGCTCATGCTTTACTGCACCTTAAAATACTTCTTTGAGAGTATTATTTTTGAATAAAAAATGTCAGGACATAGACAGGACAGTGACGATTGCGGCTGAATCTGGACACAGGCCAAAGTCCAGCGACAGTCCAAAGAGATGCAATACACACCTGTAGTAGTGAGGTGCTGGCCAACGACAGAAAGCAGTACAAATATATAGGCGTCACCACACATTCATAGCTTTAGATCAACATTATTTGAGGAGGACAACAACACGTTTTGGCTTTGCTGCCTTCTTCAGGGTTGGTGTCAGAAATGTTTGAGACATTTAAATATACACATGTCTAAAGGATCACAAATCACAGGTAAGGTGAAGCAACCAATTACAGGCAGGGTTAAAACAGGTACCGTTTTTTATTTTATTCTAAAAACTTTCTCCACCAATTAATTCCTCGCCACATACATTTGTGTGTTGTCACTGCTGTTGTGTCCTACTGACTCAAGTTTAGTTTTAGGACAATTATCAAAGTGTAAGTGGGAAAATAACAAATATACAGTCTAAAATGTTCCCATACTTTCATGTAAAAAAAAAAACCCAACTGAAACCACACATCAGAAATCAGGTTAATACAATATACACAGTTGTGTGTGTCCTACCACTGAACCTGTTTTTGACTTCCCAATATAATTGGTCACTGATTGGTGATCCTATTCTCAAACATTTCTAATCTCGACCCTGAAGAAGGCAGCTTTGCTGGTGAAGGTGGGTTTTTGTTACATAGACTATGGTAAGGCAGCTAACTGTCTGGGCCACAAGATTGCCATGGGGTGAAAAACGTATATTATTGCTAGCATTATGCCATATTTACACATAAATGTAACAATATCCATCATAAAGCAGTTGATGTTGTGATATACTATAACATGAATATCAGTGGAGATGAATGAATGAATGACCTGAATCTAAACAGAGTCTGATAAAGGTGCAGTGCTGATAAATAATGCAGGGCTTGTCAGCAGAGCTGTGCAGGTGAAACTCAACCTGTAAGGTCCTGGACCTGCTGTCTCTCCATGGCTACTTCCAAAACAACACCAAAACATCATGCAAGACTGGAAAGAAAAATCTCTATTTTCTTTTCAAAAGGACTGAGGGAGTAGTTAAATGAATACATTTTTTAGATTGTGTTAGATCTCTTAACCACTTTAACTTTGGTTTCCATGTACCTATTTTGGTCATTAAGTGGTCATTAACCACTTAAACCCCAGCATCTGTATTCTGGGGAAAACTTTCGTATAAAATCTAAATCTACAACCTCATAATGCTTTGTGAGCTTATCGATCGGCTATTTTCAGAGAAGATATTTAATGTAAAGCAAAAACAGAAAAGGCACTACTTTAGATCCCTGTGGGACTCTGGTAAACCAAGTATAGGGTTTAAGTGGTGAAAATAAGGCTCAAGTGGTTCATTACTGGGGTTTTGGTGTGATTGATTGTTTAATGTTCTTTATTTAGTAAGACATGAGAAACAGTACATGGAAGTACAATTCACAATACAAGGTCTACTAAACTGGATAAGGGCATAGTGCAGTTTTGAAAGTGAGTAGGGTTTTACACTCCTAAACTCCTTTTGGTAGGACATTCCACGTTGTTGCATAGATGAGAACGAGTTTGTTCCCTTTGTTGAGCCAAATCTGGGTTTAACATCCGTGGAGCTGTCTCTGATGTTGTGATTGTGGACTTGTTAGAGTGTCATGAAACACTAAACTGTATCGTTAGAATAGTTTATGAAGGTATGAATTAATGTCTATGTAGCAGGGCCATGTAAAGCAATGACTACGCCACCCACACAGAGGAGTGAGGGATCCTTTAAACACATTAACCATATACTGTATATATATAGATATATAGGACTGAACAAGGTAAGGTTCCCCAGGAAGGTACGGGTTCAGAATTAACAGAACCAGAGGCTGATGTATCAAATGTGTCAAGTTTATTCAACAGTTGGTATAAAAATAGTCAGGTTAAAATACAGAAAAGAAAGCAGTTAGTATGAGAGTTCTGCAAAAGGGACTAAACTCAAGAGGCAAAGGGGCAATAAGGGTAAGGGCTTCGGGGCCTCTAAACTAAATATACAGAAATTAAACAAATCAAATCCAAATAATGCAAAACCAAAAGAAAATAACGTAAATAAGTAACCAAAAGCAAATCAGCAAATAAGCAAATCAAAACAAACTTCAAATAAGCAAAACCAAAATCAAAATCATGCAATGCTACTTAATGGCCCAGTATAGCTCTGTCCCCAGTCAACCCTATTGCACTCAGTCTAAATAGTATATATATATATATATATATATAGGGGAAAACAGTGATGTTAGTTCAGCTCCTACAAAAATCAAATAATAAAGCATTAGACCAACCCTCCAACAATTCATCAGGCTCCTATAGCAAGATGACAAAATACAGAAAAATAACAAACATACCCAAATAGTCAATATATGCTCATGGCTCCAATTGATAAAGGCCTGCACAGCCACAGGGTACTGCTGCTCAAAGGACCTGGAGGCTTCTGGAAGTACAGATATATATTAGTATAGTTAACAACAGGCCTAATATTGTCAGCCTATCTAAACTCTTATATATATATACTATTGTTACAATGAGTTATAAAAACCTTGTCATTTGTTTCAGATTGTCTTACCGAGAATTAGTCTGTACCCCTCATGCCTCCAGGTCTCTCTCACAAACACTCAAACCAGGCTTCTGGCTAGACAGGAGGCCACAAACCTGGCCACCCCTCTTTATGCACTTTCCTTAAAGGGCCAGTGCTACATCTATAAAACAAAGAAGAGAATGTGTCCACTCCAGTTCCATATGTTTATTTGATAATATATAAAGTGCATATGGAGTTGCTGTTATTATTATAGTTTATTATGTTGGAGCGTGTAACACATTTTTCCTTTGCTTTAGAATTGTGCACTTGGTGTGTTTCAATGGAAGAGTTAAGTTCTACTATGTTCTACCCAGTTGGAACCCAAGGAGCTGAAGAATCGCGTCCTGAATGATCCAATAACTTACCCAGAGAAGTTCAGTGAGAATGCCAAATCAATCTGTGAGGCCCTGCTGTGCAAGGATGTGACCAACAGATTGGGCTTCAAGAATGGTTCCTGTGATGAAATCAGGGCTCATATTTTCTTCAGTCAAATCAACTGGAGGAAGCTGGATGCAGGTGTGTGTGTGTACAGTGTGTGTGTTTGTGTGTGTGTGTGTGTGTGTGTGTGTGTGTGTGTGTGTGTGTGTGTGTGTGTGTGTGTGCGCGTGCGCGTGCGTGCGTGCGTGCGTGCGTGCGTGCGTGCGTGCGTGTGTGCGCGCGCGTGGATGGCTGGATAATTTGGTATGTGTGAGAAACCGTTCACATGCAAAATTAGTGTCTGTGAGAAATACTGGAATTAAGAATGACTGAGTGTATATCATGTTGTAGACATTAGACAATCATAATGTCTATCTAACATGATGCTACAGGCCATTTCAGTTATTCATTGTTTTGTCTGCATGTCTATAACTCTTCACATTACTACCTTACTGTGTTTCCTCTTAGGTTTGCTGTCCCCCCCATTTGTGCCGGACTCCAAGCGTGTTTACGCTAAGAGCTTGGATGATGTGGGAGCCTTCTCCACAGTCAGAGGAGTGCAGCTAGATGACCCTGACAAGGCCTTCTTTGATGAATTTGCCATAGGGAACATCCCCATTCCCTGGCAGGAGGAGATGATAGAGACAGGGATCTATGGTGAGCTCAACCTGTGGGGCCCCAGTGGAGGTTTGCCAAACGACCTGCGTAGAGAATCCATCCTGGAAGAGCCTCCCAAGTCTTCCACCTGCAGTGTGTCATAAAAAGCTCTTACCGCGGGGTGTCCATAATAATAATAGGCGTAGAACACTCACCCACCACCGCAGAGGACCAGGTCCCGCTCCAGCTTGGTCTGGCACTCCAACGAACACAATCGGCAGTGTTCGCGGGTGGGAAACCAGCAGGGAATTGTGTCTTTATCGCTGCACTAGCAACTCCTACTGATTGATTCAGTGGGGAGGGGAACTGGGGAAGATAGCGTGAACCTCTGTTCACATTTTACTGTATGCTCTCATGGTGAAACTCCTCAATATGACGTTGAAAGAAGTGGCTGGCGACTTCATGTGTTTTGGAAGAGGTTGTCTACACCTCCCCAGGGCAGCGGAGGAGGTTGGCAGTGACAGGGACTGCAGTACACTTGGGGAATAATTTGTAACATCTACATTGTGGAGATGCTTTGACAACATTTACCTTCCACAGAATCATTTTGATTTAGCAAAGAGAGAGAGAGAGGATGGCGAGAGCAGAAGAGAAAGAAACACAGGCTAGAAACAGGTTAAATAAACAAATAAAGATATACATACAGATAACGTATGAATGCAGTTCAGTTCATGAATCCTCCTTTCTTGCTGCATTGTGTAGCCACGACTGTACAGTTCATTTATCCTTTTAAAAGACTAATTGATGCTTTTGACAGCCGTTTGCACTGTTATCTGCCTATATATTTTGTCTACATCATCAATATATATTTCCATAGAGTTTAGGATAGGAATGTGAATCAATAGTGAGTTTGTGTGTGCGCTTGCTTGTAGTGTGTGTGTGTGTGTGTGTGTGTGTGTGTGTGTGTGTGTGTGTGTGTGTGTGTGTGTGTGTGTGTGTGTGTGTGTGTGTGTGTGTGCGTGTGCGTGTGCGTGTGCGTGCGCGTGTGTGTCTGTGTGTGAAAGACAGAGCGATAGGGTGAATGAAGCAGTTGTTTGTTTCACTCGAAAATGTATAGGGCAGAGCTCATAAACTGGTTTTATTTGGCTGTCATGTGTGGCTACTGCCCCTCTCTCTCTCTCTTGTGCTATCACTACAGCTCATGTCATAACTCTCTGAGATAAGTTTTGTATGAGAAATACATAAACATAACCCCTATAGTGCATTTTGTTTTTCTATTTGGTCTTTAAGGTTTCTGCAGATCAATCGTGTTAAAACATAATGATACATGTAGTAAATAATAATATAGGAGTAAACATAACAGGTTATATAATAAGGTTATGGTGAGGTACTGGTCACTGGAAATAAACTTAAAGGAGTAGTTCACCAAAAAAATGACTTATTTTCTATCAATTGCACACCCCATGAAGCCTTGAATTCATGGATTTGTTTTTGTTGCATTCCTACGCTAATAATTTGATTCCCGTCTCCTACCGACTAATGTATCCGGTAGGAGACACAAAGTAGATTCTTCGTGTCTCCTACCGGAAATACACACGGTCATCAAATTGTTGGCTTAGGAATGCGACAAAAACAAAAATAAATCCATGAATTCAAGGCTTTATGGGGCGTGCAATTGATATAAAATAAGTCCTTTTTTTGTGAACTCCTCCTTTAAGAGGGAAAAAAGTATTCATACGCAGTATTTTTAATGGTTAAACATGTTGCAAACTTACAATATCGAGTTGTGCAAGAGATATTAGCTAATACTACACAGATATTATACTGCACTTTTTTAACTGATCTCATTCTCTGCTATTTATTGAATGACTATCAGCTGTGCTCTATCAGTTTAAATAAAATGCTGAAGCCTGTATCAGTGTTATAAAAAAAAGTTGATAAATTCAAATAAATATTTTGCCATGTAGCACTTTGTTTTTGTATCCCTTCCATGCTTGATGTGGTCACACACACACACACACACACACACACACACACACACACACACACACACACACACACACACACACACACACACACACACACACACACACACACACACACACACACACACACACACACACACACACACACACAACAACAACAACAACAACAACAACAACACCACATGATCATAGTAGCCTACTATTTATTTTGGAGATATTAACCTATACACAGCCAGATAAACTTGTAATGTGCCTACTATCTGCCGTTGGAAGACAGCAAGACACTGTAGAACAGCAGGCTTAGCCTAATATGTTGGCTTCCACATCCCTGCTGGCTCCTGCAGCATCTTCCTCTGTGGGTGACATTGTGTATGTAGGCTATTCTCTTTCTCTAGTCTTAAGTATGTATAGTATAGCAATAGCCAAATGAAACCGTGAAAAACACATTCACCCCTGAAAAAACAAACTTCTATGAATCCGCATTCATTCCCTCAAGATTAAGAAGAACTGCTCCAAACAGTTGATTAAATAGAGCAGTGGTTCCCACACTTTTTATCTCGAGACACAAAAGAGAAATTTGATGTCTCCCTGGGACCCAACTACAAGCTCTCTTTTTTTCGTTGATGGAATCTCTTTGCTAAACCTTTTTTGCAAAAAAAAAAGGAAACGAAAAAAGGGGACATTTTCTTGCGACCCATAGAAATGTGTCGGCAAACCAAACATTGGTCCCGACCCACTGCTTGGGAAACAGTGAAATAGAGGTAGGCTACATCTGACTGCTGATTGGCTAATGGCGTGATCGGTTACGTACACCTTTCATCGTCTGTTCCTCAGTCTGTCTGAGACTCGGAACCCTAAAGGAATAAGTAAAGTAACCTATCCACCACCGCAGCCAAAGAACAGTATAGCATTACAAGTTTGAACAAACGTGGTAAATTGACACAAATCCACACCGTTATATGCGCGAAAATGACTGGATTATAAGAACTATTCGTGCACCACTTTGCACCTGTGACAGTGTGACCAGGCGGCAGGCACTTCGAGGAGAAGAATAGGATGCGGGTGATGTGAACGTGAAGTGTTGTCTGATCTGCATTAGGATCCTCTGATCTGCATCATTCCTCACTTACATCTCCGTTCAACTTGTGGATAATTCCTCCCCGTGATCCGGAGAAATGCATCAGCCACCACCAGCAGCCCATCAGCCACCAGCAGCCCAACAGACACCTCAACAAACAACAGCAGAAGTCCTGGACCCAGCAGGTTAGTTGCAACTATCACATGTATTTTGTTATCAGACAAGATGATTTTGTCCACAATTCCATGCTGTATTGATGTTGGTACCATAAGAGATAACAGGCAAACGTTGATCAAAATAACAATTCTTTAATTAAGTAATGCAGATGTTTAATTAACAATTATTCAACTCTTGAGAGCATAAAATGAAACCAAATGGACCCATAAGGGTCCAATTGGTTTCATTTTACGCTCTCAAGAGTTAAAGATATAAAAATGGTCCATTTGGTTACCGACTCTCCATCATTTAGCTGGGGACCACCTGGAACCCCCTCAAGGACCACCGGTGGTCCCCGGACCACTGGTTGAGAACCACTGATATAGATCAAATTATTTGTTTCATTTGTGAATTGACTATATCCTGCTTATTTGTTTATTTTTGTTTTATTAAGCTATTATGTTCTATTTAAGAATGTTATTTTTTTTGCATTTTAGCCTACTGGAACATGGGCTCAATTTGTTTTAATTTCATTTGCCAGGCTATAGTAT